>NC_091156.1:25473936-25783936 GCF_040958095.1 Procambarus clarkii | reverse complement strand
TTTAATTTTACATCGATATGCCCCCTTAAAGAGAGCCTTAAAGAGGTATGGATGGAGGGAGCTGAACAAAATGTTGAGAAGATTTTTCAGGCTTGGAAAATACAACAAGGACAGAGACCGAATGATAAAGGTGGTATACATGAGCGAAATCGCGAAAGAGGAACTGTTAGAAAGGAAGAGCTGTCTAGCAAATGTAGAGAAGTTCAAAAGAGTATTCCTGCAGAGGGATATGACAAGGGAAGAGAGAAAGCAGGCAGCAGACGCGAGGAAGGAGCGCAGGGAGAGCGAAAGGAATCGGGGAGCCACAACCCCGATCCCTACAATCTCAGAGGGGAATGGGGAACCCTCCTCAAACAGTGCAACAGCCACAGGGATTGGAGCACCACCCCCACATTCTACCCAACAGACACCCAACCTGCCCCATCCCCTGTCAGCCCCCCACTAAGTACCCACCTAGGGCACCCTCCCCCCACCCACCCCCCTCCTCCCACTCACCCCCCTCCTCCCACTCACCCCCTCTCCCCAGGACCTCCCTTCTCCCATATCCCTCAAGCCCTCCCCACATCCCTCAAGCCCTCCCCTCTTCCACATGCCTTCCCGTCTCTCCCACCCCGAAGCCCTCCCTTCTCCCCTGCCCCCCTAAGCCCCCTACTCTCCCCCACCCCACCTAAGTCTTCCCCTCTCCCCTAAACCCTCTCCCTCTTCCTCACCCACCTCAGCCCTCCTTTTTCCCCCACGCCCCCCAAGCCCTCCACCCTTCCCCCCCCCCAAGCCCTCCACCCTTTCCCCCCCCAAGCTCCCCCATCTCCCCTATCCCCCACAGCCTCCCCTCCCCCCATGCTTCCCCAACCCTCCCTCTTTGACCCCCCCCAACCTTCCCCCTCTCACTTTCCCCCCCAACCCTCTCCCTCTCATTCCCCCTCTTACCCACCCCCCTTACTCTCCCCCTCTCTCCCACCACCCCCCTCTCCCCCACCCCCCAAGCCCTCCCTCCTCCACCAGTCTCCCCGTGCCAGGCCCCCCCCCCCCCCAGCTCCCACTCACACCAGATCCCAAAGGTCCCCCCATAGAAGAAGCAGAAGAGAGTGAGTTTCAGGGTGATGTACTCGAACATAGATGGGATCACAAGCAAGACAAGTGAACTAAGGGAAAAAGCACAGGAAGTGAACCCAGATGTGATCGGACTCACTGAAACAAAACTCTCTGGAATCATAACGAATGCCGTGTTTCCCCAGGAGTACACAGTAATAAGGAAAGAGAGGGAAGGTAGGAGAGGAGGCGGAGTGGCCCTACTCATGAGAAAGGAATGGAGTTTTAAGGAGATGGCCATCCCGGGCTGTGAGGAGTTCAGAGACTACATAGCAGGCACCATAATAATGGGAGGACCAAGAATAGTAGTAGCAGTAATATACAACCCTCCACCAAATGACAGAAGACCCAGTCAAGAGTATGAAAACAACAACATGGCAGTTAACACTATAATTGAGAGGGCAGCCTCTGCTGCCTGTAGAAATAGATCCCACCTGCTCATCATGGGCGACTTCAATCACGGAAGGATTGACTGGGAGAACAAGGAACCGCATGGAGGCGAGGATACGTGGAGAGCCAAACTATTGGAGGTGGTGACAAGAAACTTTTTAACCCAGCATGTCGGAGAACCCACAAGGATGAGAGGCAATGATGAACCAGCGAGACTCGACCTAGTCTTCACTCTGAACGACTCCGACATAAGAAAAATTGGTTTTGAGGATCCAGTAGGAATGAGCGACCACAGTGTACTGGTGTTTGAGTTCTTGATTGAAGAAGGGTTATTGAACTCGAGGAGGGATACCGAAACCAAAAGGTTAGCATACCGAAAGGGAAACTATGAGGGGATAAGAAAATTCCTAACAGATATAGCATGGGAAACAGAGCTCAGGGGAAAGACGGCCCAAGATATGATGGATTACATCACACAGAAGTGCAAGGACGCAGCAAACAAGTTTGTCCCAGTCCAAAAGGAAAACAGAGAAATGAAAATGAGAAACCCATGGTTTAATCAGAGATGTGGGCTAGCTAAGCAGCAAAGTAAAAGGGCATGGAGAAACTATAGGAATAACAGGACACTGGAGAGCAGAGAAAGATACCAGAATACCAGGAATGAATATGTCAGGATGAGAAGAGAGGCAGAAAGACAATACGAAAATGACATCGCAAGCAAGGCAAAGACTCAGCCTAAATTGTTGCATAGCCACATCAGGAGAAAAACAACAGTAAAGGAACAGGTTATGAAATTAAGGATAAGGGCGGAAGGATTCACTACAAATGACAAGGAAGTGTGTGAGGAATTGAATAAGAAATTCCAGGTCTTCAGCTTAGAGCTAGGAGAAATTCCAGAGGTAAGTGTGGGAATAGCTAACCAGGAACCACTGGAAGAGTTTGAGATTACCAGTGGGGAAGTAAGGAAGTGTTTACTAGAGTTGGATGTGACAAAGGCTATATGCCCAGATGGAATCTCCCCTTGGGTTCTAAAGGAAGGAGCAGGAGAACTGTGCCTACCACTCTCCATAGTGTATAACAAATCACTGGCAACAGGGGAACTGCCAGATATTTGGAAAGCAGCTAACGTAGTCCTGATATACAAGAAAAGGGATAGACAGGAGGCACTGAACTACAGGCCTGTGTCCTAACCTGCATACCATGCAAGCTGATGGAGAAGATTGTGCGAAAAAACTAGTGGAGCATCTGGAGCGAAGGAACTTTGTAACACAGCATCAACATGGTTTCAGGGATGGCAGGTCCTGCCTCACAGGGTTACTTGAATTCTACGACCAGGCAACAAAAATAAGGCAAGAAAGAGAAGGGTGGGCAGACTGCATATTTTTGGATTGTCAGAAAGCCTTTGATACAGTGCCACACAAGAGGCTAGTGCGAAAGTTGGAGACGCAGGCTGGAGTGAAAGGGAAGGTACTCCCGTGGATAGAGGAGTACCTAAGCAACAGGAGAGAACGAGTCTGTGTGAGGGGTGAGGTCTCAGATTGGCGAGACGTTACAAGTGGAGTCCCGCAGGGGTCAGTCCTTGGACCTATACTATTTCTGGTATATGTAAATGATCTCCCAGAGGGTATAGATTCGTTCCTCTCAATGTTTGCCGACGATGCAAAAATTATGAGGAGGATTGAAACAGAGGATGATAGTAGGAGGCTACAAGATGACCTAGATAGACTGAGTGAATATTCCAACAAATGGCTGTTGAAGTTCAACCCGAGTAAATGCAAAGTAATGAAACTAGGCAGTGGAAACAAGAGGCCAGACACAGGATACAGAATAGGAGATGAAGTACTTAATGAAACAGACAGAGAGAAAGATCTAGGAGTTGATATCACACCAAACCTGTCTCCTGAAGCCCACATAAAGAGAATAACGTCTGCGGCATATGCGAGGCTGGCTAACATCAGAACGGCGTTCAGGAACCTGTTTAAGGAATCATTCAGAATCTTGTACACCACATATGTAAGACCAATCCTGGAGTATGCGGCCCCAGCATGGAGCCCGTACCTTGTCAAGCACAAGACGAAGCTGGAAAAAGTCCAAAGGTATGCTACTAGACTAGTCCCAGAACTAAGAGGCATGAGTTATGAGGAAAGGCTGCGGGAAATGCACCTTACGACACTGGAAGACAGAAGAGTAAGGGGGGACATGATCACAACCTACAAAATCCTGAGGGGAATCGACCGGGTAAACAAGGATAAACTATTCAACACTGGAGGGACGCGAACAAGGGGACACAGGTGGAAGCTGAGTACCCAAATGAGCCACAGAGACATTAGAAAGAACTTTTTCAGTGTCAGAGTAGTTAGTAAATGGAATGCACTAGGAAGTGATGTGGTGGAGGCTGACTCCATACACAGTTTCAAATGTAGATATGATAGAGCCCAGTAGGCTCAGGAATCTGTAAACCAGTTGATTGACGGTTGAGAGGCGGGACCAAAGAGCCAGAGCTCAACCCCCGCAAGCACAATTAGGTGAGTACACACACAAACAAACAAACACAAATAGTAAATACACTAACATGGTAACTATTTGTCTTAGCCCCCCACCCCCCACCCTTCAAGCACAACTAGGTGAATACAACTAGGGAAGTATTTTCTATACATAATCTAACTAAACAACCCTTTAAGCTCAACTAGGCGAATACAACTAGGGAAGTACAGACACGCACACGCACAAAATAGTAAGTACACTCACACAGAAACTATTTGTCTCGCACTCGGTAATCATTCTAAACAAATTATTAAATACTCACTAGTGTCCCCCGGACATAGGAGTGGCTGGTAGTATCTTGTAGAGTGGCTGGTAGTATCTTGTAGAGTGGCTGGTAGTATCTTGTAGAGTGGCTGGTAGTAACTGCTAGTGGTGGCTGGTAGTAACTGCAGGTAGTGCTGGTAGACTGCTACTTGCAGAGAGAGGTGCACACGTTCACGAGACAATAACTAATGAGACCGTAGTGGTGGTACTCTCAGCATTTTCAGGTCAGGTCAGGTTCGAAGGGGTTGCCAATATATGTAAATGTTTAGGCTGGCTAGTGGGGGAAAACAAACGTATATCTTCTTATACGATATAAAGAATACTTTCACCGGCCAGCTGCCTTAGGAGGGCTAGAACCGTTAAGCTGATTTGTTGTGGGTAGTGGAAGGTAGAGTGTTGCCAGAGGAAATGTATTTAAGGGTTGACATAGAAATCAAAATCATATATATATATATATATATATATATATATATATATATATATATATATATATATATATATATATATATATATATATATATAAATATATGCAAACAAGCCTGAATGGTCCCCAGGACTATATACAACTGAAAACTCACACCCCAGAAGTGACTCGAACCCATACTGCCAGGAGCAACGCAACTGGTATGTACAGGGACGCCATAATCTGCTTGGCCATCACGACCGGACATAAGGAAGTGATAGCCGAAGCTATTTGAACCACTTCCCCGCCGGCACTCGGATGGTAATCTTGGGCATAGCATTTTATCAAATCACCTCATTCTTTGGGGCACACGTGAGGAACACAAATGCAAACAAGCCTGAATGGTCCCCAGGACAATATGCAACTGAAAACTCACACCCCAGAAGTGACTCGCACCCATACTACCAGGAGCAATGCAACTGGTATGTACAGGGACGACTTAATCCGCTTGACCATCACGACCGGACATAAGGAAGTGATAGCCGAAGCTATTTGAACCACTTCCCCGCCGGCACTCGGATGCCGGCGGGGAAGTGGTTCAAATAGCTTCGGCTATCACTTCCTTATGTCCGGTCGTGATGGTCAAGCGGATTAAGGCGTCCCTGTACATACCAGTTGCGTTGCTCCTGGCAGTATGGGTTCGAGTCACTTCTGGGGTGTGAGTTTTCAGTTATATATAAATATATATATATATATAGGGGGGGGTACCACCTCTGGTGCAATTATAGGGACCCACAGCCTCAGAGAAGGGAACACAGAGCATTCAGGGAAAAACTTGCAATTTAACTCTGAATACGTAAGAGTGTTCGCTTCTCCTACCACCCCCCTTTTTTTATGGTGTGCACTTTATTATGCAAGGTTATGCAGTTACATATCTGATTTTATACAAAAAATTAACATTAAGAGGACACAAAAAAAAAGCTCGCTTCCTAGAGGCTGTAGATTTCCTGGAACTCCTCCGTCGCCGGGCAGGAACCGAGGATGCAGCGGGCATTCCCTCTCTGGATCGCGACACTGAGGCGCTGAAAGAGAAAACTTGCCGCTCTAGGGTCTCTTGTGGTGTCAATGAGCTTGGAACCAAGATCCTTAAGAAACCTTCTTTCACTCTCTTCCCATGGGCCTAGGGTCTCAGACCCAATTGGAACGAAGTTGTACCGATGATCTAATTCCCTGTACTTGCCTGACTTGTCTCTTTCTCTGCGTGTCGCCGCGGCTCCTGCTGTGCCGGCAATGAGGTTGATGTATGTGGTTGCCAGGGAGGATAGACAAGTATAGTCCCATGCCAACTGTCTGCCACCCTTCCACGGTCGCAGTGTGATTCCGTCTGGTCGGCCGGCAAAGCTAACAGAGTCACGGTTCAGTAGGTTGCGGGGCTCTCTCTCTGCTGGACACTGAACATAGGCAAGGCTTCTTTTAATGATGTCATTGACTTCGTCGTGTCTAGTGTGCCAACCACCAGATTTTCCACAGTGCAGCCCATGCATTCCATATTCGTCAGCATCTGCCTCGCCGCAAATACACCTATGAACAGTGTGGATAGGGGCAGCAAGACGGAGAGCGACTGCAATACGGAGCTCCTGCGGATCAAGACGTTTGCCTGCCTGCACAGCTGTGAGGCGTGCACGGTCACTGGGGGTTGTTGCTACCTCCAGCAAAGCTGTGGCTTCTTTGTCTACAATGGGGCCGTCCCAGCTGGATTGTTTCTTGGCTTTTGGCATGGCTGGTCTGAGTGCTGGGTCTGCCATGGCACCCCATTTCGTGTCGCATTCCGTGTAGTGGGGGTCCTGTATCCCCTCTACATCACTCAGGGTGTCAGGTAGAATTTCCTTAACCAGGTCATCTGATGCTGAGGAGGAAGACAGGAAGGCTGGGACAGCAATTTGGGTAGCAGTGCGGACACCCAAGTCACCGAGCCTAACAGGAAGAGTGGCTTGTTTACACTGGCATTCGTTGAGGGAGAGGTTAAGAACTTTTTCCAGCATGGTCTTCAATAAGAGGTCATACTCTTCAAGCTTTCGGCTGTCGTGAGATGGGGAGCACCTCAGAAAGTAGGTTAGCCTCGGAAGGGATAGGCATTTGGTGAGGAGATAAAAAGCATCGTGGGCATCGATGTCACCTATTCTGTCTTCCATCCTCCTAATGTCTGCGATTTTCTTGTCGAGGATCTCCTCAATGGCGTTAGACCCGAGGGGGGGCTCCAAGGAGGGTGCTGTCCTCGGCCCTAATGACATGGGCTCCAGGCAAGGCAGACATTATTCTAGCTACGATGTCTGGGTTGGAAAAGACTACTTCACACTTGGAAGGGTTCAGGACAAGACCCAGTAGCCAGAACGCACTTCTCGGCCTACTATGCAAGGCCCGATTTGCCTAATAAGCCTAGTTTTCCTGAATTAATATATTTTCTCAATTGTTTTCTTATGAAATGATAAAGCTGCCCATTTCATTATGTATGAGGTCAATTTTTTTTATTGGAGTTAAAATTAACGTAGATATATGACTGAACCTAACCAACCCTACCTAACCTAACCTAACCTATCTTTAAAGGTTAGGTTAGGTAGCCGAAAAGGTTAGGTTAGGTAGGTTATGTAGTCGAAAAACAATTAATTCATGAAAACTTGGCTTATTATGCAAATAGGGGCTTGCATAGTAGGCCGAGAAGTGCGTTCTGGCTACTAGGTACGACATATATATATATATATATATATATATATATATAAATATATATATATATATATATATATATATATATATATATATATATATATATATATATATATATATATATATATATATATATATATATGTCGTACCTAGTAGCCAGAACTCACTTCTCAGCCTACTATTCAAGGCCCGATTTGCCTAATAAGCCAAGTTTTCCTGAATTAATATATTTACTATAATTTTTTTCTTATGAAATGATAAAGCTACCCTTTTCACTATGTATGAGGTCAATTTTTTTTTATTGGAGTTAAAATTAACGAAGATATATGACCGAACCTAACCAACCCTACCTAACCTAACCTAACCTATATATATAGGTAAGGTTAGGTTAGGTAGCCAAAAAAAGCTAGGTTAGGTTAGGTTAGGTAGGTTAGGCAGACGAAAAAACATTAATTCATGAAAACTTGGCTTATTAGGCAAATCGGGCCTTGCATAGTAGGCTGAGAAGTGAGTTCTGGCTACTAGGTACGATATATATATATATATATATATATATATATATATATATATATATATATATATATATATATATATATATATATATATATATATATATATATATATATATATATGGCACAACTCTCCTAAACACGAGAGTGAAGTATAGAACTTTAGAACACTTTCCCACCAGGAGACTCGAACCCTAGCCAGCACAGAAGCCTTCCAGCAACTGGCATAACAGGTACGCCTTAACCCGCTCCACCACCCACTCAGACCCTTAAAAGAGATGGTAATTTCGGAGTATTTAAATACACCAAAGATCACCACCTCCCAAGAGCACTAGAGCAAGTGAGGGGTCATTTAGACGTTAATTTCATCAAGTCCCTGTTAATATGGGAAGACATAGTGTCTATGCTTAAGGCACAACTCTCCTAAACACGAGAGTGAAGTATAGAACTTTAGAACACTTTCCCACCAGGAGACTCCTGGTGGGAAAGACACAGTGTCTATGCTTAAGGCACAACTCTCCTAAACACGAGAGTGAAGTATAGAACTTTAGAACACTTTCCCACCAGGAGACTCGAACCCTAGCCAGCACAGAAGCCTTCCAGCAACTGGCATAACAGGTACGCCTTAACCCGCTCCTTTCACCACCTTTCATGTACCTTTCACCACCAGGTACGGGTTAAGGCGTACCTGTTATGCCAATTGCTGGAAGGCTTCTGTGCTGGCTAGGGTTCGAGTCTCCTGGTGGGAAAGTGTTCTAAAGTTCTATATATATATATATATATATATATATATATATATATATATATATATATATATATATATATATATATATATATATATATATATATATATATATATATATATATATATATATGTCGTACCTAGTAGCCAGAACTCACTTCTCAGCCTACTATGCAAGGCCCGATTTGCCTAATAAGCTAAGTTTTCATGAATTAATTGTTTTTCGACTATCTAACCTACCTAACCTAACCTAACCTAACTTTTTCGGCTACCTAACCCAACCTAACCTATAAAGATAGGTTAGGTTAGGTTAGGTAGGGTTGGTTAGGTTCGGTCATATATCTACGTTAATTTTAACTCCAATAAAAAAAAATTGACCTCATACATAATGAAATGGGTAGCTTTATCATTTCATAAGAAAAAAATTAGAGAAAATATATTAATTCAGGAAAACTTGGCTTATTAGGCAAATCGGGCCTTGAATAGTAGGCCGAGAAGTGCGTTCTGGCTACTAGGTACGACATATATATATATATATATATATATGTCGTACCTAGTAGCCAGAACGCACTTCTCAGCCTACTATGCAAGGCCCGATTTGCCTAATAAGCCAAGTTTTCCTGAATTAATATATTTTCTCTATTTTTTTCTTATGAAATGATAAAGCTACCCATTTCATTGTGTATGTGGTCAATTTTTTTTTATTGGAGCTAAAATTAATGTAGATATATGACCGAACCTAAACAACCCTACCTAACCTAACCTAACCTATCTTCATAGGTTAGGTTCGGTTAGGTAGCCGAAAAAGTTAGGTTAGGTTAGGTTAGGTAGGTTAGGTAGTCGAAAAAACATTAATTCATGAAAACTTGGCTTATTAGGCAAATCGGGCCTTGCATAGTAGGCTGAGAAGTGCGTTCTGGCTACTAGGTACGACATATATATATATATATATATATATATATATATATATATATATATATATATATATATGTCGTACCTAGTAGCCAGAACGCACTTCTCAGCCTACTATGCAAGGCCTAATTTGCCTAATAAGCCAAGTTTTCATGAATTAATTGTTTTTCGACTACCTAACCTACCTAACCTAACCTAACCTAACTTTTTCGGCTACCTAACCTAACCTAATCTATCAAAATTGGTTAGGTTAGGTTAGGTAGGGTTGGTTAGGTTCGGTCATATATCTACGTTAATTTTAACTCCAATAACAAAAAATTGACCACATACATAATGAAATGGGTATCTTTATCATTTCATAAGAAAAAAATTAGAGAAAATATATTAATTCAGGAAAACTTGGCTTATTAGGCAAATCGGGCCTAGCATAGTAGGCTGAGAAGTGCGTTCTGGCTACTAGGTACGACATATATATATATATATATATATATGTCGTACCTAGTAGCCAGAACGCACTTCTCAGCCTACTATGCAAGGCCCGATTTGCCTAATAAGCTAAGTTTTCCTGTATTAATATATTTTCTCTAATTTTTTTCTTATGAAATGATAAAGCTACCCATTTCATTATGTATGAGGTCAATTTTTTTTTATTGGAGTTAAAATTAATGTAGATATATGACCAAACCTAACCAACCCTACCTAACCTAACCTAATCTATCTTTATAGGTTAGGTTAGGTTAGGTAGCCGAAAAAGTTAGGTTAGGTTAGGTTAGGTAGGTTAGGTAGTCGAAAAACAATTAATTCACGAAAACTTGGCTTATTAGGCAAATTGGGCCTTGCATAGTAGGCTGAGAAGTGCGTTCTGGCTACTAGGTACGACATATATATATATATATATATATATATATATATATATATGTCGTACCTAGTAGCCAGAACGCACTTCTCAGCCTACTATTCAAGGCCCGATTTGCCTAATAAGCCAAGTTTTCATGAATTAATTGTTTTTCGACAACCTAACCTACCTAACCTAACCTAACCTACCTTTTTCGGCTACCTAACCTAACCTAACCAATAGCAATAGGTTAGGTTAGGTTAGGTAGGATTGGTTAGGTTCGGTCATATATCAACGTTAATTTTAACTCCAATAAAATAAAATTAACATCATACATAATGAAATGGGTAGCTTTATCTTTTCATAAGAAAAAAATTAGAGAAAATATATTAATTCAGGAAAACTTGGCTTATTAAGCAAATCGGGCCTTGCATAGTAGGCTCAGAAGTGCGTTCTGGCTACTAGGTACGACATATATATATATATATAAATATATATATATATATATATATATATATATATATATATATATATATATATATATATCTTTATATATATATATATATATATATATATATATATATATATATATATATATATATATATATATATATATATATATATATATATATACATATATATATATATATATATATATATATATATATATATATATATATATATATATATATATATACATATATATATATATATATATATATATATATATATATATATATATATATAAATATATATATATGTCGTACCTAGTGTACCTAGTAGCCAGAACGCACTTTTCGGCCTACTATGCAAGGCCCGATTTGCCTAATAAGCCAAATTTTCCTGAATTATTATATTTTCTCAATTTTTTTTCTTATGAGATGATAAAGCTAACCATTTCATTATGTATGAGGTCAATATTTTTTTATTGGAGTTAAAATTAACGTAGATATATGACCAAACCTTACCAACCCTACCTAACCTATTTTTTTAGGTTAGGTTAGGTTAGGTAGCCGAAAAAGTTAGGTTAGGTTTGGTTAGGTAGGTTAGGTAGTCGAAAAACAATTAATTCATGAAAACTTGGCTTATTAGGCAAATCGGGCCTTGCATAGTAGGCAGAGAAGTGGTTATATATATATATATATATGTCGTACCTAGTAGCCAGAACTCACTTCTCAGCCTACTATGCGAGGCCCAATTTGCCTAATAAGCCAAGTTTTCCTGAATTATTAAATTTTCTCTAATTCTTTTCTTATGAAATGATAAAGCTACCCATTTCATTATGTATGAGGTCAATTGTTTTTTATTGGAGATAAAATTAAAGTAGATATATGACCGAACCTAACCAACCCTACCTAACCTAACCTAACCTATCTCTATAGGTCAGGTTAGGTTAGGTAGCCGAAAAAATTAGGTTAGGTTAGGTTAGGTAGGTTAGGTAGTCGAAAAACAATTAATTCATGAAAACTTGGCTTATTAGGCAAATCGGGCCTTGCATAGTAGGCTGAGAAGTGAGTTCTGGCTACTAGGTACGACATATGTCTATATATATATATATATATATGTCGTACCTAGTAGCCAGAACGCACTTCTCAGCCTACTATGCAAGGCCCAATTTGCCTAATAAGCCAAGTTTTCATGAATAAATTGCTTTTCGACTACCTAACCTACCTTACCTAACCTAACCTAACTTTTTTGGCTACCTAACCTAACCTAACCTATACAGATAGGTTAGGTTAGGTTAGGTAGGGTTGGTTAGGTTCAGTCATATATCTACGTTGATTTTAACTCCAATAAAAAAAAATTGACCTCAAACATAATGAAATAGGTAGCTTAATCATTTCATAAGAAAAAAATTAGAGAAAATATATTAATTAAGGAAAACTTGGCTTATTAGGCAAATCGGGCCTTGCATAGTAGGCTGAGAAGTGCGTTCTGGCTACTAGGTACGACATATATATATATATATATATATATATATATATATATATATATATATATATATATATATATATATATATATATATATATATATATATGTCGTACCTAGTAGCCAGAACGCACTTCTCAGCCTACTATTCAAGGCCCGATTTGCCTAATAAGCCAAGTTTTCATGAATTAATTGTTTTTCGACAACCTAACCTACCTAACCTAACCTAACCTACCTTTTTCGGCTACCTAACCTAACCTAACCAATAGCAATAGGTTAGGTTAGGTTAGGTAGGATTGGTTAGGTTCGGTCATATATCAACGTTAATTTTAACTCCAATAAAATAAAATTAACATCATACATAATGAAATGGGTAGCTTTATCTTTTCATAAGAAAAAAATTAGAGAAAATATATTAATTCAGGAAAACTTGGCTTATTAAGCAAATCGGGCCTTGCATAGTAGGCTCAGAAGTGCGTTCTGGCTACTAGGTACGACATATATATATATATATATAAATATATATATATATATATATATATATATATATATATATATATATATATATATATATATATATATCTTTATATATATATATATATATATATATATATATATATATATATATATATATATATATATACATATATATATATATATATATATATATATATATATATATATATATATATATATATATATATATATATATACATATATATATATATATATATATATATATATATATATATATATATATATATATATATATATATATATATATATATATATATATATATATATATATATACATATATATATATATATATATATATATATATATATATATATATATATATATATAAATATATATATATGTCGTACCTAGTGTACCTAGTAGCCAGAACGCACTTTTCGGCCTACTATGCAAGGCCCGATTTGCCTAATAAGCCAAATTTTCCTGAATTATTATATTTTCTCAATTTTTTTTCTTATGAGATGATAAAGCTAACCATTTCGTTATGTATGAGGTCAATATTTTTTTATTGGAGTTAAAATTAACGTAGATATATGACCAAACCTTACCAACCCTACCTAACCTATTTTTTTAGGTTAGGTTAGGTTAGGTAGCCGAAAAAGTTAGGTTAGGTTTGGTTAGGTAGGTTAGGTAGTCGAAAAACAATTAATTCATGAAAACTTGGCTTATTAGGCAAATCGGGCCTTGCATAGTAGGCAGAGAAGTGGTTATATATATATATATATATATATATATATATATATATATATATATATATATATATATATATATATATATATATATATATATATATATATATATGTCGTACCTAGTAGCCAGAACTCACTTCTCAGCCTACTATGCGAGGCCCAATTTGCCTAATAAGCCAAGTTTTCCTGAATTATTAAATTTTCTCTAATTCTTTTCTTATGAAATGATAAAGCTACCCATTTCATTATGTATGAGGTCAATTGTTTTTTATTGGAGATAAAATTAAAGTAGATATATGACCGAACCTAACCAACCCTACCTAACCTAACCTAACCTATCTCTATAGGTCAGGTTAGGTTAGGTAGCCGAAAAAATTAGGTTAGGTTAGGTTAGGTAGGTTAGGTAGTCGAAAAACAATTAATTCATGAAAACTTGGCTTATTAGGCAAATCGGGCCTTGCATAGTAGGCTGAGAAGTGAGTTCTGGCTACTAGGTACGACATATGTCTATATATATATATATATATATGTCGTACCTAGTAGCCAGAACGCACTTCTCAGCCTACTATGCAAGGCCCAATTTGCCTAATAAGCCAAGTTTTCATGAATAAATTGCTTTTCGACTACCTAACCTACCTTACCTAACCTAACCTAACTTTTTTGGCTACCTAACCTAACCTAACCTATACAGATAGGTTAGGTTAGGTAGGGTTGGTTAGGTTCAGTCATATATCTACGTTGATTTTAACTCCAATAAAAAAAAATTGACCTCAAACATAATGAAATAGGTAGCTTAATCATTTCATAAGAAAAAAATTAGAGAAAATATATTAATTAAGGAAAACTTGGCTTATTAGGCAAATCGGGCCTTGCATAGTAGGCTGAGAAGTGCGTTCTGGCTACTAGGTACGACATATATATATATATATATATATATATATATATATATATATATATATATATATATATATATATATATATATATATATATATATCGTACCTAGTAGAAAGAACGCACTTCTCAGCCTACTATGCAAGGCCCGATTTGCCTAATAAGCCAAGTTTTCATGAATTAATATATTTTCTCAAATTTATTTCTTATGAAATGATAAAGCTACCTATTTCATTATGCATGAGGTCAATTTTTTTTTTATTGAAGTTAAAATTAACGTAGATATATGACCGAACCTTACCAACCCTACCTAACCTAACCTAACCTATATATATAGGTAAGGTTAGGTTAGGTAGCCAAAAAAAGCTAGGTTAGGTTAGGTTAGGTAGGTTAGGCAGACGAAAAAACATTAATTCATGAAAACTTGGCTTATTAGGCAAATCGGGCCTTGCATAGTAGGCTGAGAAGTGAGTTCTGGCTACTAGGTACGACATATATATATATATATATATATATATATATATATATATATATATATATATATATATATATGTCGTACCTAATAGCCAGAACGCACTTCTCAGCCTACTATTCAAGGCCCGATTTGCCTAATAAGCCAAGTTTTCATGAATTAATGTTTTTTCGTCTACCTAACCTACTTAACCTAACCTAACCTAGCTTTTTTTGGCTACCTAACCTAACCTTACCTATAAATATAGGTTAGGTTAGGTTAGGTAGGGTTGGTTAGGTTCGGTCATATATCTACGTTAATTTTAACTCCAATAAAAAAAAATTGACCTCATACATAGAGAAAAGGGTTGCTTTATCATTTCATAAGAAAAAAATTATAGTAAATATATTAATTCAGGAAAACTTGGCTTATTAGGCAAATCGGGCCTTGAATAGTAGGCTGAGAAGTGAGTTCTGGCTACTAGGTACGACATATATATATATATATATATATATATATATATATATATATATATATGTCGACATATACCTATATATGTCGTACCTAATAGCCAGAACGCACTTCTCTGCCTACTATGCAAGGCCCGATTTGCCTAATAAGCCAAGTTTTTATGAATTAATTGTTTTTCGACTACCTAACCTACCTAACCAAACCTAACCTAACTTTTTCGGCTACCTAACCTAACCTAACCTAAAAAGATAGGTTAGGTTAGGTTAGGTAGGGTTGGTTAGGTTTGGTCATATATCTACGTTAATTTTAACTCCAATAAAAATATATTGACCTCATACATAATGAAATGGGTAGCTTTATCATCTCATAAGAAAAAAAACTGAGAAAATATAATCATTCAGGAAAACTTGGCTTATTAGGCAAATCGAGCCTTGCATAGTAGGCCGAGAAGTGCGTTCTGGCTACTAGGTACGACATATATATATATATATATATATATATATATATATATATATATATATATATATATATATATGTATATATGTGTACATATATATATATATATATATATATATATATATATATATATATATATATATATATATATATATATATATATATATATATATATATATATATATATATTGGTGTATACTGGCAGCAGGTTTTCTTTCAAACATGTTTCATTGAATATGACCGCATATTCTGTATTTATTATTTTCTGGTTTAGGGCTTCTATCCCTCTAACTATTTTCTTAGCATCAGGGCTTAATTGGAATAGGAGTTCTCCAAAACTCATTTTCGTACTTTTAAGGTGAAGAAAAGAAGTGATTTACTATAGAGTGTATTACACTTATTTGTATAATTTGCACGACGTTTCGAACCTCCATGGTTCATTCTCAAGTGAACAGATCTTACAATACTAGTTGATTTTATACCCGCATTAGGTCAGGTGATAATACAATGAAGGTGAAAAACATGGGGGGATACATAAGGGATAAACATAGGGGCTGCAGAAGGCTTATTGGCCCATACGAGGCATCTCCTATCTAAACACAAAGATTAATCCAGTGTAATTGGCCTGTTATGTTGGACATTGTCTTCTGTGTTGGCATCGATATGTTCTTGTCTTGTCCCTACTCTCATGGTGGGTAGAGTAAATAGTTCCGTGATTTGGGTGTTCATGGTAGGTCGCTCTATTCTTATGTGAATTGCCTCAAGAATTTGTAATCTTCTTGAATCTTGGGTTTTGTCTATTATGCAAGTATTCTTGTTCAACATTTCTCTTGTTAGAGTAATGTCATGGGCTTGTCTCATGTGATTCCTAGGGGCACCAGATTGAAGATGGCATGTCAAACGCCTCGTCAGCTTGGTCGACGTCATACCTATGTACTTACATTGAAGGTTACATCCTTCGTGGGGGCAAGTGTACATGTATACAACGCTTGACTGCTGTAGAGGGTTCTCCGTCGGCTTCGGGTTGTTTTTGATAAGGAGTTCGGAAGTCTTCTTGGTTTTGTAGAATATTATCAGGTTTATGTTTTGGTTAGGAGTAGTGCTTTTTACTCCTTTACGGATTATTTCTTTCATTATTCTTTCCTCTTTTATATGTTCACTGTGCATGGTTGATTTGTAATATAATTTTATTGGGGGTGTTGTGGTTTCTGTTCTAGGTTCTGAATTATACCAACGGTCCAAGTGTCTTCTTATAGCAGCGTTTATTTCCGCGTTGCTATATCCGTTGTTCACCAATACCTGAGTTACTCTTTCAAACTCTCTACTCATGTTGCTCCATTCAGAGCAGTGGGTAAGCGCTCGACGAATATAAGCATTGAGAACACTGGCTTTGTATCTTTGGGGGCACTCACTTCTACCGTTCAGGCATAATCCTATGTTGGTGGGCTTGGTATATACGTTGGTGCTTAAAGAGGTTCCTGTTTTTGTTATTAGTACATCCAAGAATGGCAGACTGTTATTTTCACTATTTTCATGTGTAAATCGGAGTACTGACTCTCTCTCTAGGTGTCTTTTTAGGTCAATTAGTTCATCTGAGTCTTTTACTATTACGAATTCGTCACTTAGGATATTCGTAATAGTAAAAGACTCAGATGAACTAATTGACCTAAAAAGACACCTAGAGAGAGAGTCAGTACTCCGATTTACACATGAAAATAGTGAAAATAACAGTCTGCCATTCTTGGATGTACTAATAACAAAAACAGGAACCTCTTTAAGCACCAACGTATATACCAAGCCCACCAACATAGGATTATGCCTGAACGGTAGAAGTGAGTGCCCCCAAAGATACAAAGCCAGTGTTCTCAATGCTTATATTCGTCGAGCGCTTACCCACTGCTCTGAATGGAGCAACGTGAGTAGAGAGTTTGAAAGAGTAACTCAGGTATTGGTGAACAACGGATATAGCAACGCGGAAATAAACGCTGCTATAAGAAGACACTTGGACCGTTGGTATAATTCAGAACCTAGAACAGAAACCACAACACCCCCAATAAAATTATATTACAAATCAACCATGCACAGTGAACATATAAAAGAGGAAAGAATAATGAAAGAAATAATCCGTAAAGGAGTAAAAAGCACTACTCCTAACCAAAACATAAACCTGATAATATTCTACAAAACCAAGAAGACTTCCGAACTCCTTATCAAAAACAACCCGAAGCCGACGGAGAACCCTCTACAGCAGTCAAGCGTTGTATACATGTACACTTGCCCCCACGAAGGATGTAACCTTCAATGTAAGTACATAGGTATGACGTCGACCAAGCTGACGAGGCGTTTGACATGCCATCTTCAATCTGGTGCCCCTAGGAATCACATGAGACAAGCCCATGACATTACTCTAACAAGAGAAATGTTGAACAAGAATACTTGCATAATAGACAAAACCCAAGATTCAAGAAGATTACAAATTCTTGAGGCAATTCACATAAGAATAGAGCGACCTACCATGAACACCCAAATCACGGAACTATTTACTCTACCCACCATGAGAGTAAGGACAAGACAAGAACATATCGATGCCAACACAGAAGACAATGTCCAACATAACAGGCCAATTACACTGGATTAATCTTTGTGTTTAGATAGGAGATGCCTCGTATGGGCCAATAAGCCTTCTGCAGCCCCTATGTTTATCCCTTATGTATCCCCCCATGTTTTTCACCTTCATTGTATTATCACCTGACCTAATGCGGGTATAAAATCAACTAGTATTGTAAGATCTGTTCACTTGAGAATGAACCATGGAGGTTCGAAACGTCGTGCAAATTATACAAATAAGTGTAATACACTCTATAGTAAATCACTTCTTTTCTTCACCTTAAAAGTACGAAAATGAGTTTTGGAGAACTCCTATTCCAATTAAGCCCTGATGCTAAGAAAATAGTTAGAGGGATAGAAGCCCTAAACCAGAAAATAATAAATACAGAATATGCGGTCATATTCAATGAAATATATATATATATATATATATATATATATATGTCGTACCTAATAGCCAGAACGCACTTCTCAGCCTACTATTCAAGGCCCGATTTGCCTAATAAGCCAAGTTTTCATGAATTAATGTTTTTTCGTCTACCTAACCTACCTAACCTAACCTAACCTAGCTTTTTTGGGCTACCTAACCTAACCTTACCTATAAATATAGGTTAGGTTAGGTTAGGTAGGGTTGGTTAGGTTCGGTCATATATCTACGTTAATTTTAACTCCAATAAAAAAAAATTGACCTCATACATAGAGAAAAGGGTTGCTTTATCATTTCATAAGAAAAAAATTATAGTAAATATATTAATTCAGGAAAACTTGGCTTATTAGGCAAATCGGGCCTTGAATAGTAGGCTGAGAAGTGAGTTCTGGCTACTAGGTACGACATATATATATATATGCACAGACTACCCTATTCCAGTAGCTGAAGTTTATAACTTTTTAGACACTCAACCCACCAGGGGACTCGAACACTGGCCAACAAGGTGGCAGTTGCATGCTGTATCCACTACACCATACTTCAAAGCACTGGAGTTCTGATTGGAGTTCTGGTTGGTTAAATACCCCAGAATTCCTACCTCTCTTAATTGCTTTGAAGTATGGTGTAGTGGATACAGCATGAAACTGCCACCTTGTTGGCCAGTGTTCGAGTCCCCTGGTGGGTTGAGTGTCTAAAAAGTTATATATATATATATATATATATATATATATATATATATATATATATATATATATATATATATATATATATATATATATATATATATATATATGACAATGTCAGACCACGGAGGAAAAATGAAACAGGAAATTTCCTTTTCTGGAGGAAAAATGAAACAGGAAATTAAGGAAATTTCCTGTTTCATTTTTCCTCCGTGGTCTGACATTGTCACATTCTTAATCACGTGTTTATTTTCGTGATATACACACACATATATATATATATATATATATATATATATATATATATATATATATATATATATATATATATATATATATATATATATATATATATATATATATTGATATATATATATATCAATATATATATCTTTGATATATATATATATATATATATATATATATATATATATATATATTGATATATATATATATATATATATATATATATATATATTGATATATATATATATATATATATATATATATATATATATATATATATATATTGATATATATATATATATATATTGATATATATATATATATATATATATATATATATATATATATATATATATATATATATATATATCAATATATATATATATATATATATATATATATATATCAATATATATATATATATATATATATATCAATATATATATATATATATATATATATATATATATATATATATATCAAAGATATATATATCAATATATATATATATATATATATATATATATATATATATATATATATATATATATATATATATATATATATCAAAGATATATATATTGATATATATATATATATATATATATATTTCACGACTCAAAGAAGCAGCGAAACAACTAAAAAATCTGAAAGACGTAACAATAAGAAAAGCCGACAAAACAGCAGCATATGTATTGATTCCTACCCATGAATACATGAACAAAATTAGCGACATCCTAAGTGACGACTCCAAATTTCAACGAATCACGAGGAACCCTGTAGAAGACCTTAAGCTGAAAGTAAACAAAACAATTACAGCAATCAACGCAAAGAAAGGTAGTGTGCATTTCAATAAACTTCAAGGCGACTATGGCTTAGGATATGCCTACGGCAATGTTAAGACGCATAAACCAGGTAACCCACTACGCCCTATAATCAGCCAAATACCAACCCCAACTTATCACCTGGCAAAGAAACTCAATGAACTCCTAACTCCATACACTCCAAGTAAGTTTAGTCTACAATCATCAGCAGATTTCCTAGAATTGATCAAATCTACCCAGCCCGATGGAATCATCGCTTCCCTGGACGTTGAATCCCTTTTTACCAACGTCCCAGTCGACACAACCATAGGAATGATACTGGACAGAGTATACAGAGACGAGAGCACCCCCAAATTAGACATACCTGAGCCACACTTGAAAAGTCTTCTCGAAGCATGTACAAAGGAAGCCCCTTTCATCAGTCCACAAGGAGACATGTATTTACAAATAGACGGAGTAGCAATGGGCTCCCCCTTAGGAGTTTTATTTGCTAATTTTTATATGGGAACCATCGAAGATAGGGTCTTCAGTAGCAGACAAAAACCAACTGTATACTGCCGTTATGTAGATGACATATTCGTAATAGTAAAAGACTCAGATGAACTAATTGACCTAAAAAGACACCTAGAGAGAGAGTCAGTACTCCGATTTACACATGAAAATAGTGAAAATAACAGTCTGCCGTTCTTGGATGTACTAATAACAAAAACAGGAACCTCTTTAAGCACCAACGTATATACCAAGCCCACCAACATAGGATTATGCCTGAACGGTAGAAGTGAGTGCCCCCAAAGATACAAAGCCAGTGTTCTCAATGCTTATATTCGTCGAGCGCTTACCCACTGCTCTGAATGGAGCAACGTGAGTAGAGAGTTTGAAAGAGTAACTCAGGTATTGGTGAACAACGGATATAGCAACGCGGAAATAAACGCTGCTATAAGAAGACACTTGGACCGTTGGTATAATTCAGAACCTAGAACAGAAACCACAACACCCCCAATAAAATTATATTACAAATCAACCATGCACAGTGAACATATAAAAGAGGAAAGAATAATGAAAGAAATAATCCGTAAAGGAGTAAAAAGCACTACTCCTAACCAAAACATAAACCTGATAATATTCTACAAAACCAAGAAGACTTCCGAACTCCTTATCAAAAACAGCCCGAAGCCGACGGAGAACCCTCTACAGCAGTCAAGCGTTGTATACATGTACACTTGCCCCCACGAAGGATGTAACCTTCAATGTAAGTACATAGGTATGACGTCGACCAAGCTGACGAGGCGTTTGACATGCCATCTTCAATCTGGTGCCCCTAGGAATCACATGAGACAAGCCCATGACATTACTCTAACAAGAGAAATGTTGAACAAGAATACTTGCATAATAGACAAAACCCAAGATTCAAGAAGATTACAAATTCTTGAGGCAATTCACATAAGAATAGAGCGACCTACCATGAACACCCAAATCACGGAACTATTTACTCTACCCACCATGAGAGTAAGGACAAGACAAGAACATATCGATGCCAACACAGAAGACAATGTCCAACATAACAGGCCAATTACACTGGATTAATCTTTGTGTTTAGATAGGAGATGCCTCGTATGGGCCAATAAGCCTTCTGCAGCCCCTATGTTTATCCCTTATGTATCCCCCCATGTTTTCACCTTCATTGTATTATCACCTGACCTAATGCGGGTATAAAATCAACTAGTATTGTAAGATCTGTTCACTTGAGAATGAACCATGGAGGTTCGAAACGTCGTGCAAATTATACAAATAAGTGTAATACACTCTATAGTAAATCACTTTTTTTCTTCACCTTAAAAGTACGAAAATGAGTTTTGGAGAACTCCTATTTCAATTAAGCCCTGATGCTAAGAAAATAGTTAGAGGGATAGAAGCCCTAAACCAGAAAATAATAAATACAGAATATGCGGTCATATTCAATGAAACATGTTTGAAAGAAAACCTGCTGCCAGTATATACCAATATATATATATATATATATATATATATATATATATATATATATATATATATATATATATATATATATATATATATATATATATATATATATATTAGTATATTTTGGTAGCAGTCTTTCCTGTAGACATATATTATTAAATATGACCGAAAAAGTAAGATTAATAATTCTAACACGAATTTTCTCAATCTTTCGTACATTTCTTTTCACTGTTGGATGTAATTCAAAAATCAATTCTCCAAAATTCATTTTTATTTCTAGTCTGATGCGACACGAGCGCGTTTCGTAAAACTTATTACATTTTCAAAGACTTTAGTTTACAAATACACAACTGAGTAGAACTTACACATCTCCGATTTTGTTTATATCTACATTTGAGTGAGGTGGATGGGGTGAGGTGGCATTAATAGGGTATTAATTTCATCAACACAAGACAGAACACGAAACAATGGTTATTGAAATGGAATTGATTGTAGAAAGCCTATTGGTCAATATTTCTTGATGCTTCTATATTGGAGCGGAGTCTTGAGGTGGGTAGAATACAGTTGTGCATTAATTGGCTGTTGATTGTTGGTGTTGACTTCTTAATGTGTAGTGCCTCGCAAACGTTAAGCCGCCTGCTATCGCTGTATCTATCGATGATTTTTGTGTTGTTTACTAGGATTTCTCTGGCGATGGTTTGGTTGTGGGAAGAGATCATATGTTCCTTAATGGAGCCCTGTTGTTTATGCATCGTTAAACGCCTAGAAAGAGATGTTGTTGTCTTGCCTATATACTGGGTTTTTTGGAGCTAACAGTCCCCAAGTGGGCATTTGAAGGCATAGACGACGTTGGTCTCTTTTAAAGCGTTCTGCTTTGTGTCTG
The DNA here is from genome assembly GCF_040958095.1 of Procambarus clarkii. Taxonomy (NCBI): domain Eukaryota; kingdom Metazoa; phylum Arthropoda; class Malacostraca; order Decapoda; family Cambaridae; genus Procambarus; species Procambarus clarkii. The sequence continues at coordinate 25,760,450 of NC_091156.1, read as the reverse complement.
GAGAGTTTCTCATGAGTAGGTTGGCTGTTTTTCTGGTTTTATAGTAAATCGTCAGTTGTATCCTCTGATTTTTGTCTGTAGGGATAACGTTTCTATTAACAATATCTTTCAGGACCCTTTCCTCTGTTTTATGAGCTGTGGAAAAGAAGTTCCTATAAAATAGTGTAATAGGGGGTATAGGTGTTGTGTTAGTTGTCTCTTCAGAGGTTGCATGGCGTTTCACTTTCCTTCATATGATGTCTTCGACGAAAATATTGGAGAAGCCGTTGTTGACTAGGACCTGCCTTACCCTACAGAGTTCTTCGTCGACTTGCTTCCATTCTGAGCTGTGGCTTAGAGCACGGTCGACATATGCGTTAACAACACTCCTCTTGTACCTGTCTGGGCAGTCGCTGTTGGCATTTAGGCACATTCCTATGTTCGTTTCCTTAGTGTAGACTACAGTGTGGAAACCTCCGCTCTTTTCCATGACTGTTACATCTAGAAAGGGCAGCTTCCCATCCTTTTCCATCTCGTAAGTGAAACGCAGCACGGAACTCTGCTCAAATGCCTCCTTCAGCTCCTGCGGACTCCACCTGCCAAAGATCATTGGGGAATATAAACCTGGATATGTGTATGGAAATGTCAAGACACACAAGCCTGGAAACCCACTTCGGCCAATCATTAGCCAGATACCCACACCCACGTACAGACTGGCGAAGCGACTCAACGGCCTGTTGACTCCTTATGTTCCTTGCGCCTTCAGCCTGAAGTCTCCAAAGGAATTTGTTGACTTACTGCGGGGCACACGGGCCACAGGGATAAGAGCCTCGTTGGACGTAGAATCGCTGTTTACCAACGTACCTGTGGACGAGACAATCGGGATGATAGCCGACAGAGTGTATCGTGATCCAGCCTGTACTCCTCTTGACATACCCGAAAATATCCTAAGGAAACTACTCTAAGCTTGTACTAAAGAGGCACCCTTCTTGAGCCCGGATGGGCACATGTATAAGCAAGTAGATGGGGTCGCCATGGGTTCTCCCCTAGGTGTCCTGTTTGCAAACTTCTACATGGGTACCATCGAGCAAAAAGTCTTAGTCGACATGAACTTGAAACCGGCCATATACTGCAGGTATGTTGACGACATTTTTACACAGGTACCTGATGTCAGACATCTGCAGGAGCTGAAGGAGGCATTTGAGCAGAGTTCCGTGCTGCGTTTCACTTACGAGATGGAAAAGGATGGGAAGCTGCCCTTTCTAGATGTAACAGTCATGGAAAAGAGCGGAGGTTTCCACACTGCAGTCTACACTAAGGAAACGAACATAGGAATGTGCCTAAATGCCAACAGCGACTGCCCAGACAGGTACAAGAGGAGTGTTGTTAACGCATATGTCGACCGTGCTCTAAGCCACAGCTCAGAATGGAAGCACGTCGACGAAGAACTCTGTAGGGTAAGGCAGGTCCTAGTCAACAACGGCTTCTCCAATGGTTTCGTCGAAGACATCATAAGAAGGAAAGTGAAACGCCATGCAACCTCTGAAGAGACAACTAACACAACACCTGTACTCCCTATTAGACTATTTTACAGGAACTTCTTTTCCACAGCTCATAAAACAGAGGAAAGGGTCCTGAAAGATATTGTTAATAGAAACGTTATCCCTACAGACAAAAATCAGAGGATACAACTGACGATTTACTATAAAACCAGAAAAACAGCCAACCTACTCATGAGAAACTCTCCAGACACAAAGCAGAACGCTTTAAAAGAGACCAACGTCGTCTATGCCTTCAAATGCCCTCTTGGGGACTTTAAGCTCCAAAAAAAAACAGTATATAGGCAAGACAACAACATCTCTTTCTAGGCGTTTAACGATGCATAAACAACAGGGCTACATTAAGGAACATATAATCTCTTCCCACAACCAAACCATCGCCAGAGAAATCCTAGTAAACAACACAGAAATCATCGATAGATACAGCGATAGCAGGCGGCTTGACGTTTGCGAGGCACTACACATTAAGAAGTCAACACCAGCAATCAACAGCCAATTAATGCACAACTATATTCTACCCACCTCAAGACTCCGCTCCAATATAGAAGCATCAAGAAATATGGACCAATAGGCTTTCTACAATCACTTCCATTTCAATACCCATTGTTTCGTGTTCTGTCTTGTGTTGATGAAATTAATACCCTATTAATGCCACCTCTTGTTCTGTCTTGTGTTGATGAAATTAATATCCTATTAATGCCACCTCACCCCATCCACCTCCCTCAAATGTAGATATAAACAAAATCGGAGATGTGTTAGTTCTATTCAGTTGTGTATTTGTAAACTAAAGTCTTTGAAAATGTAATAAGTTTTACGAAACGCGCTCGTGTCGCGTCAGACTAGAAATAAAAATGAATTTTGGAGAATTGATTTTTGAATTACCTCCAACAGTGAAAAGAAATGTACGAAAGATTGAGAAAATTCGTGTTAGAATTATTAATCTTACTTTTTCGGTCATATTTAATAATATATATATATATATATTATATATATATATATATATATATATATATATATATATATATATATATATATATATATATATATATAACTAATATATATATATATATATATATAACTTCAGTTGCATATTGTCCTGGGGACCATTCAGGCTTGTTCGCATTTGTGTTCCTCACGTGTGCCCCAAAGAATGAGGTGATTTGGTAAAATGCTATGCCCAAGATTACTATCCGAGTGCCGGCGGTGGGGTGGTTCAAATAGCCTCGGCTATCACCTCATTTTGTCCGGTCATGATGGTCAAGTGGATTAAGGCGTCTTGTACATACCAGTTGCGTTGCTTCTGGGAGTATGGGTTCGAGTCACTTCTGGGGTGTGAGTTTTCAGTTGCATATTGTCCTGGGGACCATTCAGACTTGTTCGCATTTGTGTTCCTCACGTGTGCCCCAAAGAATGAGGTGATTTGGTAAAATGCTATGCCCAAGATTACTATCCGAGTGCCGGCGGTGGGGTGGTTCAAATAGCCTCGGCTATCACCTCATTTTGTCCGGTCGTGATGGTCAAGTGGATTAAGGCGTCTTGTACATACCAGTTGCGTTGCTTCTGGGAGTATGGGTTCGAGTCACTTCTGGGGTGTGAGTTTTCAGTTGCATATTGTCCTGGGGACCATTCAGGCTTGTTCGCATATATATATATATATATATATATATATATATATATATATATATATATATATATATATATATATATATATATATATATAAATATATATATATATATATTTATATATATATATATATATATATATATATATATATATATATATATATATATATATATATATATATATATATGTCGTACCTAGTAGCCAGAACGCACTTCTATGCCTACTATTCAAGGCCCGATTTGCCTAATAAGCCAAGTTTTCATGAATTAATTGTTTTTCGACTACCTAACCTAACCTAACCTAACGTTTTCGGCTACCTAACCTAACCTAACCGATAAAGATAGGTTAGGTTAGGTTAGGTAGGGTTGGTTAGGTTCGGTCATATATCTACATTAATTTTAACTCCAATAAAAAAAAATTGACGTCATACGTAATGAAATGGGTAGCTTTATAATTTCATAAGAAAAAAATTAGAGAAAATATACTAATTCATGAAAACTTGGCTTATTAGGCAAATCGGGCCTTGAATAGTAGGCATAGAAGTGCGTTCTGGCTATTAGGTACGACATATATATATATATATATATATATATATATATATATATATATATATATATATATATATATATATATATATATATATATATATATATGTCGTACCTAATAGCCAGAACGCACTTCTCAGCCTACTATTCAAGGCCCGATTTGCCTAATAAGCCAAGTTTTCATAAATTAATGTTTTTTCGTCTACCTAACCTACCTAACCTAACCTAACCTAGCTTTTTTTGGCTACCTAACCTAACCTTACCTATAAATATAGGTTAGGTTAGGTTAGGTAGGGTTGGTTAGGTTCGGTCATATATCTACGTTAATTTTAACTCCAATAAAAAAAATTGACCTCATACATAGAGAAAAGGGGTTGCTTTATCATTTCATAAGAAAAAAATTATAGTAAATATATTAATTCAGGAAAACTTGGCTTATTAGGCAAATTGGGCCTTGAATAGTAGGCTGAGAAGTGAGTTCTGGCTACTAGGTACGACATATATATATATATATATATATATATATATATATATATATAAGACTCCTTCTGAAGATGTATTAATATACGAAAGTACTTAAGGAAATTCCTGTTTCATTTTTCCTCCGTGGTCTGACATTGTTACATTTTTAATCACGTGTTTATTTTCGTGATATACACATATATATATATATTGTACCTAGTAGCCAGAACGTCGTACTCGGCCTGATATGCAAGGCCCGATTGACCTAATAAGCCAAGTTTTCCTGAATTAATATATTTTCTCTATTTTTTTTCTTATGGAATGATAAAGCTACCCATTTCATTACGTGTGAAGTCAATTTTTTTTATTGGAGTTAAAGTTATATATATATATATATATATATATATATATATATATATATATATATATATATATATATATATATATATATATATATATATATATATATATATATATATATATATATATATATATATATATACCGTGCTTCCACTAATAAAGCATTGTAATTAAGATTATGGAGAAGTGTATGGTCGTTTCTGAAAATGACATAGACATCTTTAAACAGCCTGCGCGGGTATTGATGGCCGGATTCACTAATAGTGACAAAACTGTTTTAATTACTAAATTGTACATAAAATACCGACATAAATTTTTCAAAATTATAATTTCAAGTGTGGATAACTTTTCTCATCCCTTATTGCAAATAGCCACTTTACGAGACACTATTATGCCTATTAAGGGTTTGATCAATCCAGCAGACTTTCAGAATCCTTACACGAAAGAATCAATATTATGTATAATTAAAGATTTGTTTCCTGAAGCTGTTCAAATTCAGATTATTGCCAATATTTTTATTCGAGGGAGACACGATGGGATTTCTGCTCTTTTAGTGAGTCAAAATGTGTTTCCTCAGGGAAAATTTGCCAGAACGATATGTTTGAATTATAGTCATTATATTTTGCTGAAACAAAGACACCTAAGTCAACTTGAAATTTTTTGAAGACAGATTTTCGGGCGAGATACTGTGAACGAATTTGTGAAAATTTATCGTCGAGCAACTATAGAGAATAATTACTGTTATCTTTTACTGGATTTAATGCGCCTGAAGTATTGCAGTAGCGATCTCGCATAGCCGACGAGGGCCCGTGCGAAGTTGTGTACACTTGGTGAGAGCGGGCGACACCATGACTCTAACGCCACTTAAGAGGCTGGCTCTCAAGCGTGAATTTAATAACATTTCATCACCAGCTGGTTTCACTGGCAATGTACGAAAACTTTTCCACCAATCGAAAATGATAGACTTTAGCATTACGCTAGATGACACGAAAGAATTTCTTCGAGGTGTGAGGTCATTTACCCTGTCACAGAGAAAATAAGGTGCGTTTCCTCCGTCGAAAATTTTTAGCACCAAACCAAGTGTGATTATTGTCTGTGACCTCGGGGATTTTTGCAATTTACGGCAATATAATAATTATGTCAAATATCTGTTGGTGTGTGTGGATGTTTTCTCTCGTTTAATGAGCGTTGAAGCTTTATTAAAAAAAGATTCCAAACATATGTTGCGGGCGTTAAGTAATATATTAGAAAAACCAGAATTTCGAGGAGTGAGGCGGATTTTCACCGATCGGGGGACGGAGTTTTATAATAAAACTATCCAAAATTATTTAAATAAGAAACACATTAAGATACACAGTGTTTTCTCTGATATGAAAGCGAGCATTGTGGAGCGTACCATACGAACACTGAAGCATAAGCTTTACCGTTATATGACTCAAGCTAATTCTTTAAAATATTTAGACGTTCTCTCGAAAGTCGTGGACGTTTATAATAATACATATCACAGAATAATAAAAAAGCACTCCACAAGTTGTTCACAACCTGCGTAAGATTGACGATATTCGGAGACAGTTTAAAACGATGTATATAAACAAGAGCCCTTCACACTCTCCCATTAGTCCGTGTTTGAAGGTCGGAACGTATGTACAATTAGCAAAACGGAGAAATACATTTCACAAAAGTTTTTGGCAACAAAATACAAAGGAAATGTTTAAAGTGCTAGAGTGGAACACGGAACAACGTGTACCCGCCTATAAAATCGGAGATTTAAGCGGTGAGGTTATTAGTGGTCTATTTTACGGACAGGAACTGATAGCCGTCACATTGCCTGAACATTTTCCTGTAAGTATTCTCAGGTCCAGGACAACTGCCGGTGGACAGCGAGAATATTATGTGAACTGGCGAGGATATCCAGCCACTTCTAATTCGTGGGTCAAATCTCACGATATCATTATTCTAAATAATGCCAGCATGGGAACAGTCCCTCGTTGAAAAACACCACGAGTTATTGTTCCTTCTCACTAATTTATCACGTCGTAAACGCAATAAACTTATTAAGACCTTGATAAAAACGACATATGTTCTGTTGCTCGCAAGAGGACTCCATTACACGTAAAGAAATCTATACTAACGTCTCGCAAGGGTGGGACAATACTAGCAGCCTTACTCCCTCTTGCTGTGTCATTAATTACATCTCTAATAAAATAAAGGTACGCAATATGGTGCGAGAATATTGCCTCATTCCACGGGCAGCTCCTGAAAAGTATCTTTAAAGCGAACAAAACAAAACTGCTGTTGACGCTACCAGGAACCTGACCTCACCAATTAACAAAGACGATGGAGTCGGTGGTTTAAGCCTACAGGTGCCCAGTGAGAACAACAACACCACCTTTCCTAGTGAAAGTAGAAAGACCCGTAAGGTCGCGAGTCGCGCCCATGCCCGCCCCTCACAGCCCGCCCGCGCCAGCAAAAAGCGCCCTTCTGGGGCGGCGCCCGAAAGCGCCCCTCTGGGGCGGCGCGAAAGCTTTCCCCCCGCCGCGCCAATGTAAAGAAAACAAATAATACAGAGCCATTACCTGCTGAAATACAGGTATTCATGACTCCCAACAAGGACATGGACAAGAACAGAAGAAGCAAGAATGTACAAGAATGTTGTACAAGAATGTACAAGAATGTAACAACTCTTATATATATCACAAACAAAAAGCGGGAGTAGGGCGGTGCTCAGTTTAGATGACTTAATTAACGTTCATTGCAAGGTAGCCGAACTTCCTTACGTTAAGTCTTTAATTCAACTGTTCAGAGACCATCCTGATATTGTCTGGGACTCGAGGGGAAATTTATTAAGCCCCGTACAGAATTTAAATATTTTGGATATAATTAAAAAATTGGGGAATTCTAAGGCTCAATTAAAAAAAAGTGAGTTGTCAGATGTACGAACATTATTGAAATACGTCCAAATGGAGCCGACCTTCGTGCCAGGCATCAGCTGAAGGGGGTGCTGTTGTGGACGGGCCAGTTTGAGAGGCCTATTAAGCACCAATAGAAGTTATATATCAAATTAGTTACTGAAGAATTATCATGGAGGAAACATCCCATTTGGCTGCTGTGGAAGAAAATACCAGATTATTATTATTGAAGAGACTCGTGACTACAGAAAGTTATCACTCTTATGTGAGTCATAAATGTAGTGTAATTTCGGCTCTGTGGAAAGCCTATGACCGATACATGACGAGCGCTCCAACAGAACGATTTTCTAATTCCTTTAACGAGGCCAGTCAAAAATATGCTTCTTAATCTCAAGATGAAATTCTGGCTGAAATACGAAGAATGGAACAATTAACCTTCAGGTGCCGTGATCTGATCACATCGTTTGAAGTGTCCCGAGGCTTATATGAAAGTTTCTCTACACCTGTGGAGGAGGAGGAGGAGGGGCCTTGAACTTTCCCCATTATTCCCCCCGCCACACACCATCTCCTCTTATCCCCTACTGCCACCGCCGTATACTTAAGCCCAGGCCCACACCGTGGTGTTCAACACTCGAACCAGCGAACAGTTCTCTCTCCACCCCCCAGCCATCATGTCACTCTCGTCCGAACTGCAGGTGATAGAGGGGGATGTCCTCGACGTCGAACTCCTGCGTCGTCAAGACATCCTCACGAACGAGCTCCCGGCAACTATAGTACGCCCCTATGGACTCGCTTCTGCACTCTGGTGCGCCTATCCCCACGCTGCAATTGAACGGACGCCTCTTTCCTACGTAAACAGGGCAGTCGGTGCATCTCGCGACTTCCCCGGTGACGTTGTGGTGAGACCAGCCCCACTCCCAACGAATCATATGGACTCGGATCCGAATGAGAGCTCGCTTCCCTGGTACTGCCGCACTCATCTCGACGTTCGGCGCGGGCCCCCCGATTGAGAGTAATCTCATTGCCAGGGAACAAATGGCTCGCAGTAGTGACAGACATTACACTCAAGGTCTCGCTCTGGACACAGCACAGAATCGCAGATTCTGGCTTAAGGCCTCCCTAACTACTCTGGGGAGGTTGGTGGTGAATTCCAAGGATTATAATCGAATTCGTCCTCCCGTACGGAATTGGTGCAACTCGTGACTCAATAGATGACTGGATGTCAAATTTCGGGGAGATGATGGTGAATTTGCAGAGGGCGCTCAGGAGTCGCAACTGCAACCTCATCATCGTGTGTGCTGCAATCGCTGGGGGAAGTGGACCGGCTGTGCCTGTACCCAGCTAAGATCCTTCCAGCCTGGACAACTCAAGCTCATTTTCCTTCGACGACGGAACCATCGAAGGAGAAGAACCATCACTGACTTCGCCATTAGAAAAACCCAAACCTCCCTCTGCCAAAAATCCTAGCAAGCGTAAAATTCAAGAGGAGTCTTCAGAGGATACTGACCTATTTATCATAATTCCCCCTATCAAGAAGCGCAAATATGTTGACCAGACCACACACTAGAAGTTGAAGGGACGACGACGTTTCGGTCCGTCCTGGACCATTCTCAAGTCGATTGTGACACACAATCACACAATCGACTTGAGAATGGTCCAGGACGGACCGAAACGTCGTCGTCCCTTCAACTTCTAGTGTGTGGTCTGGTCAACATACTTCAGCCACGTTATTGCGACTCATCGCCTGCACAAGCGCAAATAGTTATGCGTAAATAATGTATATATATAAACTGTGTTAATAAAGACTCGAAAATGCCTTAGTATTTATATTAAGACTCTACACACACACACACACACACGCACACACGCACACACACACACACACACGCACGCACGCACGCACGCACGCGCGCACACACACACACACACACACACACACACACACACACACACACACACACACACACACACACACACACACACACACACACACACACACACACACACACACACACACTACCCTGGAAACTACCTCACAGGAGGAGGAGCCTACCCAAGTAGCAATGACCATATAACAACTTCCTACACTTGTGGGGAGTGAGGGTGAAATTGGATATAAGAAAGTGAGCTTCAAGGTAATGTACTCAAACATTGATGGGATTACCAATAAAGCAAGTGAACTGGCAGAAAGGGTGCAGGAAGAAAACCCTGATGTAATAGGACTAACAGAAACAAAATTGTCAGGAGTCATAACAGATGCTGTGTTTCCAAAGGACTACTATATAGTAAGGAAAGAGAGGGAAGGGAGAGGAGGTGGAGAGTGGCCCTGCTGATAAGGAAGGATTGGAGTTTTGATGAGATAGAAATTCCGGGCTGTGACGGATTCAGAGATTACATAACAGGAACTATAACAATGGGTGGACCTAAGATAATAGTGGCAGTCATTTACAACCCTCCCCTAAATGACAGAAGACCTAGACAAGAGTTTGATAGGAACAACATGGCAACTATTAATATAATAGAGAGAGCAGCTTCAGTTGCCTGCAGGAATGGCTCCAGACTCCTAATCATGGGCGATTTCAACCATGGAAAGATAGGCTGGGAGAATGGGGACCCACATGGTTGTGCAGATACGTGGAGAGCTAAACTCTTGGAAGTGGCAAGAAGGAACTTTCTGAGCCAGCATGTCAAGGAACCCACAAGAGTGAGAGGCAATGATGAACCAGCTAGACTCGACTTGATATTCACCCTGAATGAGTCAGAAATAAGGGAAGTCAAAGTTGAAGCCCCCATAGGAATGAGTGACCACAGTGTACTGACCTTTGAGTACTTGGTGGAGGTAGGGATAACCTATCCAAGGATGGGAGTAGAGGGAAAAAGACTGAATTACCGAAGAGGAAAATATGACGAGATGAGGAGCTTCCTCAGGGGAATACCATAGGAAACAGAACTTAGAGACAAGAATGTGCAGGTCATGATGGATTTTGTCACCCAGAAGTGCCAGGAAGCTGCAGACAGGTTTAGCCCCGTCCAAAAAGAGAAAAACGAAAAACAACAGAAAATCCATGGTTCAACCAGGAATGCAAGGTAGCGAAGCAACTGAGTAAAAGAACATGGAGAAACTACAGAAATAACAGAACACCAGAGAACAGGGAGATATACCAGAGGGCCAGAAATGAGTACCTCAGAGTGAGGAAGGAAGCAGAAAGACAGTTTGAAAATGACATCGTGAGTAAAGCCAAGACCCAACCAAAGCTGCTCCACAGCCACATCAGGAGGAAAACAGCAGTGAAGGAACAAGTGATGAAGCTGCGAAAAGCGGAGAACAGATACACAGAGAATGACAAGGAGGTGTGTGAAGAACTCAACAAGAGATTCCAGAAGGTCTTCACAATAGAACAAGGAGAAGCCCCTGCACTAAATGAGGAGGCGGCAAACCAAGCAACCTTGGAGGAATTTGACCTCACCAGTGATGAGGTCAAAAGGTGTCTGCTGGAGTTGGATGTGACAAAGGCTGTTGGGCCTGACAGAATCTCACAATGGATACTAAAGGAAGGTGCAGAAGCACTAAGTGTGCCACTCTCTATGGTGTATAATAGGTCACTGGAATCAGGAGACTTACCAGAAAGTTGGAAGACAGCTAACGTGGTCCCAATATACAAAAAGGGTGACAGGCAAGAGGCACTGAATTACAGGCCAGTTTCCTTAACTTGTATACCATGCAAGGTGATGGAGAAGATCGTGAGGAAAAGGCTCGTAGAGCATCTGGAGGGAAATAACTTTGTAACGCACCACCAACATGGGTTCAGGGACGGTAAATCGTGCCTCACAGGTTTAATAGAATTTTATGATCAGGCAACAAAAATTAGGCAGGAAAGAGAAGGGTGGGCCGACTGCATTTTCCTGGATTGCCAAAAAGCCTTTGACACAGTACCCCATAAAAGGCTGTTAAGAAAGTTGGAGCAACAGGCAGGAGTAAAAGGGAAGGTGCTCCAGTGGATAAGGGAGTACTTAAGCAACAGGAAACAGCGAGTAACGGTGAGGGGGGAGACATCAGAGTGGCGAGATGTCACCAGCGGAGTCCCACAGGGCTCAGTACTTGGACCCATCCTGTTTCTAATATAACGATCTTCCGGAGGGTATAGACTCATTCCTCTCAATGTTTGCTGATGATGCAAAAATTATGAGAAGAATCAAGACGGATGAAGATAGACAGAGACTACAGGATGACCTGGATAAACTGGAGGAATGGTCTAGAAAATGGCTGCTAAAGTTCAACTCGGGAAAGTGTAAGGTGGTGAAATTAGGCGAAGGGAGCAGGAGGCTGAACACAAGGTATCGTCTGGGAGGTGAAATCCTGAGAGAGTCAAATAGAGAGAAAGACCTGGGGGTTGATATCACACCGAACCTGTCCCCAGAGGCCCACATCAAAAGAATATCATCAGCGGCATATGCTAGACTGGCCAACATAAGAACTGCCTTTAGAAACTTGAGTAAGGAATCTTTCAGAACCCTGTATACCACTTATGTAAGACCAATCCTGGAGTATGCAGCTCCAGCCTGGAGTCCATACGTAGTTAAACACAAAACAAAGTTAGAGAAGATTCAGCGGTATGCCACCAGGCTCGTCCCGGAACTGAGAGGATTGAGCTACGAGGAAAGGCTAAAGGAGCTGAACCTCACATCCCTGGAAAACAGAAGAGTAAGGGGAGACATGATAACCACCTACAAAATTCTCAGGGGAATTGACAGGGTGGACAAAGACAAACTCTTCAGCACGGGTGGGACACGAACAAGGGGACACAAGTGGAAACTTAGTACCCAGATGAGCCACAGAGACGTTAGAAAGAATTTTTTCAGTGTCAGAGTAGTTAATAAATGGAATGCACTAGGAAGTGATGTGGTGGAGGCTGACTCCATACACAGTTTCAAATGTAGATATGATAAAGCCCAGTAGGCTCAGGAATCTGTACACCAGTTGATTGACAGTTGAGAAGTGGGACCAAAGAGCCAAAGCTCAACCCCCGCAAGCACAATTAGGTGAGTACAACTAGGTGAGTACACACATGGGTTCAGGGATGGCTGGTCCTACCTCACAGCGTTACTTGAATTCTACGACCAGGCAACAAAAATAAGGCAAGAAAGAGAAGGGTGGGCAGACTGCATGTTTTTGGATTGTCAGAAAGCCTTTGATACAGTACCACACAAGAGGCTAGTGAAAAAGCTGGAGATGCAGGCTGAAGTGAAAGGGAAGGTACTCCATTCGATAAAGGAGTACCTAAGCAACAGGAGACCACGAGTCAGTGTGAGGGGTGAGGTCTCAGATTGGCGAGACGTTACGAATGGAGTCCCGCAGGGGTCAGTCCTTGGACCTGTACTGTTTCTGATGTATGTAAATGATTCCCAGAGGGGTATTGAATCGTTTCTCTCAATGTTTGCCGATGATGCAAAAATTATGAGGAGGAATGAAACTGAGGACGATAGTAGGAGGCTACAAGATGACCTAGACAGACTGAGTGAATGGTCCAACAAATGGCTGTTTAAGTTCAACCCGAGTAAATGCAAAGTAATGAATTTAGGCAGTGGAAACAGGAGGCCAGACACAGGATACAAAATTGGAGATTAAGTACTTAATGAAACGGACAGAGAGAAAGATCTAAGAGTTGATATCACACCAAACCTGTCTCCTGAAGCCCACATAAAAAGAATAACGTCTGCGGCATATGCGAGGCTGGCTAACATCAGAACAGCGTTCAGGAATCTGTGTAAGGAACCATTCAGAATCTTGTACACCACATATGTAAGACCAATCCTGGAGTATGCGGCTCCAGCATGGAGGCCGTACCTTGTCAAGCAAAAGACGAAACTGGAAAAAGTCCAAAGGTATGCCACTAGACTAGTCCCAGAACTAAGAGGCATGAGTTACGAGGAAAGGCTGCGGGAAATGCACCAAACGACACTGGAAGGCAGAAGAGTAAGGGGAGACATGATCACAACCTACAAAATCCTCAGCGTAATCGACCGGATAAACAAGGATAAACTATTCAACACTGGTGGGACGCGAACAAGGGGACAGAGGTGGAAACTGTGTACTCACATGAGCCACAGGGAAGTTAGAAGGAATTTTTTTCAGTGTCAGAGTAGTTAACGGATGGAATGCATTAGGCAGTGATGTGGTGGAGTCAGACTCCATACACAGTTTTAAATGTAGATATGATAGAGCCCTGTAGGCTCAGGAGTCTGTACACCAGTTGTGAGGCGGGACCAAAGAGCCAAAGCTCAACCCCCGCAAGCACAAAATATGTGAGTACACACACGCGAGAGTATATATATATATATATATATATATATATATATATATATATATATATATATATATATATATATATATATATATATATATATATAACTGAAAACTCACACCCCAGAAGTGACTCGAACCCATACTCCCAGGAGCCATGCAACTGGTATGTACAAGACGCCTTAATCCACTTGACCATCACGACCGGACAAAATCAGGTGATAGCCGAGTCAATTTGAACCACCCCACCGCCGGCACTCGGATAGTAATCTTGGGCATAGCATTTTACCAAATCACCTCATTCTTTGGGGCACACGTGAGGAACACAAATGCGAACAAGCCTGAATGGTCCCCAGGACAATATGCAACTGAAAACTCACACCCCAGAAGTGACTCGAACCCATACTCCCAGGAGCCATGCAACTGGTATGTACAAGACGCCTTAATCCACTTGACCATCACGACCGGACAAAATGAGGTGATAGCCGAGGCTATTTGAACCACCCCACCGCCGGCACTCGGATAGTAATCTTGGGCATAGCATTTTACCAAATCACCTCATTCTTTGGGGCACACGTGAGGAACACAAATGCAAACAAGCCTGAATGGTCCCCAGGACAATATGCAACTGAAAACTCACACCCCAGAAGTGACTCGAACCCATACTCCCAGGAGCCATGCAACTGGTATGTACAAGACGCCTTAATCCACTTGACCATCACGACCGGACAAAATGAGGTGATAGCCGAGGTTATTTGAACCACCCCACCGCCGGCACTCGGATAGTAATCTTGGGCATAGCATTTTACCAAATCACCTCATTCTTTGGGGCACACGTGAGGAACACAAATGCGAACAAGCCTGAATGGTCCCCAGGACAATATGCAACTGAAAACTCACACCCCAGAAATGACTCGAACCCATACTCCCAGGAGCCATGCAACTGGTATGTACAAGACGCCTTAATCCACTTGACCATCACGACCGGACAAAATGAGGTGATAGACGAGGCTATTTGAACCACCCCACCGCCGGCACTCGGATAGTAATCTTGGGCATAGCATTTTACCAAATCACCTCATTCTTTGGGGCACACGTGAGGAACACAAATGCGAACAAGCCTGAATGGTCCCCAGGACAATATGCAACTGAAAACTCACACCCCAGAAGTGACTCGAACCCATACTCCCAGGAGCCATGCAACTGGTATGTACAAGACGCCTTAATCCACTTGACCATCACGACCGGACAAAATGAGGTGATAGCCGAGGCTATTTGAACCACCCCACCGCTGGCACTCGGATAGTAATCTTGGGCATAGCATTTTACCAAATCACCTCATTCTTTGGGGCACACGTGAGGAACACAAATGCGAACAAGCCTGAATGGTCCCCAGGACAATATGCAACTGAAAACTCACACCCCAGAAGTGACTCGAACCCATACTCCCAAGAGCCATGCAACTGGTATGTACAAGACGCCTTAATCCACTTGACCATCACGACCGGACAAAATGAGGTGATAGCCGAGGCTATTTGAACCACCCCACCGCCGGCACTCGGATAGTAATCTTGGGCATAGCATTTTACCAAATCACCTCATTCTTTGGGGCACACGTGAGGAACACAAATGCGAACAAGCCTGAATGGTCCCCAGGACAATATGCAACTGAAAACTCACACCCCAGAAGTGACTCGAACCCATACTCCCAGGAGCCATGCAACTGGTATGTACAAGACGCCTTAATCCACTTGACCATCACGACCGGACAAAATGAGGTGATAGCCGAGGCTATTTGAACCACCCCACCGCCGGCACTCGGATAGTAATCTTGGGCATAGCATTTTACCAAATCACCTCATTCTTTGGGGCACACGTGAGGAACACAAATGCGAACAAGCTTGAATGGTCCCCAGGACAATATGCAACTGAAAACTCACACCCCAGAAGTGACTCGAACCCATACTCCCAGGAGCCATGCAACTGGTATGTACAAGACGCCTTAATCCACTTGACCATCACGACCGGACAAAATGAGGTGATAGCCGAGGCTATTTGAACCACCCCACCGCCGGCACTCGGATAGTAATTTTGGGCATAGCATTTTACCAAATCACCTCAATCTTTGGGGCACACGTGAGGAACACAAATGCGAACAAGCCTGAATGGTCCCCAGGACAATATGCAACTGAAAACTCACACCCCAGAAGTGACTCGAACCCAAACTCCCAGGAGCCATGCAACTGGTATGTACAAGACGCCTTAATCCACTTGACCATCACGACCGGACAAAATGAGGTGATAGCCGAGGCTATTTGAACCACCCCACCGCCGGCACTCAGATAGTAATCTTGGGCATAGCATTTTACCAAATCACCTCATTCTTTGGGGCACACGTGAGGAACACAAATGCGAACAAGCCTGAATGGTCCCCAGGACAATATGCAACTGAAAACTCACACCCCAGAAGTGACTCGAACCCATACTCCCAGGAGCCATGCAACTGGTATGTACAAGACGCCTTAATCCACTTGACCATCACGACCGGACAAAATGAGGTGATAGCCGAGGCTATTTGAACCACCCCACCGCCGGCACTCGGATAGTAATCTTGGGCATAGCATTTTACCAAATCACCTCATTCTTTGGGGCACACGTGAGGAACACAAATGCGAACAAGCCTGAATGGTCCCCAGGACAATATGCAACTGAAAACTCACACCCCAGAAGTGACTCGAACCCATACTCCCAGGAGCCATGCAACTGGTATGTACAAGACGCCTTAATCCACTTGACCATCACGACCGGACAAAATGAGGTGATAGCCGAGGCTATTTGAACCACCCCACCGCCGGCACTCGGATAGTAATCTTGGGCATAGCATATAGTAATCTAGGATAGTAATCTTGGGTGTGCCCCAAAGAATGAGGTGATTTGGTAAAATGCTATGCCCAAGATTACTATCCGAGTGCCGGCGGTGGGGTGGTTCAAATAGCCTCGGCTATCATCTCATTTTGTCCGGTCGTGATGGTCAAGTGGATTAAGGCGTCTTGTACATACCAGTTGCATGGCTCCTGGGAGTATGGGTTCGAGTCACTTCTGGGGTGTGAGTTTTCAGTTGCATATTGTCCTGGGGACCATTCAGGCTTGTTCGCATTTGTGTTCCTCACGTGTGCCCCAAAGAATGAGGTGATTTGGTAAAATGCTATGCCCAAGATTACTATCCGAGTGCCGGCGGTGGGGTGGTTCAAATAGCCTCGTCTATCACCTCATTTTGTCCGGTCGTGATGGTCAAGTGGATTAAGGCGTCTTGTACATACCAGTTGCATGGCTCCTGGGAGTATGGGTTCGAGTCACTTCTGGGGTGTGAGTTTTCAGTTGCATATTGTCCTGGGGACCATTCAGGCTTGTTCGCATTTGTGTTCCTCACGTGTGCCCCAAAGAATGAGGTGATTTGGTAAAATGCTATGCCCAAGATTACTATCCGAGTGCCGGCGGTGGGGTGGTTCAAATAGCCTCGGCTATCACCTCATTTTGTCCGGTCGTGATGGTCAAGTGGATTAAGGCGTCTTGTACATACCAGTTGCATGGCTCCTGGGAGTATGGGTTCGAGTCACTTCTGGGGTGTGAGTTTTCAGTTGCATATTGTCCTGGGGACCATTCAGGCTTGTTCGCATTTGTGTTCCTCGCGTGTGCCCCAAAGAATGAGGTGATTTGGTAAAATGCTATGCCCAAGATTACTATCCGAGTGCTGGCGGTGGGGTGGTTCAAATAGCCTCGGCTATCACCTCATTTTGTCCGGTCGTGATGGTCAAGTGGATTAAGGCGTCTTGTACATACCAGTTGCATGGCTCCTGGGAGTATGGGTTCGAGTCACTTCTGGGGTGTGAGTTTTCAGTTGCATATTGTCCTGGGGACCATTCAGGCTTGTTCGCATTTGTGTTCCTCACGTGTGCCCCAAAGAATGAGGTGATTTGGTAAAATGCTATGCCCAAGATTACTATCCAAGTGCCGGCGGTGGGGTGGTTCAAATAGCCTCGGCTATCACCTCATTTTGTCCGGTCGTGATGGTCAAGTGGATTAAGGCGTCTTGTACATACCAGTTGCATGGCTCCTGGGAGTATGGGTTCGAGTCACTTCTGGGGTGTGAGTTTTCAGTTGCATATTGTCCTGGGGACCATTCAGGCTTGTTCGCATATATATATATATATATATATATATATATATATATATATATATATATATATATATATATATATATATATATATATATATATATAAATATATATATATAAATATATATATATATATATATATATATATATATATATATATTATTAAATATGACAGAAAATGTAAGATTAATAATTCTAACACGAATTTTCTCGATCTTTCGTACATTTCTTTTCACTGTTGGTGGTAATTCAAAAATCAATTCTCCAAAATTCATTTTTATTTTGTGACGGTAACGCGTTGGTGTTCGGCTGTTTAAGGCTAGGGGTATGGCCTCGTCACATAGTTATAAAAAAAAAAAATAGAAAAACTGGAACTTCGTCTGTGGTAAGGTAAGGAGAAGACACACAAAACACAAGTAAACTTTAACAATGAAATTTTAATTACGTTAAATAAATCAAAACATGAAAAAATGGACAAACAAATTTTTATAATAAAATCAATCAATCAAAATAATAAGAATAATTAAATGACACAATGAAAAGTTACGTTAAGATAAAATAACAGGAAGTGCAACACAAAATAAAGGGAAGGTGCTGGAATATTGGCTTTAAGCTACCACCTCTCTCAGTACACGCTAACGTCTAGCCGGGAGGAGTGGTAACCACGAAAGCACTGAACATTCTGAGGTCTGAGGTCGTGGCGACCCCAGACATCAAGTAGTATGGGGGGGGCGAGTGCAGGTGCAGCCAGACCGGCGACCAATCAGCGGAGCCGGTAGCGATCAACAGGTAGTTTGGCGGTTTGAGTCTGAACAGGTGTCTCTGGCTGCAACGTTTTGCGCTCTGGCAAACCTTGCTGGTGTTGTTGTTGTTGGACATTTCTTCCATAGTAGTATTATATAATTTCAACGACGTAATTATGGAGGGAAGAGCAGGCTCAATCTCTTGAAGGAGATTATCGTCACAACTCTCCCCCGAAGCCTGCGGTTCTGGAAGAAGTACGTCGTTATGTGGTGGAGTAATGGATGGAATCGCTTCTACTTCATAAACTCTGGAGAGATCATGGGCTAAGATGTTGTCAGACTCTTGGTATAGCGTGTCTCCAGGTTGAATTTCTGCAGGTAGCAAGCCCATAGTAGAAGACGTTGAGATGGGAAGTGGGCGTGCTGCAGGTGGTGTAGGGTGGTGTGGTCCGTATTGATGGTGGACCGAGCACTTTTCAGGTGTGAAGTGAAGTGCTGAAGCTTCAGGATGAGGAAGAGTAGCTCCTTGCCAATTGTTCCGTAGTTCCTTGTAGCAGTAGTTGCTGACAGGTGTATTCTTCTCGCCTCGTTGCTGCATCACGACATCACCAACGTCGGTACCATTGGCGTCGACATGGAGGATGAAGGGCTTATCTGACGAGGTGAGAGTGGAATTAGAAGAGGGCAAAGGAGCACGATTATTATCCTGAAAGCATTTGGGAAGATCATTAAGGATTTTGGAATTAGAAAGCGCTGACTCCTTGTCAGTGCTTTCGGGAGGAGAAGCTGGGATGGTCTCACTGTGAATGTAGGGTTCTGTGAAGGTAGAACAATTAGTCAGGACAGTGGGAGGAGTACCATTATATTGCTTCAGGAGGTTGACGTGGCACAGCTGGGTCTTCCGCCGCCTATCTGGAGTCTCTATTACGTAGTTGTTATTATTCCTGCACTCTTTGACGCAGTATAGGGTCCTGAAAACCTGTTTTGTAAAGGTGAACCTGGGATAGGGAAATAGGCAAGGACGAAGTCTCCCGGCTTGAATTTTCTTACTTTGCTGGTCTGGTCGTAATGAGTCTTCATTCTCACCTGGGCTTTCAATAGATTATCATGGGCAAAGCGGTGGACTCTCTCTAGAATGTGTTGAAGGTTTTGAAGAAACTGGGGCACATTCTGATGCTCACTGAAGGTGGCATCTCTGAGAGAGTCTTTGAAAGCCTTAAGGGGAGTACGGCACTTACGGCCGTAGAGCATCTCATAAGGAGATACTCCTAGGGACTCATTGGGGAGACTTCTGAAAATACACATTATTAGGTCAATCTGCTTATCCCAATCCTTTGAGGTTTCACTACAAAACTTTTTCAAGAGTGCTTTGATGGTCTGATGACTACGTTCAAGAGAACCCTGTGAAGCAGGATGATAGGGGCTGGACAATACCTGTTTGATGTGACTTCTGAAAATACACATTATTAGGTCAATCTGCTTATCCCAATCCTTTGAGGTTTCACTACAAAACTTTTTCAAGAGTGCTTTGATGGTCTGATGACTACGTTCAAGAGAACCCTGTGAAGCAGGATGATAGGGGCTGGACAATACCTGTTTGATGTTGAACTCCTCCTGTGTCCTTTTGAAGAGATCACTGGTGAAGTTGGTGCCACAGTCACTTTGAATCTCCCTGGGAAATCCGTATTGAGTGAAGATCTTCAGTAGATGTTTTATAACCGTAGCAGCCGTGATGTTCTTCACTGGAACTGCTATGGGAAATCTGGTGGTAGGACACAGGATGGTTAGGATGTAGGCGTTACCTGAACTGGTCCGAGGTAAAGGACCAACACAGTCTATTATGAGTCTGTGGAAAGGTTCCGCAGGCACCTGTATGGGAATCAGTGGTGCTCTGGGAATGGAGACGTTCGGTTTGCCTGCCATCTGACATGTATGACACTGTTTTACGTACTGTTTGACGTTATTTACCATACCTGGCCAGTAGTAGTCTTGACGAATCCCATGGTAAGTCTTGTTGAAGCCGTAGTGGGAGAATGCTCCGTGGGCCAGGTGTAGAATAGTGGGCCGCAGACTGGTGGGAATCACAAGTTGTTCGATGTTGGCCCAATCGTCCTCCTCCTTCAGTTTACTGGGTCTATATCTGCGGTAGAGCAAGTCGTTCTCTAGGAAGAACCCAGGAATACTGTCGGGTTGAGTCTCAGCCTGGAAAAACAATGGTGTTAAAGTAAGATCTTCCCTCTGCAACTTACGGAACTCCAACTTGGTCAGATGCGGGGGGAGTTTCTGAGGGTCTTGAGGGACAGCGGTAGCAGTAGAGTCAGCTGGCTGTGGACGTGCGGCTTGTGCACGGGTGGTCACGAGAACCGGAGGAGAAACTTCATCACTCTCTTGAACCTCTGCTGGAACATACTCAAGAATAGGGTTTATTGGCACAGAGTTACACACCTGGGGTTTGTCCATGACGATCAGGTTGGTCGGTTGCAGGTCTTCTGCCAAGTCGTTGCCTAGGAGAAGTTGCACTCCAGGCATGGGAAAAGGCTTTTCCCTGACGGCGACTTGGACTTCTCCGTTCACGTAGGGACAATCCAGGTGGACTCTGGCGAGAGGGTATGGAGTGGTAGCAGTGAGGTCAGTGATGAAGACTGTTTCCCCGGTGTAGACTATGTTGGGCACAGCCGACTTCAAGATGATCGATTGTAGAGCCGCTGTGTCCCTCAAGATCTTCAATTTGAAACGTCCCTCCGGATTTGAACCGTTGGCAGAGACAGTTCCAGTATACAGGTGGTTACTGAAAAGAGAAAGATCATTAACATCAACACCAACATTCATCACAGGCTTACCGGACTTAGGAGGAGTTGGTTTGGGTCGTTGGTCAGTGGTTCCCTTGTATTGAGACTTACCACACTTGTCTATGGTATGTCCATAGAGTCTACAATACTTGCAGTACAGTTGTGAACCAGCTTGATCGGGGCTCACCTTCTCGTAACTGTACCACGACTTCTTACTGGAGGATGGTTCAGGTGTCAGCCGGTGGATGAGGCTGTAAGTGTCAGCCGACTTAGCACACTTCAGGTAGTCGGTTTCTTCTTTATCTGCTAAGTAGAGGCGGACAGGAGGCGGCACACGTCTCAAGAATTCTTCAACAAGCATCAGGTTGACGAGTTCTGTAAAAGTAGAGACATGTGCTGCTTCCAGCCATTTCATGAAATACCTCCGTTTCGTGTTAGCAAACTCGAGGAAGGTAGTGGTACTTGCCTTCAGGTGGTCACGGAATTTCCTTCTATAACTTTCTGTGGAAAGTAGGTAGGCGTCCAACACTGCTTGTTTCAGAGTGTAGTAGTCATTCTCAGACGCCAAAGTACTGAGTGTGACTGCAGCTCTACCTGTAAGATGGACTCTGAGAAGTGTGGCCCATTGGTCGACAGGCCAACGGAGTTGATTAGCAAGGGTTTCAAAGGTGGTGAAAAACACATCAACTTCTGCTTCTACAAAGGATGGCATTAACTTACTTGCATGTGATATATTAAAACTGACGGGAAGATTGGCAGTAGCTTGCTGGCGTTGAGTGAAGTGTGAAGTTTCCAAGGCGATTTCGCGTTGACGACACTCTAGAGCCAGAGTTGCTTGTTGCTTGTCATGTTCGCGTTGCATCTCCAACTCGCGTCGTTTGGTTTCAAGCTGTACTCGTTCCCGCTCCTGGAGTAGTGCAACCTCACGTTCTTGGAGGGCGAGTCCTCGTTCGTGTTCTTCTCTCCTCAAAGCAGCTTCGCGTTCTTGTTCTTCCCTCCGTATGGCAGCTGTTCGTTCTTCAATCTTTGCCAGTTCTAGTTTGAGTTTCAGCGTTGCCAAGTCAGGTTTATCTGCAATATAGTAAGTTTCATGAGTTTCAGAGTCTATCTTACCTTGCTCTAAATAGTAATCCAGCAACAGGTTGTGTAGGTCATTTTTGTTGGCTTGGTAGGGAACTTCTAGTTGATACTCATGTGCAAGAGTTTGTTATTCAGTCCTCTTGGCACGACTTAAAGTCCCTATTTCACCTGCTGGATTTGCACGGAAAGTTTGGAGACGAAACATGGTGAAATTAGCAAATAAAGGTACACGAATATTCAATAGTGAAATGTCAGAAACAGGACAACGTGGCAACTGGTACCTATCCTGTGTGATCTTTTACAATTAACGTTAAGTGAAAGATATTAAATGATTAAATTAAATCAAGGGCGCAGGAAATCTTGTACCCGGTACTCATGTAAGAGAATAAGGGCAAGAAAATCCTACTAACAAATGAAACAAAGTTTCGAAAACAAATGAAACAGTTAAATGCTTCAAAAGTAAAATTGGTAGTCCAAGGATGTAGGCATACCTTGCCAAGTCTCTATAGGACATAAAGCAAGTTTTTCCTACTGAATTTAATATGATACTTACAGAATTAGCGAACTTTTGTGCTCTGAAAAAATAAGCTAATTCCCTACCGTTGTATGTATCATCATCTCTGACTGACGTGTAGGGGTGCGAGGTGTCAACTTGTGACGAGAACTGCTGCTGAGGTCCCAATTCAGCAACTAAAGTTCGAGCTAGAGGAACTATGGCCCTCTTTCTCCTCCTACAGTCAGATTGCAGAAGATTGGGTACTCTTGACCCGGGGCAGACCACAGTACCAGGGTACCAATATGATGATCTGTCAGAATGAGAAATATTCAAGGGACATAGATGGTAAACACGAGTAATAACACGGAGGGAGAGATGACCAATTAAGAGTATGACTGCGGCCTACAGTCACCACGTAATCCAAAGTTGTCTCACCTTCACTATATGTTACTCTCGTAATGCACAATACACCGCACCTTATAAAAAATGAAATTGAATATGAAAAATAGTAAAGCTACGTTAACAAAGTTAAATACGCTTACCATAAATTACCACTTGGCACCAGTACCTGAGTGAAGCTCCTAGGACAGGTCCCCATATAACTTGTGACGGTAACGCGTTGGTGTTCGGCTGTTTAAGGCTAGGGGTATGGCCTCGTCACATAGTTATAAAAAAAAAAATAGAAAAAACTGGAACTTCGTCTGTGGTAAGGTAAGGAGAAGACACACAAAACACAAGTAAACTTTAACAATGAAATTTTAATTACGTTAAATAAATCAAAACATGAATAAAATGCACAAACAAATTCTTATAATAAAATCAATCAATCAAAATAATAAGAATAATTAAATGACACAATGAAAAGTTACGTTAAGGCAAAATAACAAGAAGTGCAATACAAAAGTAAATGGGAGGTGTTGGAATATTGGCTTTAAGCCACCACTTCTCTCAGTACACGCTAGCGTCTAGCCGGGAGGAGTGGTGACAACGAGAGCACTGAACATTCTGAGGTCTGAGGTTGGGGCGACCCCAGACATCAAGTAGTATGGGGGGCGAGTGCAGGTGCAGCCAGACCGGCAACCAATCAGCGGAGCCGGCAGCGATCAACATGTAGTTTGGTGGTTTGAGTCCGAACAGGTGGCTGGCTGCATACGTTTTGCTCACCCTGGCAAGCCTTGCTGGTGTTGTTGTCATTGTTGGACATGTCTTCCATAGTCGTTTTATATAATTTCGACGACGTAATTATGGAGGGAAGAGCAGGCTCAATCTCTTGAAGGAGATTATCGTCACAATATATATATATATATATATATATATATATATATATATATATATATATATATATATATATATATATATATATATATTACCTAGTAGCCAGAACGCACTTCTCAGCCTACTATTCAAGGCCCGTTTTGCCTAATAAGCTAAGTTTTCATGAATTAATATATCTTCTCTAATTTTTTTCTTATGAAATGATAAAGCTACCCATTTCATTATGTATGAGGTCAATTTTTTTTTATTTAAGTTAAAATTAACGTAGATATATGACCGAACCTAACCAACCCTACCTAACCTAATCTAACCTATCTTTATAGGTTAGGTTAGGTTAGGTAGCCGAAAAAGTTAGGTTAGGTTAGGTTAGGTAGGTAGTCGAAAAACAATTAATTCATGAAAAATTGGCTTATTAGGCAAAACGTGCCTTGAATAGTAGGCTGAGAAGTGCGTTCTGGCTACTAGGTACGACATACATATATATATATATATATATATATATATATATATATATATATATATATATATATATATATATATATATATATATATATATTTATATATAAATATATATATATATATATATATATATATATATATATATATATATATATATATATATATATATAAATATATATATATATTTATATATATATTTATATATATGTCGTACCTATTAACCAGAACGCACTTCTCGGCCTACTATGCAAGACTCGATTTGCCTAATAAGCCAAGTTTTCATGAATTAATTGTTTTTCGACTGCCTAACCTACCTAACCTAACCTAACCTAACCTAGCTTTTTCGGCTACCTAACCTAACCTAACCTATAAAGATAGGTTAGGTTAGGTTAGGTAGGGTTGGTTAGGTTCGGTCATAATCTACGTTAATTTTAACTCCAATAAAAAAAATTGACCTCATACATAATGAAATGGGTAGCTTTATCATTTCATAAGAAAAAAATTTGAGAAAATATATAATTCAGGAAAACTTGGCTTATTAGGCAAATCGGGCCTTGCATAGTAGGCCGAGAAGTGCATTCTGGTTACTAGGTACGACATATATATAAATATATATATAAATATATATATATATATATATATATATATATATATATATATATATATATATATATATATATATATATATATATATATATATATATATAACATTGACATGATATCATTGGAGTTAATTTTATCTCCACCACAGTGGCAGAAGAGTACTTTTTACAGCATACCAGCCTAGAAAATACTGACATTTATCACAACACAGCCTCTGCATTTCAGAATAACATCCCTCCTCTACATTTAAATGTTGGCATTAAATATGAAATGGCCTTTTTAAATATGTTAGTGCCGAGGAATATTAACGCCCTTATAAAAGATGATGTATATTCATCAGTTTACTTTTATGGTACTTTTACATTTGATGAATCTGAAATTGAATATATAATATACACGTTTACAACCAAGAAAGATATACTGTCACTTGGATGTGAGGTATTTGGTGTCTGAGCTTAACCGTCAAATGCAAACAGATATTCAGTTAGGTTTTAAAGATGATTTTAATAAATATTTTTCAGATAGGGATACTATCCTCTCTTATGACTCAACATTGGAAAGTGTACTTTTATCCTCTATCATTAAAAATCGCGAAGGGCGAATCTTATCGTCGCTTAGGGTTCACTTTAAAGACCGAATGGCAAGAGTGCTTGGTTTTAATTCTGACAAAAAATATACTCTTTATCAATCTCGCCTAGTAAATATTGAGTCTGTATCAAAACAAACTGCTTTGTATCCACCAGACTCTGATGGGGGGGTGCGATTATTTTCTGGTGTACTGCGATGTTATCAAACCACAAATCTTTGGCAGTCAGTCTGTCAATATATTAGATGCTTTCAGCTTTCAAGATTCTTACGCCAAAGTAGCTCAGCCTCTTATGTGTAAATCTCTCAATATCAACATTTTAGATAAAATCAGTATTAAGATCACTGACCAATTTGGTCGGTTGGTTAGTTTTGATGGTGGACGTTCAGTCACGGCCATTTTACACATACGTCCCAAATTATTATAAATAGACTCGCTCCTGTCAGAGGTTAGTTATTATATAGGCAACCTCCGCCATGAGAGTACCTTTTCACCCACCGAGTCAGAAAGAATTTCTGGACTTATTTGGAGTCTACCCAGGGAAACGTGGAGGAGGTTTGGACGACATACGTGTAGTCCAGGCACCTTACAAACATAGAGGCGGGGGATTTCTAAGTGCACTGGCTGGGATGGCGCGCAGAGCAATACCATTTCTAACGCGCAGTTTTGCCCCGAGCGCAATTGATTTAGGAAAAAATGTAGTGGATGATTTGTCAAGTGGGAGACGAGATGTAATGACATCTCCTAAGACTCACGGTGTAGATGCCCTTAAAGGGGTTGCCAAGAAGATAGTAACGGGGGGGGGGGGGGAAGGGTTAACAAAAAGAGAGTCATTAAGCTACAGCATTCTAGGATATCTTCCAATAAAAATGCCAATTACAGAGGTGCACAACCAAAGTCGTGTATCAGCTATGAGAATGACATATTCTCTATAAGTTAGGCCGTCGTCACCTGACAGTGAGACAATCATGGAGGGTGTAGATAGTAGTGGGGCGAGAGTTCCTATTGAAAATTATACTTCCAGTATTATAGATCAATTTCCTAGATGTCACAGAGTGAGGCACGTGGAAAGCTCTATAGCTTCGAGTCAACAAATTGACATCCTACCTGTTAACCTTCCTGTAAATCAGCGTTTAAGGGAAAATTAATTGGAATTTCGCATCCCAAGTGCTCAAGGGCCTTTATAGACTTATCGAATATAGTTTTAGATTTTAAAGTATCCTTAACTTAAGAGGATGGGTCCACTAAACTAGCAGCTGAAGATAATGTGGAATTTATTAATGGGTTGTCAAATACGGTATTTAAAAGCGTGCAAGTCTTTTTAGGAGAACAAGTGATTGATTCTAATTCTAATTTCAATTACTGGTCTTTTATAAAAGTAATTACATGCATGGCAACCTCTAAGATGGCCACACTAGGTCGAATTGGTGCCTTTCGCAGTGATTGGAAGGGATGTGGCATCATTAAAAAATTTACTGACACCTGTTTTACCAATGCGAATGAGAAAGAGAAAGATTTCATTAATGACTGTAAAACTAATGGACTATCAATGTGTTTTCCCTTAGCCCTGGATATTTCTACCCTGGATCACTATATTTTAGATAATATTTATTTACGTATAAGATTCGAACTTTCCCCACAAGCTTGGATTCTAAATTCGAGCGCTGCAGAGGCCTCTAAATTTAGAGTCCATTTGGATTATGCGAAATTATGGGTGACCCGTGTTTCTCCTTACCCAACTGCCTATCTTGCTTTAAATAACTCTTTGGAAGCTTCAGCAGAAAGTGTAATATATACTTACAACAAGACACTATCTAAAAACTATGTCCTAGCTGCAAATCAGACGAGTCTCTTGATTGATCAACCATGGTCTCACGTCATACCTCATAAATTATATATGGTTGAAGTTCCAATGAGCGTTTATGCCGGTGAATATGCCGAAAATGGTTAGTATTTCGAAAATGGTAAGATAAGTAATATAGCCATTTATGTAAATAATATCGCCGTAAATCGTATTTCGAGTGAATTTCAACATCATTATTCGCGACTTTATTATGAAACAATGCGGGCGATAGGACTGGAGAATGATTCCATTCTTGAAAACAGACCTTTTAGTAGAGGGAGAACCGTATTTGTATTTAACCTAACTGCGGTAGATACAAGAGATCCTCTACCCGTAGAGAAATCCGGTAACTTACGCATGGAACTTCTTTTCGATGGAGGTGTTGCATATAACAGACTGATTCTACTCTTTGCAGAAACGACCGGGATTTTATCCATCGACCACCAAAGAACTGTTTTTTGTGATGTGCGTGCTTAAAGCAACAAAATCATGAAATGTCAAGAAATTCATTTAAATTTACAACATAAACTTGGAGAACAAGTGTATTATATCGGATGTTATAATGCTGAAGAGATTATGCAGATTGATATTTTAAAACAAAAACCAGTGAAATCTATTGTCTCTAAAGCTAATATTTTCCCTAGTGACAGCAAAAAATATATGGGGCATTGGGTGTGTACGTACTTAGACATGCTCACGCGCCATTTATTCTTGTAAACCTACATTCCTTAACCTACATTCGGATATAATATATATATTCGGTCTACGTTAGTTTTAACTCAAATTTAACAAAAATAGCTCATACATAATGAAATGAATAGCTTTATCATTTCATAAGAAAAATGAAGAAAAATAATGAAATTCTGGTTAACTTGGCTTATTAGGCAAAACGGGCCTTGAATAGTAGGCTGAGAAGTGCGTTCTGGCTACTAGGTACGACATACATATATATATATATATATATATATATATATATATATATATATATATATATATATATATATATATATATATATATATATATATATATATATATATATATATAAATATATATAAATTATACAATGTTATAAATTAACTCCAATGATATCATGTCAATGTTATATATATATATATATATATATATATATATATATATATATATATATATATATATATATATATATATATATATATAACATTGACATGATATCATTGGAGTTAATTTTATCTCCACCACAGTGGCAGAAGAGTACTTTTTACATCATACCAGCCTAGAAAATACTGACATTTATCACAACACAGCCTCTGCATTTCAGAATAACATCCCTCCTCTACATTTAAATGTTGGCATTAAATATGAAATGGCCTTTTTAAATATGTTAGTGCCGAGGAAAATTAAAGCCCTTATAAAAGATGATGTATATTCATCAGTTTACTTTTATGGTACTTTTACATTTGATGAATCTGAAATTGAATATATAATATACACGTTTACAACCAAGAAAGATATACTGTCACTTGGATGTGAGGTATTTGGTGTCTGAGCTTAACCGTCAAATGCAAACAGATATTCAGTTAGGTTTTAAAGATGATTTTAATAAATATTTGTCAGATAGGGATACTATCCTCTCTTATGACTCAACATTGGAAAGTGTACTTTTATCCTCTATCATTAAAAATCGCGAAGGGCGAATCTTATCGTCGCTTAGGGTTCACTTTAAAGACCGAATGGCAAGAGTGCTTGGTTTTAATTCTGACAAAAAATATACTCTTTATCAATCTCGCCTAGTAAATATTGAGTCTGTATCAAAACAAACTGCTTTGTATCCACCAGACTCTGATGGGGGGGTGCGATTATTTTCTGGTGTACTGCGATGTTATCAAACCACAAATCTTTGGCAGTCAGTCTGTCAATATATTAGATGCTTTCAGCTTTCAAGATTCTTACGCCAAAGTAGCTCAGCCTCTTATGTGTAAATCTCTCAATATCAACATTTTAGATAAAATCAGTATTAAGATCACTGACCAATTTGGTCGGTTGGTTAGTTTTGATGGTGGACGTTCAGTCACGGCCATTTTACACATACGTCCCAAATTATTATAAATAGACTCGCTCCTGTCAGAGGTTAGTTATTATATAGGCAACCTCCGCCATGAGAGTACCTTTTCACCCACCGAGTCAGAAAGAATTTCTGGACTTATTTGGAGTCTACCCAGGGAAACGTGGAGGAGGTTTGGACGACATACGTGTAGTCCAGGCACCTTACAAACATAGAGGCGGGGGATTTCTAAGTGCACTGGCTGGGATGGCGCGCAGAGCAATACCATTTCTAACGCGCAGTTTTGCCCCGAGCGCAATTGATTTAGGAAAAAATGTAGTGGATGATTTGTCAAGTGGGAGACGAGATGTAATGACATCTCCTAAGACTCACGGTGTAGATGCCCTTAAAGGGGTTGCCAAGAAGATAGTAACGGGGGGGGGGGGGAAGGGTTAACAAAAAGAGAGTCATTAAGCTACAGCATTCTAGGATATCTTCCAATAAAAATGCCAATTACAGAGGTGCACAACCAAAGTCGTGTATCAGCTATGAGAATGACATATTCTCTATAAGTTAGGCCGTCGTCACCTGACAGTGAGACAATCATGGAGGGTGTAGATAGTAGTGGGGCGAGAGTTCCTATTGAAAATTATACTTCCAGTATTATAGATCAATTTCCTAGATGTCACAGAGTGAGGCACGTGGAAAGCTCTATAGCTTCGAGTCAACAAATTGACATCCTACCTGTTAACCTTCCTGTAAATCAGCGTTTAAGGGAAAATTAATTGGAATTTCGCATCCCAAGTGCTCAAGGGCCTTTATAGACTTATCGAATATAGTTTTAGATTTTAAAGTATCCTTAACTTAAGAGGATGGGTCCACTAAACTAGCAGCTGAAGATAATGTGGAATTTATTAATGGGTTGTCAAATACGGTATTTAAAAGCGTGCAAGTCTTTTTAGGAGAACAAGTGATTGATTCTAATTCTAATTTCAATTACTGGTCTTTTATAAAAGTAATTACATGCATGGCAACCTCTAAGATGGCCACACTAGGTCGAATTGGTGCCTTTCGCAGTGATTGGAAGGGATGTGGCATCATTAAAAAATTTACTGACACCTGTTTTACCAATGCGAATGAGAAAGAGAAAGATTTCATTAATGACTGTAAAACTAATGGACTATCAATGTGTTTTCCCTTAGCCCTGGATATTTCTACCCTGGATCACTATATTTTAGATAATATTTATTTACGTATAAGATTCGAACTTTCCCCACAAGCTTGGATTCTAAATTCGAGCGCTGCAGAGGCCTCTAAATTTAGAGTCCATTTGGATTATGCGAAATTATGGGTGACCCGTGTTTCTCCTTACCCAACTGCCTATCTTGCTTTAAATAACTCTTTGGAAGCTTCAGCAGAAAGTGTAATATATACTTACAACAAGACACTATCTAAAAACTATGTCCTAGCTGCAAATCAGACGAGTCTCTTGATTGATCAACCATGGTCTCACGTCATACCTCATAAATTATATATGGTTGAAGTTCCAATGAGCGTTTATGCCGGTGAATATGCCGAAAATGGTTAGTATTTCGAAAATGGTAAGATAAGTAATATAGCCATTTATGTAAATAATATCGCCGTAAATCGTATTTCGAGTGAATTTCAACATCATTATTCGCGACTTTATTATGAAACAATGCGGGCGATAGGACTGGAGAATGATTCCATTCTTGAAAACAGACCTTTTAGTAGAGGGAGAACCGTATTTGTATTTAACCTAACTGCGGTAGATACAAGAGATCCTCTACCCGTAGAGAAATCCGGTAACTTACGCATGGAACTTCTTTTCGATGGAGGTGTTGCATATAACAGACTGATTCTACTCTTTGCAGAAACGACCGGGATTTTATCCATCGACCACCAAAGAACTGTTTTTTGTGATGTGCGTGCTTAAAGCAACAAAATCATGAAATGTCAAGAAATTCATTTAAATTTACAACATAAACTTGGAGAACAAGTGTATTATATCGGATGTTATAATGCTGAAGAGATTATGCAGATTGATATTTTAAAACAAAAACCAGTGAAATCTATTGTCTCTAAAGCTAATATTTTCCCTAGTGACAGCAAAAAATATATGGGGCATTGGGTGTGTACGTACTTAGACATGCTCACGCGCCATTTATTCTTGTAAACCTACATTCCTTAACCTACATTCGGATATAATATATATATTCGGTCTACGTTAGTTTTAACTCAAATTTAACAAAAATAGCTCATACATAATGAAATGAATAGCTTTATCATTTCATAAGAAAAATGAAGAAAAATAATGAAATTCTGGTTAACTTGGCTTATTAGGCAAAACGGGCCTTGAATAGTAGGCTGAGAAGTGCGTTCTGGCTACTAGGTACGACATACATATATATATATATATATATATATATATATATATATATATATATATATATATATATATATATATATATATATATATATATATATATATATATATATATATATATATATATAAATATATATAAATTATACAATGTTATAAATTAACTCCAATGATATCATGTCAATGTTATATATATATATATATATATATATATATATATATATATATATATATATATATATATATATATATATATATATATATATATATATATATATATATATATATATATATATATATATATATATATATATATATATATAACATTGACATGATATCATTGGAGTTAATTTTATCTCCACCACAGTGGCAGAAGAGTACTTTTTACATCATACCAGCCTAGAAAATACTGACATTTATCACAACACAGCCTCTGCATTTCAGAATAACATCCCTCCTCTACATTTAAATGTTGGCATTAAATATGAAATGGCCTTTTTAAATATGTTAGTGCCGAGGAAAATTAAAGCCCTTATAAAAGATGATGTATATTCATCAGTTTACTTTTATGGTACTTTTACATTTGATGAATCTGAAATTGAATATATAATATACACGTTTACAACCAAGAAAGATATACTGTCACTTGGATGTGAGGTATTTGGTGTCTGAGCTTAACCGTCAAATGCAAACAGATATTCAGTTAGGTTTTAAAGATGATTTTAATAAATATTTGTCAGATAGGGATACTATCCTCTCTTATGACTCAACATTGGAAAGTGTACTTTTATCCTCTATCATTAAAAATCGCGAAGGGCGAATCTTATCGTCGCTTAGGGTTCACTTTAAAGACCGAATGGCAAGAGTGCTTGGTTTTAATTCTGACAAAAAATATACTCTTTATCAATCTCGCCTAGTAAATATTGAGTCTGTATCAAAACAAACTGCTTTGTATCCACCAGACTCTGATGGGGGGGTGCGATTATTTTCTGGTGTACTGCGATGTTATCAAACCACAAATCTTTGGCAGTCAGTCTGTCAATATATTAGATGCTTTCAGCTTTCAAGATTCTTACGCCAAAGTAGCTCAGCCTCTTATGTGTAAATCTCTCAATATCAACATTTTAGATAAAATCAGTATTAAGATCACTGACCAATTTGGTCGGTTGGTTAATTTTGATGGTGGACGTTCAGTCACGGCCATTTTACACATACGTCCCAAATTATTATAAATAGACTCGCTCCTGTCAGAGGTTAGTTATTATATAGGCAACCTCCGCCATGAGAGTACCTTTTCACCCACCGAGTCAGAAAGAATTTCTGGACTTATTTGGAGTCTACCCAGGGAAACGTGGAGGAGGTTTGGACGACATACGTGTAGTCCAGGCACCTTACAAACATAGAGGCGGGGGATTTCTAAGTGCACTGGCTGGGATGGCGCGCAGAGCAATACCATTTCTAACGCGCAGTTTTGCCCCGAGCGCAATTGATTTAGGAAAAAATGTAGTGGATGATTTGTCAAGTGGGAGACGAGATGTAATGACATCTCCTAAGACTCACGGTGTAGATGCCCTTAAAGGGGTTGCCAAGAAGATAGTAACGGGGGGGGGGGGAAGGGTTAACAAAAAGAGAGTCATTAAGCTACAGCATTCTAGGATATCTTCCAATAAAAATGCCAATTACAGAGGTGCACAACCAAAGTCGTGTATCAGCTATGAGAATGACATATTCTCTATAAGTTAGGCCGTCGTCACCTGACAGTGAGACAATCATGGAGGGTGTAGATAGTAGTGGGGCGAGAGTTCCTATTGAAAATTATACTTCCAGTATTATAGATCAATTTCCTAGATGTCACAGAGTGAGGCACGTGGAAAGCTCTATAGCTTCGAGTCAACAAATTGACATCCTACCTGTTAACCTTCCTGTAAATCAGCGTTTAAGGGAAAATTAATTGGAATTTCGCATCCCAAGTGCTCAAGGGCCTTTATAGACTTATCGAATATAGTTTTAGATTTTAAAGTATCCTTAACTTAAGAGGATGGGTCCACTAAACTAGCAGCTGAAGATAATGTGGAATTTATTAATGGGTTGTCAAATACGGTATTTAAAAGCGTGCAAGTCTTTTTAGGAGAACAAGTGATTGATTCTAATTCTAATTTCAATTACTGGTCTTTTATAAAAGTAATTACATGCATGGCAACCTCTAAGATGGCCACACTAGGTCGAATTGGTGCCTTTCGCAGTGATTGGAAGGGATGTGGCATCATTAAAAAATTTACTGACACCTGTTTTACCAATGCGAATGAGAAAGAGAAAGATTTCATTAATGACTGTAAAACTAATGGACTATCAATGTGTTTTCCCTTAGCCCTGGATATTTCTACCCTGGATCACTATATTTTAGATAATATTTATTTACGTATAAGATTCGAACTTTCCCCACAAGCTTGGATTCTAAATTCGAGCGCTGCAGAGGCCTCTAAATTTAGAGTCCATTTGGATTATGCGAAATTATGGGTGACCCGTGTTTCTCCTTACCCAACTGCCTATCTTGCTTTAAATAACTCTTTGGAAGCTTCAGCAGAAAGTGTAATATATACTTACAACAAGACACTATCTAAAAACTATGTCCTAGCAGCAAATCAGACGAGTCTCTTGATTGATCAACCATGGTCTCACGTCATACCTCATAAATTATATATGGTTGAAGTTCCAATGAGCGTTTATGCCGGTGAATATGCCGAAAATGGTTAGTATTTCGAAAATGGTAAGATAAGTAATATAGCCATTTATGTAAATAATATCGCCGTAAATCGTATTTCGAGTGAATTTCAACATCATCATTCGCGACTTTATTATGAAACAATGCGGGCGATAGGACTGGAGAATGATTCCATTCTTGAAAACAGACCTTTTAGTAGAGGGAGAACCGTATTTGTATTTAACCTAACTGCGGTAGATACAAGAGATCCTCTACCCGTAGAGAAATCCGGTAACTTACGCATGGAACTTCTTTTCGATGGAGGTGTTGCATATAACAGACTGATTCTACTCTTTGCAGAAACGACCGGGATTTTATCCATCGACCACCAAAGAACTGTTTTTTGTGATGTGCGTGCTTAAAGCAACAAAATCATGAAATGTCAAGAAATTCATTTAAATTTACAACATAAACTTGGAGAACAAGTGTATTATATCGGATGTTATAATGCTGAAGAGATTATGCAGATTGATATTTTAAAACAAAAACCAGTGAAATCTATTGTCTCTAAAGCTAATATTTTCCCTAGTGACAGCAAAAAATATATGGGGCATTGGGTGTGTACGTACTTAGACATGCTCACGCGCCATTTATTCTTGTAAACCTACATTCCTTAACCTACATTCGGATATAATATATATATTCGGTCTACGTTAGTTTTAACTCAAATTTAACAAAAATAGCTCATACATAATGAAATGAATAGCTTTATCATTTCATAAGAAAAATGAAGAAAAATAATGAAATTCTGGTTAACTTGGCTTATTAGGCAAAACGGGCCTTGAATAGTAGGCTGAGAAGTGCGTTCTGGCTACTAGGTACGACATACATATATATATATATATATATATATATATATATATATATATATATATATATATATATATATATATATATATATATATATATATATATAAATATATATAAATTATACAATGTTATAAATTAACTCCAATGATATCATGTCAATGTTATATATATATATATATATATATATATATATATATATATATATATATATATATATATATATATATATATATATATATATATATAACATTGACATGATATCATTGGAGTTAATTTTATCTCCACCACAGTGGCAGAAGAGTACTTTTTACATCATACCAGCCTAGAAAATACTGACATTTATCACAACACAGCCTCTGCATTTCAGAATAACATCCCTCCTCTACATTTAAATGTTGGCATTAAATATGAAATGGCCTTTTTAAATATGTTAGTGCCGAGGAAAATTAAAGCCCTTATAAAAGATGATGTATATTCATCAGTTTACTTTTATGGTACTTTTACATTTGATGAATCTGAAATTGAATATATAATATACACGTTTACAACCAAGAAAGATATACTGTCACTTGGATGTGAGGTATTTGGTGTCTGAGCTTAACCGTCAAATGCAAACAGATATTCAGTTAGGTTTTAAAGATGATTTTAATAAATATTTTTCAGATAGGGATACTATCCTCTCTTATGACTCAACATTGGAAAGTGTACTTTTATCCTCTATCATTAAAAATCGCGAAGGGCGAATCTTATCGTCGCTTAGGGTTCACTTTAAAGACCGAATGGCAAGAGTGCTTGGTTTTAATTCTGACAAAAAATATACTCTTTATCAATCTCGCCTAGTAAATATTGAGTCTGTATCAAAACAAACTGCTTTGTATCCACCAGACTCTGATGGGGGGGTGCGATTATTTTCTGGTGTACTGCGATGTTATCAAACCACAAATCTTTGGCAGTCAGTCTGTCAATATATTAGATGCTTTCAGCTTTCAAGATTCTTACGCCAAAGGAGCTCAGCCTCTTATGTGTAAATCTCTCAATATCAACATTTTAGATAAAATCAGTATTAAGATCACTGACCAATTTGGTCGGTTGGTTAGTTTTGAGGGTGGACGTTCAGTCACGGCCATTTTACACATACGTCCCAAATTATAATAAATTGACTCGCTCCTGTCAGAGGTTAGTTATTATATAGGCAACCTCCGCAATGAGAGTACCTTTTCACCCACCGAGTCAGAAAGAATTTCTGGACTTATTTGGAGTCTACCCAGGGAAACGTGGAGGAGGTTTGGACGACATACGTGTAGTCCAGGCACCTTACAAACATAGAGGCGGGGGATTTCTAAGTGCACTGGCTGGGATGGCGCGCAGAGCAATACCATTTCTAACGCGCAGTTTTGCCCCGAGCGCAATTGATTTAGGAAAAAATGTAGTGGATGATTTGTCAAGTGGGAGACGAGATGTAATGACATCTCCTAAGACTCACGGTGTAGATGCCCTTAAAGGGGTTGCCAAGAAGATAGTAACGGGGGGGGGGAAGGGTTAACAAAAAGAGAGTCATTAAGCTACAGCATTCTAGGATATCTTCCAATAAAAATGCCAATTACAGAGGTGCACAACCAAAGTCGTGTATCAGCTATGAGAATGACATATTCTCTATAAGTTAGGCCGTCGTCACCTGACAGTGAGACAATCATGGAGGGTGTAGATAGTAGTGGGGCGAGAGTTCCTATTGAAAATTATACTTCCAGTATTATAGATCAATTTCCTAGATGTCACAGAGTGAGGCACGTGGAAAGCTCTATAGCTTCGAGTCAACAAATTGACATCCTACCTGTTAACCTTCCTGTAAATCAGCGTTTAAGGGAAAATTAATTGGAATTTCGCATCCCAAGTGCTCAAGGGCCTTTATAGACTTATCGAATATAGTTTTAGATTTTAAAGTATCCTTAACTTAAGAGGATGGGTCCACTAAACTAGCAGCTGAAGATAATGTGGAATTTATTAATGGGTTGTCAAATACGGTATTTAAAAGCGTGCAAGTCTTTTTAGGAGAACAAGTGATTGATTCTAATTCTAATTTCAATTACTGGTCTTTTATAAAAGTAATTACATGCATGGCAACCTCTAAGATGGCCACACTAGGTCGAATTGGTGCCTTTCGCAGTGATTGGAAGGGATGTGGCATCATTAAAAAATTTACTGACACCTGTTTTACCAATGCGAATGAGAAAGAGAAAGATTTCATTAATGACTGTAAAACTAATGGACTATCAATGTGTTTTCCCTTAGCCCTGGATATTTCTACCCTGGATCACTATATTTTAGATAATATTTATTTACGTATAAGATTCGAACTTTCCCCACAAGCTTGGATTCTAAATTCGAGCGCTGCAGAGGCCTCTAAATTTAGAGTCCATTTGGATTATGCGAAATTATGGGTGACCCGTGTTTCTCCTTACCCAACTGCCTATCTTGCTTTGAATAACTCTTTGGAAGCTTCAGCAGAAAGTGTAATATATACTTACAACAAGACACTATCTAAAAACTATGTCCTAGCAGCAAATCAGACGAGTCTCTTGATTGATCAACCATGGTCTCACGTCATACCTCATAAATTATATATGGTTGAAGTTCCAATGAGCGTTTATGCCGGTGAATATGCCGAAAATGGTTAGTATTTCGAAAATGGTAAGATAAGTAATATAGCCATTTATGTAAATAATATCGCCGTAAATCGTATTTCGAGTGAATTTCAACATCATTATTCGCGACTTTATTATGAAACAATGCGGGCGATAGGACTGGAGAATGATTCCATTCTTGAAAACAGACCTTTTAGTAGAGGGAGAACCGTATTTGTATTTAACCTAACTGCGGTAGATACAAGAGATCCTCTACCCGTAGAGAAATCCGGTAACTTACGCATGGAACTTCTTTTCGATGGAGGTGTTGCATATAACAGACTGATTCTACTCTTTGCAGAAACGACCGGGATTTTATCCATCGACCACCAAAGAACTGTTTTTTGTGATGTGCGTGCTTAAAGCAACAAAATCATGAAATGTCAAGAAATTCATTTAAATTTACAACATAAACTTGGAGAACAAGTGTATTATATCGGATGTTATAATGCTGAAGAGATTATGCAGATTGATATTTTAAAACAAAAACCAGTGAAATCTATTGTCTCTAAAGCTAATATTTTCCCTAGTGACAGCAAAAAATATATGGGGCATTGGGTGTGTACGTACTTAGACATGCTCACGCGCCATTTATTCTTGTAAACCTACATTCCTTAACCTACATTCGGATATAATATATATATTCGGTCTACGTTAGTTTTAACTCAAATTTAACAAAAATAGCTCATACATAATGAAATGAATAGCTTTATCATTTCATAAGAAAAATGAAGAAAAATAATGAAATTCTGGTTAACTTGGCTTATTAGGCAAAACGGGCCTTGAATAGTAGGCTGAGAAGTGCGTTCTGGCTACTAGGTACGACATATATATATATATATATATATATATATATATATATATATATATATATATATATATATATATATATATATATATATATATATATATATATAAATACATATAAATTATACAATGTTATAAATTAACTCCAATGATATCATGTCAATGATATATATATATATATATATATATATATATATATATATATATATATATATATATATATATATATATATATATATATATATATATATATATATATATATATATATATATATATATATAACATTGACATGATATCATTGGAGTTAATTTTATCTCCACCACAGTGGCAGAAGAGTACTTTTTACATCATACCAGCCTAGAAAATACTGACATTTATCACAACACAGCCTCTGCATTTCAGAATAACATCCCTCCTCTACATTTAAATGTTGGCATTAAATATGAAATGGCCTTTTTAAATATGTTAGTGCCGAGGAAAATTAAAGCCCTTATAAAAGATGATGTATATTCATCAGTTTACTTTTATGGTACTTTTACATTTGATGAATCTGAAATTGAATATATAATATACACGTTTACAACCAAGAAAGATATACTGTCACTTGGATGTGAGGTATTTGGTGTCTGAGCTTAACCGTCAAATGCAAACAGATATTCAGTTAGGTTTTAAAGATGATTTTAATAAATATTTTTCAGATAGGGATACTATCCTCTCTTATGACTCAACATTGGAAAGTGTACTTTTATCCTCTATCATTAAAAATCGCGAAGGGCGAATCTTATCGTCGCTTAGGGTTCACTTTAAAGACCGAATGGCAAGAGTGCTTGGTTTTAATTCTGACAAAAAATATACTCTTTATCAATCTCGCCTAGTAAATATTGAGTCTGTATCAAAACAAACTGCTTTGTATCCACCAGACTCTGATGGGGGGGTGCGATTATTTTCTGGTGTACTGCGATGTTATCAAACCACAAATCTTTGGCAGTCAGTCTGTCAATATATTAGATGCTTTCAGCTTTCAAGATTCTTACGCCAAAGGAGCTCAGCCTCTTATGTGTAAATCTCTCAATATCAACATTTTAGATAAAATCAGTATTAAGATCACTGACCAATTTGGTCGGTTGGTTAGTTTTGAGGGTGGACGTTCAGTCACGGCCATTTTACACATACGTCCCAAATTATAATAAATTGACTCGCTCCTGTCAGAGGTTAGTTATTATATAGGCAACCTCCGCAATGAGAGTACCTTTTCACCCACCGAGTCAGAAAGAATTTCTGGACTTATTTGGAGTCTACCCAGGGAAACGTGGAGGAGGTTTGGACGACATACGTGTAGTCCAGGCACCTTACAAACATAGAGGCGGGGGATTTCTAAGTGCACTGGCTGGGATGGCGCGCAGAGCAATACCATTTCTAACGCGCAGTTTTGCCCCGAGCGCAATTGATTAAGGAAAAAATGTAGTGGATGATTTGTCAAGTGGGAGACGAGATGTAATGACATCTCCTAAGACTCACGGTGTAGATGCCCTTAAAGGGGTTGCCAAGAAGATAGAAACGGGGGGGGGGAAGGGTTAACAAAAAGAGAGTCATTAAGCTACAGCATTCTAGGATATCTTCCAATAAAAATGCCAATTACAGAGGTGCACAACCAAAGTCGTGTATCAGCTATGAGAATGACATATTCTCTATAAGTTAGGCCGTCGTCACCTGACAGTGAGACAATCATGGAGGGTGTAGATAGTAGTGGGGCGAGAGTTCCTATTGAAAATTATACTTCCAGTATTATAGATCAATTTCCTAGATGTCACAGAGTGAGGCACGTGGAAAGCTCTATAGCTTCGAGTCAACAAATTGACATCCTACCTGTTAACCTTCCTGTAAATCAGCGTTTAAGGGAAAATTAATTGGAATTTCGCATCCCAAGTGCTCAAGGGCCTTTATAGACTTATCGAATATAGTTTTAGATTTTAAAGTATCCTTAACTTAAGAGGATGGGTCCACTAAACTAGCAGCTGAAGATAATGTGGAATTTATTAATGGGTTGTCAAATACGGTATTTAAAAGCGTGCAAGTCTTTTTAGGAGAACAAGTGATTGATTCTAATTCTAATTTCAATTACTGGTCTTTTATAAAAGTAATTACATGCATGGCAACCTCTAAGATGGCCACACTAGGTCGAATTGGTGCCTTTCGCAGTGATTGGAAGGGATGTGGCATCATTAAAAAATTTACTGACACCTGTTTTACCAATGCGAATGAGAAAGAGAAAGATTTCATTAATGACTGTAAAACTAATGGACTATCAATGTGTTTTCCCTTAGCCCTGGATATTTCTACCCTGGATCACTATATT
This sequence comes from Procambarus clarkii, assembly GCF_040958095.1. Lineage (NCBI taxonomy): Eukaryota > Metazoa > Arthropoda > Malacostraca > Decapoda > Cambaridae > Procambarus > Procambarus clarkii. Next base: position 25,718,821 of record NC_091156.1, on the reverse strand, counting down.
TTAGATAATATTTATTTACGTATAAGATTCGAACTTTCCCCACAAGCTTGGATTCTAAATTCGAGCGCTGCAGAGGCCTCTAAATTTAGAGTCCATTTGGATTATGCGAAATTATGGGTGACCCGTGTTTCTCCTTACCCAACTGCCTATCTTGCTTTGAATAACTCTTTGGAAGCTTCAGCAGAAAGTGTAATATATACTTACAACAAGACACTATCTAAAAACTATGTCCTAGCAGCAAATCAGACGAGTCTCTTGATTGATCAACCATGGTCTCACGTCATACCTCATAAATTATATATGGTTGAAGTTCCAATGAGCGTTTATGCCGGTGAATATGCCGAAAATGGTTAGTATTTCGAAAATGGTAAGATAAGTAATATAGCCATTTATGTAAATAATATCGCCGTAAATCGTATTTCGAGTGAATTTCAACATCATTATTCGCGACTTTATTATGAAACAATGTGGGCGATAGGACTGGAGAATGATTCCATTCTTGAAAACAGACCTTTTAGTAGAGGGAGAACCGTATTTGTATTTAACCTAACTGCGGTAGATACAAGAGATCCTCTACCCGTAGAGAAATCCGGTAACTTACGCATGGAACTTCTTTTCGATGGAGGTGTTGCATATAACAGACTGATTCTACTCTTTGCAGAAACGACCGGGATTTTATCCATCGACCACCAAAGAACTGTTTTTTGTGATGTGCGTGCTTAAAGCAACAAAATCATGAAATGTCAAGAAATTCATTTAAATTTACAACAATAAACTTGGAGAACAAGTGTATTATATCGGATGTTATAATGCTGAAGAGATTATGCAGATTGATATTTTAAAACAAAAACCAGTGAAATCTATTGTCTCTAAAGCTAATATTTTCCCTAGTGACAGCAAAATATATATGGGGCATTGGGTGTGTACGTACTTAGACATGCTCACGCGCCATTTATTCTTGTAAACCTACATTCCTTAACCTACATTCGGATATAATATATATATTCGGTCTACGTTAGTTTTAACTCAAATTTAACAAAAATAGCTCATACATAATGAAATGAATAGCTTTATCATTTCATAAGAAAAATGAGGAAAAATAATGAAATTCTGGTTAACTTGGCTTATTAGGCAAATCGGGCCTTGCAAAGTAGGCCAAGAACTGCATTCTGGCTACTAGGTACAACATATATATATACATGTCGTACCTAGTAGCTAGAAAGCACTTCTCTGCCTAATATTCAAGGTCCGATTTGCCTAATATGCCAAGTGTTCATGAATTAATTATTTTTCGACTACCTAACCTAACTTTTTCGGCTACCTAACCTAACCTAACCTATAAAGATAGGTTAGGTTAGGTAGGGTTGGTTAGGTTCGGTCATATATCTACGCTAATTTTAACTCCAATAAAAAAAATGACCTCATACGTATTGAAATGGGTAGCTTTATCATTTCATAAGGAAAAAATTTGAGAAAATATATTAATTCAGGAAAACTTGGCTTATTAGGCAAATCGGGCCTTGCATAGCAGGCCGAGTACGACGTTCTGGCTACTAGGTACAACATATATATATATATATATATATATATATATATATATATATATATATATATATATATATATATGTCGTACCTAGTAGCCAGAACTCACTTCTCAGCCTACTATTCAAGGCCCGATTTGCCTAATAAGCCAAGTTTTCCTGAATTAATATATTTACTATAATTTTTTTCTTATGAAATGATAAAGCAACCCTTTTCTTTATGTATGAGGTCAATTTTTTTTTATTGGAGTTAAAATTAACGTAGATATATGACCGAACCTAACCAACCCTACCTAACCTAACCTAACCTATATTTATAGGTAAGGTTAGGTTAGGTAGCCAAAAAAAGCTAGGTTAGGTTAGGTTAGGTAGGTTAGGTAGACGAAAAAACATTAATTCATGAAAACTTGGCTTATTAGGCAAATCGGGCCTTGAATAGTAGGCTGAGAAGTGCGTTCTGGCTATTAGGTACGACATATATATATATATATATATATATATATATATATATATATATATATATATGTCGTACCTAGTAGCCAGAATGCACTTCTCAGCCTACTATGCAAGGCCCGATTTGCCTAATAAGCCAAGTTTTCCTAAATGAATATATTTTTTCTAATTTTTTTCTGATGAAATGATAAAGCTACCCATTTCATTATGTATGAGGTCAATTTTTTTTTATTGGAGTTAAAATTAACGTAGATATATGACCGAACCTAACCAACCCTACCTAACCTAACCTAACCTATCTTTATAGGTTAGGTTAGGTTTGGTAGCGGAAAAAGTTAGGTTAGGTAAGGTTAGGTAGGTTAGGTAGTTGAAAAACAATTAATTCATGAAAATTTGGCTTATTAGGGTAATCGGGCCTTGCATAGTAGGCTGAGAAGTGCGTTCTGGCTACTAGGTACGACATATATATATATATATATATATATATATATATATATATATATATATATATATATATATATATATGTCGTACCTAGTAGCCAGAACGCACTTATCAGCCTACTATGCAAGGCCCGATTTGCCTAATAAGCCAAGTTTTCATGAATTAATATATTTTCTCTATTTTTTTCTTATGAAATGATAAAGCTACCCATTTCATTATGTATGAGGTCAATACTTTTTTATTGGAGTTAAAATTAACGTAGATATATGACCGAACCTAACCAACCCTACCTAACCTAACCTAACCTATCTTTATAGGTTAGGTTAGGCTAGGTAGCCGAAAAAGTTAGGTTAGGTTAGGTTAGGTAGGTTAGGTAGTCGAAAAACAATTAATTCATGAAAACTTGGCTTATTAGGCAAATTGAGCCTTGCATAGTAGGCTGAAAAGTGCGTTCTGGCTACTAGGTACGACATATATATATATATATATATATATATATATATATATATATATATATATATATATATATATATGTCGTACCTAGTAGCCAGAACGCACTTATCAGCCTACTATGCAAGGCCCGAATTGCCTAATAAGCCAAGTTTTCCTGAATTAATATATTTTTTCTAATTTTTTTCCTATGAAATGATAAAGCTACCCATTTCATTACGTATGAGGTAAAAAAATTTTTATTGGAGTTGAAATTAACGTAGATATATGACCGAACCTAACCAACCCTACCTAACCTAACCTAACCTATCTTTATAGGTTAGGTTAGGTTAGGTAGCCGAAAAAGTTAGGTTAGGTTAGGTTAGGTAGGTTAGGTTGTCGAAAGACAATTAATTCATGAAAACTTGGCTTATTAGGCAAATCGGGCCTTGCATAGTAGGCTGATAAGTGCGTTCTGGCTACTAGGTACGACATATATATATATATATATATATATATATATATATATATATATATATATATATATATATATGTCGTACCTAGTAGCCAGAACGCACTTTTATGCCTACTATGCAAGGCCCGATTTGCCTAATAAACCAAGTTTTCCTGAATTAATTGTTTTTCGACAACCTAACCTACCTAACCTAACCTAACCTAACTTTTTCGGCTACCTCACCTAACCTAACCTCTAAAGATAGGTTAGGTTAGGTTAGGTAGGGTTGGTTAGGTTTGGTCATATATCTACATTAATTTTAACTCCAATAAAAAAATTGACCTCATACATAATGAAATGGGTAGCTTTATCATTTCATAAGAAAAAAAATAGAGAAAATATATTAATTCAGGAAAACTTGGCTTATTAGGCAAATCGGGCCTTGCATAGTAGGCATAAAAGTGCGTTCTGGCTACTAGGTACGACATATATATATATATATATATATATATATATATATATATATATATATATATATATATATATATATATATATATATATTTATATATATATATATATATATATATATAGATATATATATATATATATATATATATATATATATATATGTCGTACCTAGTAGCCAGAACTCACTTATCAGCCTACTATGCAAGGCCCAATTTGACTAATAAGCCAAGTTTTCAGGAATTAATTGTTTTTCGACTACCTAACCTACCTAACCTAACCTAACCTAACTTTTTCGGCTACCTAACCTAACCTAACCTATAAAGATAGGTTAGGTTAGGTTAGGTAGGGTTGGTTAGGTTTGGTCATATATCTACGTTAATTTAAACTCCAATAAAAAAAAATTGACCTCATACATAATGAAATGGGTAGATTTATCATTTCATAAGAAAAAAATTAGAGAAAATATATTAATTCAGGAAAACTTGGCTTATTAGGCAAATCGGGCCTTGCATTGTAGGCTGACAAGTGCGTTCTGGCTATTAGGTACGACATATATATATATATATATATATATGTCGTACCTAGTAGCCAGAACGCACTTCTCGGCCTACTATGCATGGCCCGATTTGCCTAATAAGCCAAGTTTTCATGAATTAATTGTTTTTCGACTACCTAACCTACCTAACCTAACCTAACCTAACTTTTTCAGCTACCTAACCTAACCTAACCTATAAAGATAGGTTAGGTTAGGTTAGGTTAGGTAGGGTTGGTTAGGTTCGGTCATATATCTACGTTAATTTTAACTCCAATAAAAAAAATTGACCTCATACATAATAAAATGGGTAGCTTTATCTTTCATAAGAAAAAAATTAGAGAAAATATATTAATTCATGAAAACTTGGCTTATTAGGCAAATCGGGCCTTGCATAGTAGGCCAAGAAGTGCGTTCTAACTACTAGGTTCGACATATATATATATATATATATATATATATATATATGTCGTACCTAATAGCCAGAACGCACTTCTCAGCCAACTATGCATGGCCCAATTTGCCTAATAAGCCAAGTTTTCATGAATTAATGTTTTTTCGACTACCTAACATACCTAACCTAACCTAACCTAACTTTTTCTGCTACCTAACCTAACCTAACCGATAGTGATAGGTTAGGTTAGGTTAGGTAGGGTTGGTTAGGTTCGGTCATATATCTACGTTAATTTTAACTCCAATAAAAAAAATTGACCTCATACATAATGAAATGGGTAGCTTTATCACTTTATAAGGAAAAAATTAGAAAAAATATATTAATTCAGGCAAACTTGGCTTATTAGGCAAATCGGGCCTTGCATAGTAGGCTGAGAAGTGCGTTCTGGCTATTAGGTACAACATATATATATACATATATATATATATATATATATATATATATATATATATATATATATATATATATATATATATATATATATATATATATATATATATATGTCGTACCTAGTAGCCAGAACGCACTTCTCAGCCTACTATGCAAGGCCCGATTTGCCTAATAAGCCAAGTTTTCATGAATTAATTGCTTTTCGACTACCTAACCTACCTAACCTAACCTAAGCTAACTTTTTCGGCTACATAACCAAACCTAACCTATAAAGATAGGTTAGGTTAGGTAGGGTTGGTTAGGTTCGGTCATATATCTACGTTAATTTTAACTCCAATAAAAAAAATTGACCTCATACATAATGAAATGGGTAGCTTTATCATTTCATAAGAAAAAAATTAGAAAAAATATATTATTTCAGGAAAATTTGGCTTATTAGGCAAATCGGGCCATGCATAATAGGCCAAAAAGTGAGTTCTGGCTACTAGGTACGACATATATATATATATATAAATATATATATATATATATATATATATATATATATATATATATATATATATATATATATATATATATATATATATATATATATATGTCGTACCTAGTAGCCAGAACTCACTTCTCAGCCTACTATGCAAGGCCCGATTTGCCTAATAAGACAAGTTTTACTAAATTAATATATTTTCTCTAATTTTTTTCTTATGAAATGATAAAGTTACCCATTTCATTATGTATGAGGTCAATTTTTTTTTATTGGAGTTCAAATTAACGTAGATATATGACCGAACCTAACCAACCCTACCTAACCTAACCTAACCAATCTTTATAGGTTAGGTTAGGTTAGGTAGCCGAAAACGTTAGGTTAGGTTAGGTAGGTTAGGTTGGCGAAAAAACATTATTTCATGAAAACTAGGCTTATTAGGCAAATCGGGCCTTGCATAGTAGGCTGAGAAGTGAGTTCTGGCTACTAGGTACGACATATATATATATATATATATATATATATATATATATATATATATATATATATATATATATATATATATATATATATATATATATATATATGTCGTACCTAATAGCCAGAACGCACTTCTCAGCCTACTATTCAAGGCCCGATTTGCCTAATAAGCCAAGTTTTCATGAATTAATGTTTTTTCGTCTACCTAACCTACCTAACCTAACCTAACCTAGCTTTTTTTGGCTACCTAACCTAACCTTACCTATAAATATAGGTTAGGTTAGGTTAGGTAGGGTTGGTTAGGTTCGGTCATATATCTACGTTAATTTTAACTCCAATAAAAAAAAATTGACCTCATACATAGAGAAAAGGGTTGCTTTATCATTTCATAAGAAAAAAATTATAGTAAATATATTAATTCTGGAAAACTTGGCTTATTAGGCAAATTGGGCCTTGAATAGTAGGCTGAGAAGTGAGTTCTGGCTACTAGGTACGACATATATATATATATATATATATATATATATATATATATAATGTCGTACCTAGTAGCCAGAATGCACTTCTCAGCCTACTATGCAAGGCTCGATTTGCATAATAGGCCGAGTTTTCATGAATTTATATTTTTTTCCAAAAAAAACTAATGAAATGATAAATCTGGCTATTTCATTATGTATAAATTAATTTGTTTAAATTTGACTTAAAACTAACGTAGGTATATGACCGAACCTAACCAACCCTACCTAACTTAACCTATCTAAACCTACCCTAAACTAACACAACTACGTCAATAATATATGTTCCTAATATAATATAATAATAATAGATAAAATAAACTAATTGGAAACAATTTATTGAAAAAAAAGAAAATCACTCGGCCTATTATATTACTGAAAACTCACACCTCAGAATTGACTCGAACCCATACTGCCAGGAGCACTCTTCTGGCGTACAGGACACCTTTGCCAGCAGAGTGCTCCTGGCAGTAACTCGGCTGCCATTCTCTTTTGTCCGGTCGAGTCGAGTTGGTCGGGTGGCTAAGGTATCCTGTACGCCAGCAGAGTGCTCTTGGCAGTATGGGTTCAAGTCACTTCTGGGGTGTAAGTTTTCAGTTGCATATAGTCCTGGGGACCATTCAGGCTTCTTCGCATATATATATATATATATATATATATATATATATATATATATATATATATATATATATATATATATATATATATATATATATATATAAATATATATATATATATATATATTTAAGCAGAACTTATTGCAGAAGGAGGAAAGAATCGAGGCAACTACAGAAGCACCATACTGTCCCCCGAGCTTAAAGCGGCAGCTAAAAGCCTTCGTGAGAACAAGGAGATAGTTGTCAGGAGAGGTGACAAGTCGCCAATATATGTCATTCTTAAAAAAGACGAATATCTGGCGAAAATGAACATCATACTCTCTGACCAAACTAAGTTCCAAAGGGTAACGAAGGACACTACAGCCGAATTAAAAGCAAAGGTCAACAAACTGATGGAAACTGTGAACGCCAAGAAATCCGGACTCCACCTGCCAAAGATCATTGGGGAATATAAACCTGGATATGCGTATGGAAATGTCAAGACGCACAAGCCTGGAAACCCACTTCGGCCAATCATTAGCCAGATACCCACACCCACGTACAGACTGGCGAAGCGACTCAACGGCCTGCTGACTCCTTATGTTCCTTGCGCCTTCAGCCTGAAGTCTCCAAAGGAATTTGTTGACGTACTGCGAGGCACACGGGCCACAGGGATAAGAGCCTCGTTGGACGAAGAATCGCTGTTTACCAACGTACCTGTGGACGAGACAATCGGAATGATAGCCAACAGAGTGTATCGTGATCCAGCCTGTACTCCTCTTGACATACCAAAAAATATTCTGAGGAAACTACTCCAAGCTTGTACTAAAGTGGCACCCTTCTTGAGCCCGGATGGGCACATGTATAAGCAAGTTGATGGGGTCGCCATGGGTTCTTCCCTAGGTGTCCTGTTTGCAAACTTCTACATGGGTACCATCGAGCAAAAAGTCTTAGTCGACATGAACTTGAAACCGGCCATATACTGCAGGTATGTTGACGACATTTTTACACAGGTACCTGATGTCAGACATCTGCAGGAGCTGAAGGAGGCATTTGAGCAGAGTTCCGTGCTGCGTTTCACTTACGAGATGGAAAAGGATGGGAAGCTGCCCTTTCTAGATGTAACAGTCATGGAAAAGGGCGGAGGTTTCCACACTGCAGTCTACACCAAGGAAACAAACATAGGAATGTGCCTAAATGCCAACAGCGACTGCCCAGACAGGTACAAGAGGAGTGTTGTTAACGCATATGTCGACCGTGCTCTCAGCCACAGCTCAGAATGGAAGCAAGTCGACGAATAACTCTGCAGGGTAAGGCAGGTCCTAGTCAATAACGGCTTCTCCAATGGTTTCGTCGAAGACATCATAAGAAGGAAAGTGAAAAGCCATGCAACCTCTGAAGAGACAACTAACACAACACTTATACCCCCTATTAGACTATTTTACAGGAACTTCTTTTCCACAGCTCATAAAACGGAGGAAAGGGTCCTGAAAGATATTGTTAATAGAAACGTTATCCCTACAGACAAAAATCAGAGTATACAACTGACGATTTACTATAAAACCAGAAAAACGGCCAGCCTACTCATGAGAAACTCTCCAGACACAAAACAGAAAGCTTTAAAAGATACTAACGTCGTCTATGCCTTTAAATGCCCTCTTGGGGACTGTAAGCTCCAAAAAACCCAGTATATAGGCAAGACAACAACATCTCTTTCTAGGCGTTTAACGATGCACAAGCAACAGGGCTCCATTAAGGAACATATAATCTCTTCCCACAACCAAACCATAGCCAGAGAAATCCTAGTAAACAACACAGAAATCATCGATAGATACAGCGATAGCAGGCGGCTTGACGTTTGCGAGGCACTACACATCAAGAAGTCAACACCAGCAATCAACAGCCAATTAATGCACAACTATATTCTACCCACCTCAAGACTCCGCTCCAATATAGAAGCATCAAGAAATATGGACCAATAGGCTTTCTACAAACACTTCTATTCAATACCCATTGTTTTGTGTTCTGTCTTGTGTTGATGAAATTAATACCCTATTAATACCACCTCTTGTTCTGTCTTGTGTTGATGAAATTAATACCCTATTAATGCCACCTCTTGTTCTGTCTTGTGTTAATGCCACCTCACCCCATCCACCTCATTCAAATGTAGATATAAAATCGGAGATGCGTAAGTTCTATTCAGTTGTGTATTTGTGAACTAAAGTCTTTGAAAATGTAATAAGTTTTACGAAACGCGCTCGTGTTGCGTCAGACTAGAAATAAAAATGAATTTTGGAGAATTGATTTTTGATTTACCTCCAACAGTGAAAAGAAATTTACGAAAGATTAAGAAAAGTCGTGTTAGAATTATTAATCTTACTTTTTCGGTCATATTTAATAATATATATATATATATATATATATATATATATATATATATATATATATATATATATATATATATATATATATATATATATATATATATATATATATATATATATATATATATATATATATATATATGTATATATATATATATATATATATATATATATATATATATATATATATATATATATATATATATATATATATTGTACTAGTAGCCAGAACGCACTTCTCGGCCTACTATGCAAGGCCCGATTTGCCTAATATGCCAAGTTTTCCTGAATTAATATATATGTATGTATATATTAATTAGTATGTGGGTGTATACTGGCAGCAGGTTTTCTTTTAAACATGTATCATTGAATATGACCGTATATTCTGTATTTACTATTTTCTGATTTAGGGCTTCTATCCCTCTAACTATTTTCTTAGCATCAGGGCTTAGCTGAAATAGGAGTTCTCCAAAACTCATTTTCGTAATTTACAGGTGAAAAAAGAAGTGAATTACTATAGAATGTATTACACTTATTTATACAATTTGCACAACGTTTCGAACCTCCATGGTTCCTTCTCAAGTGAAAAGATTTTTCAGGACTGGTTGATTTTATACCCGCACTGGGTCAGGTGATAAGACAATAAAGGTGAAAACATGGGGGATACATAAGGGATAAATGGGGGGTGAAACATAAGAACATAAGAATAGAGGTAACTGCGGAAGGCCTATTGGCCCATATGAGGCCGCTCCTATCTACATACAAAGATTAATCAAGTGTAATTGGCCTGTTATGTTGAACAGTGTCTTCTGTGTTGGCATCGTTATGTTCTGATCTTGTCCTTACTCTCATGGTGGGTAGAGTAAATAGCTCCGAGATTTGGGTGTTCATTGTAGGTTGTTCTATTCTAATGTGAATTGCTTCAAGAATTTGTAATCATCTTGCATCTTGGGTTTTGTCTATTATACAGGTATTTTTGTTCAACATTTCTCTTGTTAGCGGTCTGTCTAATTACCAGAAGCTACCACAAACTACACAAACTTCAGAAAGCTTCCTAGCAATACGTTAGTAATGAATAAATATGATATATTTACTCATTATAATGTTGGTGCTGAATGTACAACACGAAAAAACATAATTTTAATCTGAAAAAGTATATTTTTATAAAGAAATTAGACGAAAATAAAAAGCTGGTGACGCCAAATCAAGTCGACGATCCAAGCTTCGGTTAGGTTAGGTTAGGTTTGGTTAAGTTAGGTTAGGTTAGGATAGGATAGGTTAGGTTAGGTTAGGTCAGCCTAACGTAATATATCATATTTATTCATTACTAACGTATTGCCAGGAAGCTTTCTGAAGTTTGTGTAGTTTGTGGTAGCTTGTGGTAATTTGACGGACCCCTTGTTAGGATGATGTCATGGGCTTGTCTCATGTGATTCCAGGGGGCACCGGATTGAAGATGGCATGTCAAATGTCTCGTCAGCTTGGTCGACGTCATTCCTATGTACTTAGATTGAAGGTTACATCCTTCGTGTACATGTATACAACGCTTGACTGCTGTAGAGGGTTCTCCGTCGGCTTCGGGCTGTTTTTGATAAGGAGTTCGGAAATCTTCCGAACTTCTTCGGAAGAGTTTGGAAAAAGAAATCAGATTTAGCATACAATGGAATAGACCTGTAGGTGAAAATTCTGTTAAAGTGCCAGATTTTCGAAAAGCTGATTTTAATAGCTTAAGAAATTTTTGGGGTCAAATAGATTGGAAAGTCCATCACCAGATTTCTCTGCTGATGGTTTGGTTGTGGGAAGAGATTATATGTTCCTTAATGGAGCCCTGTTGCTTATGCATCGTTAATCTCTTCCCACAACCAAACTATCATTTAATCTCTTCCCACAACCAAACCATCACCAGAGAAATCTTAGCAACCAACACAGAAATCATCGATAGATACAGCGATAGCAGGCGGCTTGACATCTGCGAGGCACTACACATCAAGAAGTCAACACCAGCCCATAAAACGGAGGAAAAGGTCTTGAAAGATATTGTCAGTAGAAACGTTATCCCTACAGACAAAAATCAGAAGATACAACTGACGATTTACTATAAAACCAGAAAAACGGCCAGCCTACTCATGAGAAACTCTCCAGACACAAAGCAGAACGCTTTAAAAGAGACCAACGTCGTCTATACCTTCAAATGCCCTCTTGGGGACTGTAAGTCTCAAAAAACCCAGTATATAGGCAAGACAACAACATCTCTTTCCAGGAGTTTAACGATGCATAAGCAACAGGGCTCCATTAAGAAACATATAATCTCTTCCCACAAATAAACCATCACCAGAGAAATCCTAGCAAACAACACAGAAATCATCGATAGATACAGCGATAGCAGACGGCTGGACATCTGCGAGGCACTACACATCAAGAAGTCAACACCAGCAATCAACAGCCAATTAATGCACAACTATATTCTACCCACTTCAAGACTCCGCTCCAATATAGAAGCATCAAGAAATATGGACCAATAGGCTTTCTACAATTACTTCCATTCAATACCCATTGTTTCGTGTTCTGTCTTGTGTTTTGAATTTAATACCCATTCAATACGCATTGTTTCGTGTTCTGTCTTTTGTTGGAATTAAATACCCATTGAATACCCATTGTTGAAAGTTCGTTTTTCATCTCATCCCCCTCACCCAAATGTAGATATAAACCTCGAAGTTGTGTAAGCTCTATTCAGTTTCAGTTGTGTGTTTGTAAACTGAAGTCTTTGAAAATGTAATAAGTTTTACGAAACGCGCTCAAGTGTCGCGTCAGACTAGAAATAAAAATGAATTTTGGAGAATTGATCTTTGAATTACAATCAACAGTGAAAAGAAATGTAAGAAAGATAGAGAAAATTCGTGTTAGAATTATTAATCTTACTTTTTCGGTCATATTTAATAATATATGTCTACAGGAAAGACTGCTACCAAAATATACTAATATATATATATATATATATATATATATATATATATATATATATATATATATATATATATATATATATATATATATATATATTAGGGATAAATGTGAGGTGAAACATAGAGGCTGCAGAAGCTTATTGGCCCATACGAGGCAGCTCCTATCTAAACACAAAGATTAATCCAGTGTAATTGGCCTATTATGTTGGACATTGTCTTCTGTAAGTCAGAAGACAATACAGAAGACAATGTCCAACATAATAGGCCAATTACACTGGATTAATCTTAGTGTTTAGATAGGAGCTGCCTCGTATGGGCCAATAAGCCTTCTGCAGCCTCTATGTTTCACCTCATATTTATCCCTTATGTATCCCCCCATGTTTTCACCTTTATTGTATTATCACCTGACCCAGTGCGGGTATAATATATATATATATATATATATATATATATATATATATATATATATATATATATATATATATATATATATATATATATATATATATATATATATATATATATATATATATATATATATATATATATATATATATATTATTAAATATGACCGAAAAAGTAAGATTAACAATTCTAACACGAATTTTCTCAATCTTTCGTACATTTCTTTTCACTGTTGGAGGTAAATCAAAAATCAATTCTCCAAAATTCATTTTTATTTCTAGTCTGACGCGACACGAGCACGTTTCGTAAAACTTATTTCATTTTCAAAGACTTTAGTTTACAAATACACAACTGAATAGAACTTACGCATCTCCGATTTTATATCTACATTTGAGAGAGGTGGATGGGGTGAGGTGGCATTAATAGGGTATTAATTTCATCAACACAAGACAGAACAAGAGGTGGCATTAATAGGGTATTAATTTCATCAACACAAGACAGAACACGAAACAATGGGTATTGAATAGAAGTGATTGTAGAAAGCCTATTGGTCCATATTTCTTGATGCTTCTATATTGGAGCGGAGTCTTGAGGTGGGTAGAATATAGTTGTGCATTAATTGCTGTTGATTGCTGGTGTTGACTTCTTGATGTGTAGTGCCTCGCAAACGTCAAGCCGCCTGCTATCGCTGTATCTATCGATGATTTCTGTGTTGTTTACTAGGATTTCTCTGGCGATGGTTTGGTTGTGGGAAGAGATTATATGTTCCTTAATGGAGCCCTGTTGCTTATGCATCGTTAAACGCCTAGAAAGAGATGTTGTTGTCTTGCCTATATACTGGGTTTTTTGGAGCTTACAGTCCCCAAGAGGGCATTTGAAGGCATAGACGACGTTAGTCTCTTTAAAGCGTTCTGTTTTGTGTCTGGAGAGTTTCTCATGAGTAGGCTGGCCGTTTTTCTGGTTTTATAGTAAATCGTCAGTTGTATCCTCTGATTTTTGTCTGTAGGGATAACGTTTCTATTAACAATATCTTTCTGGACCCTTTCCTCCGTTTTATGAGCTGTGGAAAAGAAGTTCCTGTAAAATAGTCTAATAGGGGGTATAGGTGTTGTGTTAGTTGTCTCTTCAGAGGTTGCATGGCGTTTCACTTTCCTTCTTATGATGTCTTCGACGAAACCATTGGAGAAGCCCTTGTTGACTAGGACCTGCCTTACCCTACAGAGTTCTTCAGAGTTTGGCCTTACCCTACAGAGTGAAGAACTCTGTAGGGTAAGGCAGGTCCTAGTCAACAACGGCTTCTCCAATGGTTTCGTCGAAGACATCATAAGAAGGAAAGTGAAACGCCATGCAACCTCTGAAGAGACAACTAACACAACACCTATACCCCCTATTAGACTATTTTACAGGAACTTCTTTTCCACAGCTCATAAAATGGAGGAAAGGGTCCTGAAAGATATTGTTAATAGAAACGTTATCCCTACAGACAAAAATCAGAGGATACAACTGACGATTTACTATAAAACCAGAAAAACGGCCAGCCTACTCATGAGAAACTCTCCAGACACAAAACAGAACGCTTTAAAAGAGACTAACGTCGTCTATGCCTTCAAATGCCCTCTTGGGGACTGTAAGCTCCAAAAAACCCAGTATATAAGCAAGACAACAACATCTCTTTCTAGGCGTTTAACGATGCATAAGCAACAGGGCTCCATTAAGGAACATATAATCTCTTCCCACAACCAAACCATCGCCAGAGAAATCCTAGTAAACAACACAGAAATCATCGATAGATACAGCGATAGCAGGCGGCTTGACGTTTGCGAGGCACTACACATCAAGAAGTCAACACCAGCAATCAACAGCCAATTAATGCACAACTATATTCTACCCACCTCAAGACTCCGCTCCAATATAGAAGCATCAAGAAATATGGACCAATAGGCTTTCTACAATCACTTCTATTCAATACCCATTGTTTCGTGTTCTGTCTTGTGTTGATGAAATTAATACCCTATTAATGCCACCTCTTGTTCTGTCTTGTGTTGATGAAATTAATACCCTATTAATGCCACCTCACCCCATCCACCTCTCTCAAATGTAGATATAAAATCGGAGATGCGTAAGTTCTATTCAGTTGTGTATTTGTAAACTAAAGTCTTTGAAAATGAAATAAGTTTTACGAAACGTGCTCGTGTCGCGTCAGACTAGAAACAAAAATGAATTTTGGAGAATTGATTTTTGATTTACCTCCAACAGTGAAAAGAAATGTACGAAAGATTGAGAAAATTCGTGTTAGAATTATTAATCTTACTTTTTCGGTCATATTTAATAATATATGTCTACAGGAAAGACTGCTACCAAAATATACTAATATATATATATATATATATATATATATATATATATATATATATATATATATATATATATATATATATATATATATATATATATATATATATATATATATATATATAAATATATATATATATATATATATATATTTATATATATATATATATATATATATATATATATATATATATATATATATATATATATATATATATTAGTATATTTTGGTAGCAGTCTTTCCTGTAGACATATATTATTAAATATGACCGAAAAAGTAAGATTAATAATTCTAACACGAATTTTCTCAATCTTTCGTACATTACGCTTTACTGTTGGAGGTAAATCAAAAATCACTTCTCCAAAATTCATTTTTATTTCTAGTCTGACGCGACACGGGCGCGTTTCGTAAAACTTATTACATTTTCAAAGACTTCACAAATACACAACTGATTAGAACTTGCGTTTCCCTGATTTTATATCTACATTTGAGTGAGGTGGGAAGGGTGATGTGGCATTACATTTGAGTGAGGTGGGAAGGGTGATGTGGCATTAACACAAGACAGAACACTATTGGATATTAATAGGGTATTAAAAGTATCAACACAAGACAGAACAGAAACAATGGGTATTGAATAGAAGTGTTTGTAGAAAGCCTATTGGTCCATATTTCTTGATGCTTCTATATTGGAGCGGAGTCTTGAGGTGGGTAGAATATAGTTGTGCAATAATTGGCTGTTGATTGCTGGTGTTGACTTCTTGATGTGTAGTGCCTCGCAAACGTCAAGCCGCCTGCTATCGCTGTATCTATCGATGATTTCTGTGTTGTTTACTAGGATTTCTCTGGCGATGGTTTGGTTATGGGAAGAGATTATATGTTCCTTAATGGAGCCCTGTTGTTTATGCATCGTTAAACGCCTAGAAAGAGATGTTGTTGTCTTGCCTATATACTGGTTTTTTTGGAGCTTACAGTCCCCAAGTGGGCATTTGAAGGCATAGACGACGTTAGTCTCTTTTAAAGCGTTCTGTTTTGTGTCTGGAGAGTTTCTCATGAGTAGGCTGGCCGTTTTTCTGGTTTTATAGTAAATCGTCAGTTGTATCCTCTGATTTTTGTCTGTAGGGATAACGTTTCTATTAACAATATCTTTCAGGACCCTTTCCTCTGTTTTATGAGCTGTGGAAAAGAAGTTCCTGTAAAATAGTCTAATAGGGGGTATAGGTGTTGTGTTAGTTGTCTCTTCGGAGGTTGCATGGCTTTTCACTTTCCTTCTTATGATGTCTTCGATGAAACCATTGGAGAAGCCGTTATTGACTAGGACCTGCCTTACCCTACAGAGTTCTTCGTCGACTTGCTTCCATTCTGAGCTGTGGCTGAGAGCACGGTCGACGTATGCGTTAACAACACTCCTCTTGTACCTGTCAGGGCAGTCGCTGTTGGCATTTAGGCACATTCCTATGTTTGTTTCCTTTGTGTAGACTGCAGTGTGGAAACCTCCGCCCTTTTCCATGACTGTTACATCTAGAAAGGGCAGCTTCCCATCCTTTTCCATCTCGTAAGTGAAACGCAGCACGGAACTCTGCTCAAATGCCTCCTTCAGCTCCTGCAGATGTCTGACATCAGGTACCTGTGTAAAAATGTCGTCAACATACCTGCAGTATATGGCCGGTTTCAAGTTCATGTCGACTAAGACTTTTTGCTCGATGGTACCCATGTAGAAGTTTGCAAACAGGACACCTAGGGAAGAACCCATGGCGACCCCATCAACTTGCTTATACATGTGCCCATCCGGGCTCAAGAAGGGTGCCACTTTAGTACAAGCTTGGAGTAGTTTCCTCAGAATATTTTTTGGTATGTCAAGAGGAGTACAGGCTGGATCACGATACACTCTGTTGGCTATCATTCCGATTGTCTCGTCCACAGGTACGTTGGTAAACAGCGATTCTTCGTCCAACGAGGCTCTTATCCCTGTGGCCCGTGTGCCTCGCAGTACGTCAACAAATTCCTTTGGAGACTTCAGGCTGAAGGCGCAAGGAACATAAGGAGTCAGCAGGCCGTTGAGTCGCTTCGCCAGTCTGTACGTGGGTGTGGGTATCTGGCTAATGATTGGCCGAAGTGGGTTTCCAGGCTTGTGCGTCTTGACATTTCCATACGCATATCCAGGTTTATATTCCCCAATGATCTTTGGCAGGTGGAGTCCGGATTTCTTGGCGTTCACAGTTTCGATCAGTTTGTTGACCTTTGCTTTTAATTCGGCTGTAGTGTCCTTCGTTACCCTTTGGAACTTAGTTTGGTCAGAGAGTATGATGTTCATTTTCGCCAGATATTCGTCTTTTTTAAGAATGACATATATTGGCGACTTGTCACCTCTCCTGACAACTATCTCCTTGTTCTCACGAAGGCTTTTAGCTGCCGCTTTAAGCTCGGGGGACAGTATGGTGCTTCTGTAGTTGCCTCGATTCTTTCCTCCTTCTGCAATAAGTTCTGCTTGTAAGGTATCTTTGGTAGTGACCTTCTTTTGTGTCTCGAGGTCGAATATGTCGTCCAACAGAATTTCCAACTCTACTTTCCGGGCCATTTCACTCGGTCTGGACATAACATGACAGTTTATGCCCAGATTTAGGAGAGTGACTTGGTCCTCAGTGAGGTTAATTCCTGCAAGGTTCAGGAAGCCATCTCTTGGTCGTGGAATTGCCATAGGTCCTCCATATAATGTTGTTAGTTTCTTGATAATCCTTGTTTCAGTGCTGAGGTGATGTTGGTCTGTGAGGATGTCGAGGTGTTGTTCAATGCGGGTACGGATACTATGGTCGATGTTGCTATTTCTCCACTCGTTTGTAGCATGAAGTAGTTGCGTTTTGTCTTTGATTTCATTCTCTGCCTTGTATATCTGATCACGAATCAGATCCTGGCGATATTTTATCGTGAAGGCTTGATTCCTTGCTGCTGGGTCGTGCACTTTAACATTAGTATATTTTGGTAGCAGTCTATCCAAGTAAGTATTAGCTCTAGAATTACCACAGTTATCCAAGTAAGTGGGTTTACAGATCCAATGAAACATAGCTGATTTAATGAGCCATTCGCGGTTTCGCCTTAACTCGGCTTGTACTTACACATGCATGGCTTAATCTTTGAGACAAGCATATGACTACTGGCAGGATCAACCAGGTAGCTCAACAGTACTACTGATATATAAAAAATATATGAGAAAATTCGTGTTAGAATTATTAATCTTACTTTTTCGGTCATATATATATATATATATATATTCTCAAACAAGCCTGAATGGTCCCCAGGACTATAAACCCAAAGAATGAGGTGATTTGATAAAATGGTATGCCCAAGATTACCATCCGAGTGCCGGCAGGGAAGTGGTTCAAATAGCTTCGGCGATCACTTCCTTATGTCCGGTCGTGATGGTCAAGCGGATTAAGGCGTCCCTGTACATACCAGTTGCGTTGCTCCTGGCAGTATGGGTTCGAGTCACTTCTGGGGTGTGATTTTTCAGTTGTATATATATATACAGTTGTATTTCAGTTGTATATATACAGATATATATATATATATATATATATATATATATATATATATATATATAAATATATATATATATATATATATATATATATATATATATATATATATATATATATATATATATATATATATATATATATATATCGTCAGCTCGGGTTTGGGATTCCCCTAGGTTGTGAAGCTGCAGCACATGCAGCGCGGGCTTACATTGTTGATCTCCCGGACCAGAAGGCACTAGTAAAGCTTGACTTCAAAAATGCCATCAATCAAGTCAGACGAGACGCTGTCCTCAGGGCTGTACACAACCATTTCCGTCCCCTTTACCCATTCATCCGATCGTGCTACAGTGGGGACTCTAAGCTTCTTTTTGGGGAGCATGAAATAAACTCCTGTGAAGGTGTCCAACAAGGTGACCCCTTAGCCCCCCTCCTTTTCTGCCTAGCTATCAAAGAGGTCACTGATAGTCTGACAAGCGAGCTAAACATCTGGTACCTGGATGATGGCACTCTAGCTGGAACTCCGGAAACCATTTTGGAGGATATAAGGAAAATCCAGGAGCAGGGAGCAGCCTTAGGCCTCATTGTCAATGCATCCAAATGTGAAATAATCTCCCGCAATCCAGACATCACTGGGCAAATACAAAATGTTCTTCCAGACATTCTCGTTGTCGAGCCACCGGACTGCACTCTCCTGGGTGCCCCCATTGGCCCACGAGCAATCGAGGAGGTCCTGGTTGCAAAAATCACTGACCTAAAGAGAATGCAGGACAGGATTGACAAGATTGATGCCCATGATGCTCTCTTTCTCTTTACAAGATGCCTGTCTCTCCCTAAGTTGACCTACTTTCTGAGATGTTCTCCATCCTACAGCAGCCCTAAGTTAAATGTGTATGACACCCTTCTGAGGTCCATGCTGGTGAAAGTCCTGAACCTGCCATTGGACGACTCTCAATGGGAGCAAGCAACCCTTCCTGTAAGACTCGGCGGCCTTGGTGTCCGCACAGCCTCCCAAATTGCTCTACCAGCCTTCCTTTCCTCCTCTCATGCATCGCACGACCTCGTCAGAGATATTTTACCTGCAACCCTGAGAGATTCAGCAGGAATACACGATCCTGCGTTCACTGAATGTTCAAATCAGTGGGATGTTCTTGCAGCCCCAGCAACCATTATAGAGCCAACAAAACAACACAAACAGTCCGGCTGGGACCACCCTCTAGTGGAAAAAGTAGCTGATGCCATGCTCAGCGTCGCAACATCAGACAAGGAGAAAGCCCGCCTCAGAGCAGTGCGTGCCCCCCATGCAGGAGACTTCCTCCTGGCAGTACCCATGTCAGCAATGGGCACGCGCCTAGATCCAGAATCCCTTCGTGTAGCAGTGGCCCTCCGCCTTGGTGCCCCAATTCACACTGAATACAAGTGTATTTGCAACAGGGTGGAAGCAGACCAATACGGACTGCATGGGTTGCATTGCGGAAGCACAAAGGGCTGGCATGCAAGACACAACGAGGTCAATGACATCATCAAGAGAAGCCTCGTCTCGGCTGGGTGCCCAGCGGAGAGAGAACCTCGCATCCTAGGGGTCCAAAACCCGGATTTCCCCGCACTTCGCCCTGATGGCATCACCATATACTCATGGAAGGAGGGTAGACAGTTGGTGTGGGACTACACATGTGTATTCACCCTGGCTGACACCTATGTACACTTTGGAGCTGATCAAGCAGGTGGGGCGGCCAACCACAGGGAAACAGCAAAATCACTCAAGTACAGGCGACTGGAAGGTCAATACCTCTTTGTTCCCATAGCGTCTGAGACGCATGGCCCCTGGGGCAAGAGTGCCTTGGGATTTCTCAAGGAATTGGGTTCCAAGCTCATTGACGTCACCAGAGACCCAAGGGCTTCCAGTTTTTTATTTCAGCGTCTCAGTGTGGCGATCCAGAGGGGAAATGCTTGCTGCGTCCTCGGTTCCTGTCCAGAAGCGGAGGAGCTTCAAGAGATCCATAACCTTTAGGCATTTGTCTTGTATGTTTTGTAACCTTTAAATACACAATAAAGGAAAAAAAAAAAAAAAAAAAAAAAAGGGAAGGGGGTGGTAGGAGAAAAACACACAGAAACTGTATTGGAGGGGACCTACATTCCCTCCAATGCGTTATGTGTGGTTTCCTCCGAGGCTATGGGTCCCCCTTCTTCCAGCCAGAGGTGGTACTCCCTTCCCTATAAATATTTAAAAAAAAAAAAAAAAAAAAAAAAAAAAAATATATATATATATATATTATATATATATATATATATATATATATATATATATATATATATATATATATATATATATATATATATGCAAACAAGCCTGAATGGTACCCAGGACTATATACAACTGAAAAATCACACCCCAGAAGTGACTCGAACCCATACTGCCAGGAGCAACACAACTGGTATGTACAGGGACGCCTTAATGCGCTTGACCATCACGACCGGACATAAGGAAGTGATAGCCGAAGCTATATATATATATATATATATATATATATATATATATATATATATATATATATATATATATATATATATATATATATATATATATATATATATATATATATATATATATATATATATATATATATATATATATGACCACGGAGCAAAATTGAAACAGGAATTTCCTTAGGTACTTTCGTATATTAATATATCTTCAGAAGGAGTGGTTTTACAGATTGAGTACTGGACATAAATAGGCAGGAGAGAATGGTGAAGTGAGGTGAGGTACAATTCGTATACAATGCAGACGGCCTATTGGCCCAACTGATGCAGCAACCACACACATGCCCACACATAGATAATGATAGCATAAAATAGTAAATATTTACAATGAATTAGTGAGACAAATGTGTTCCAATGATCCTACATAATCGCTCTTTAATTGATCTATTAAAAATGGATCTAAGTTATACAAACCACTGCTAATGTTCAAATTACTTTCTTTTGTGATCTGTATCAAAGCAGATTCAATTATGTTTCTGTTATTCCCTGTTTTGTTCAATCAGTTTATTCCACTAAAATTAAAGTCACCCATGACATAAATACTGTTAGATCTAGATGCTCTAGATATTTCATCCCATAGATGCTTTGCTTCCATTCTGTCTAAATTTGGTGGCCTATATATAACTCCTACTATAATATTATTTGCTTTTTCGTTTAATTCTATCCAAATAGTTTCTGTGTGTGGCTCAGTTTTGATTCCCTCTTTGAGACTACATTTCAAATTGTCCCTAACATAAATGGCTGCTCCCCCTCTTCGTCAAATATATCGATCTGTGTGAAATAGTTTAAATCCATTTATTTGATATTCAGCTAATAATTCTCTATTTTCTACATTCATCCAAGTTTCGGTAAGCGCAATAATATCTATTTTTTTTAATTATAGCATAAAATAGAAAATATTTACAATGAATTAGTGAGACAAATGTGTTCCAATAATCCTACATAAATCGCCCTTTAATTGATCTATTAAAAATGGATCTAAGTTATATAGACCACTGCTAATGTTCAAATTACTTTCTTTTGTGATCTGTATCAAAGCAGATTCAATTATGTTTCTGTTATAGTTATAGGTGCTTTTACAATTCGTTATTGAAGAAGCCATCTCCCAATCAATTTGGTGAGCATCTGCTGACAAATGAACAAACAAAGCATTAGACAATTGGCCATGTCTTACAGAGTATTTATGTTGCGAAATTCTACATTTCAAATCTTTAGATGTTTGCCCAACATAGAACTTATTACAGTCTTTACAAGGTATTTTATGAATGACACAATTATCGCTACGAGGGCTGTTTCTAACTTATAACTTACCAACAAGAATATATACAATTATATATGCAATATTATATAGAGAATATAAACAATATAATATATATATAATTTTCATGGCAATGTAGGCCTACTGGAGTATTTTTAAACGCTATAATTAGCTAAATATACTTTAAAATACATTACAAGTACTCTACTGAAGATAATGAAATATAATAATCAGTAATAATCAGCTGCCCGAAACGCTTTGCGTAATAGTGGCTTTAGGCATTGTATGTACTAGCTCTGTCTATAAATCCATCAACTTTGTATCTTACCTTGTATGTATGTACCTTACCTGAATAAAAATTTATTTATTTATTTATTTATTTATTCATAGTAAATTTATCTGGGTGTAAATTTAGCGGGAGAGAAAAAGGCTCCGCCAGGAGTTGAACCTGAGTCTGCCACTTTAAAGGCGGCCGTGCTGACCGCTGCACCCCAGAGCCGGGTTCTGGAATTATTGTGTTTATTATATAAATGTTGTGGATAAAATGTTTATATAAGCAATATAAATGATCATAAGTTGTAAGGTGTGTGAGGGTAATTATTACTATACAAGGTGTGGCAAGGTTACAATACAATGGTGTGGCAGTAAGTGTTACTGTACAAGATGAGGCAGTAAATATTTCAATACAAGAGTGCGGCAGTGATTCAATATACGGTGTGGCAACAACGTGTTACATTATAAGGTGTGGCAGTGTTACATTACATAGTGTGGCAGAAAGTTTTACCATACAAGGTGTGGTAGTAAGTATTACAATACAAGGTGTGGCAGTAAGAGTTACATTACAGGGTGTGGCAGTAAGAATTACATTACAGGGTGTGGCCGTAAGAGTTACATTACAGGGTGTGGCAGTAAGAGTTACAGTACAGGGTGTGGCAGTAAGAGTTACATTACACGGTGTGGCAGTAAGAGTTACATTACACGGTGTGGCAGTAAGAGTTACATTACAGGGTGTGGCAGTAAGAGTTACATTACAGGATGTGGCAGTAGGTGTTACAATGCAAAATGCAGTAGTATTACAATACAAAATGTGGGAATATGTCTTGAAATGCAAGATGTGGTTGTGTTACAATAAACGGTGTAGTAGAAAGTATTTCAGTACAAGGTGTGGCAGTGTAACAATACAAGGTGTGGCAGTGAAACAATACAACATGTGGCAGTGTAACAATACAACATGTGGTAGTGTAACAATACAACATGTGGCAGTGTAACAATAAAACGTGTGGCAGTGTAACAATACAACATGTGGCAGTGTAACAATACAACGTGTGGCAGTGTAACAATACAACGTGTGGCAGTGTACCAATACAACATGTGGCAGTGTAACAATACAACATGTGGAAGTGTAACAATACAACGTGTGGCAGTGTAACAATACAACGTTCCTTAATGTGTTGCGTAAGAAAGCAATCGTCAATTAATTCTAGAAAATCTTCTGCTTCACTATTCCCGGTTTTGTTCAATCAGTTTATTCCACTAAAATTAAAGTCACCCATGACATAAATACTGTTAAATCTAGATGCTCTAGATATTTCATCCCATAGATGCTTTGCTTCCATTCTGTCTAAATTTGGTGGCTTATATATAACTCCTACTATAATATTATTTGCTTTTTCGTTTAATTCTATCCAAATAGTTTCTGTGTGTTGCTCAGTTTTATTCCCTCTTTGAGACTACATTTCAAATTGTCCCTAACATATATGGCTGCTCCCCCGCCTCGTCTAATATATCGATCTGTGTGAAATAGTTTAAATCCATTTATTTGATATTCAGCAAATAATTCTCTATTTTCTACATTCATCCACGTTTCGGTAAATGCAATAATATCTATTTTTTTTAATTATTGCATAAAATAGTAAATATTTACAATAAATTGGTGAGACAAATGTGTTCCAATGATCCTACATAAATCGCCCTTTAATTGATATATTAAAAATGGATCTAAGTTATATGGACCACTGCTAATGTTCAAATTACTTTCTTTTGTGATCTGTATCAAAGCAGATTCAATTATGTTTTTGTTATAGTTATAGTTGCTTTTACAATTCGATATTGAAGAAGCCATCTCCCAATCAATTTGGTGAGCATCTGCTGACAGATGAACAAACAAAGCATTGGACAATTGGCCATGTCTTACAGAGTATTTATGTTGCGAAATTCTACATTTCAAATCTTTAGATGTTTGCCCAACATAGAACTTGTTACAGTCTTTACAAGGTATTTTATAAAGGACACAATTATCACTACGAGGGCTGTTTCTAACTTATAACTTACTAACAAGAATATATACAATAATATATTCAATATTATATACAGAATAGATACAATACTATATATATATAATTTTCATGGCAATGTAGGTCTAATGGAGTATTTTTAAACGCTACAATTAGCTAAATATACTTTAAAACACATTACAAGTACTCTACTGAAGATAATGAAATATAATAATCAGTAATAATCAGCTGTCCGAAACGCTTTGCGTAATAGTGGCTTTAGGCATTGTATGTACTAGCTCTATCTATAAATCCATCAACTTTGTATCTTACTCTGTATGTATGTACCTTACCTGAATAAAAATTTATTTATTTATTTATTTATTCATAGTAAATTTATCTGGGTGTAAATTTAGCGGGAGAGAAAAAGGCTCCGCCAGGTGTTGAACCTGAGTCTGCCACTTTAAAGGCGGCCGTGCTGACCGCTGCACCACAGAGCAGGGTTCTGGAATTATTGTGTTTATTATATAAATGTTGTGGATAAAATGTTTATATAAGCAATATAAATGATCATAAGTTGTAAGGTGTGTGAGGGTAATTATTACTATACAAGGTGTGGCAAGGTTACAATACAATGGTGTGGCAGTAAGTGTTACTGTACAAGATGAGGCAGTAAATATTTCAATACAAGAGTGCGGCAGTGATACAATATACGGTGTGGCAACAACGTGTTACATTATAAGATGTCACAGTGTTACATTACATAGTGTGGCAGAAAGTTTTACTATACAAGGTGTGGCAGTAAGTATTACAATACAAGGTGTGGCAGTAAGAGTTACATTACTGGGTGTGGCAGTAAGAGTTACATAACAGGGTGTGGCAGTAAGAGTTACATTACAGGGTGTGGCAGTAAGAGTTACATTACAAGGTGTGGCAGTAAGAGTTACATTACAGGGTGTGGCAGTAAGAGTTACATTACAGGGTGTGGAAGTAAGAGTTACATTACACGGTGTGGCAGTAAGAGTTACATTACAGGGTGTGGCAGTAAGAGTTGCATTACACGGTGTGGCAGTAAGAGTTACATTACAGGGTGTGGCAGTAAGAGTTACATTACACGGTGTGGCAGTATGAGTTACACTGCACGGTGTGGCAGTAAGAGTTACATTACAGGGTGTGGCAGTAAGAGTTACATTACAGGATGTGGCAGTAGGTGTTACAATGCAAAATGCAGTAGTATTAAAATATAAAATGTGGGAATATATCTTGAAATGCAAGATGTGATTGTGTTACAATACACGGTGTAGTATTAAGTATTTCAATACAATATGTGGCAGTGTAACAATACAAGGTGTGGCAGTGAAACGATACAACATGTGGCAGTGTAACAATACAACGTGTGGCAGTGTAACAATACAACGTGTGGCAGTGTAACAATACAACGTGTGGCAGTGTAACAATACAACATGTGGCAGTGTAACAATACAACGTGTGGCAGTGTAACAATACAACGTGTGGCAGTGTAACAATACAACGTGTGACAGTGTAACAATGCAATATGTGGCAGTGTAAGAATACAACGTGTGGCAGTGTAGCAATACAACATGTGGCAGTGTAACAATACAACATGTGGCAGTGTAACAATACAAGGTGTGGCAGTGTAACAATACAACATGTGGCAGTGTAACAATACAAGGTGTGGCAGTGTAACAATACAATATGTGGAAGTGTAACAATACAACGTGTGGCAGTGTAACAATAAAACTTATGGCAGAGTAACAATACAACATGTGGCAGTGTAACAATACAAGGTGTGGCAGTGTAACAATACAATATGTGGAAATGTAACAATACAACGTGTGGTAGTGTAACAATACAACGTTCCTTAATGTGTTGCGTAAGAAAGCAATCGTCAATTCGTTCTAGAAAATCTTCTGCTTCACTATTCCCGGTTTTGTTCAATCAGTTTATTCCACTAAAATTAAAGTCACCCATGACATAAATACTGTTAGATCTAGATGCTCTAGATATTTCATCCCATTGATGCTTTGCTTCCATTCTGTCTAAATTTGGTGGCCTATATATAACTCCTACTATAATATTATTTGCTTTTTCGTTTAATTCTATCCAAATAGTGTCTGTGTGTGGCTCAGTTTTGATTCCCTCTTTGAGACTACATTTCAAATTGTCCCTAACATATATGGCTGCTCCCCCTCCTCGTCTAATATATCGATCTGTGTGAAATAGTTTAATCCATTTATTTGATATTCAGCTAATAATTCTCTATTTTCTACATTCATCCAAGTTTCGGTAAGCGCAATAATATCTATTTTTTTTAATTATAGCATAAAATAGAAAATATTTACAATGAATTAGTGAGACAAATGTGTTCCAATAATCCTACATAAATCGCCCTTTAATTGATCTATTAAAAATGGATCTAAGTTATATAGACCACTGCTAATGTTCAAATTACTTTCTTTTGTGATCTGTATCAAAGCAGATTCAATTATGTTTCTGTTATAGTTATAGGTGCTTTTACAATTCGTTATTGAAGAAGCCATCTCCCAATCAATTTGGTGAGCATCTGCTGACAGATGAACAAACAAAGCATTAGACAATTGGCCATGTCTTACAGAGTATTTATGTTGCGAAATTCTACATTTCAAATCTTTAGATGTTTGCCCAACATAGAACTTATTACAGTCTTTACAAGGTATTTTATATATGACACAATTATCGCTACGAGGGCTGTTTCTAACTTATAATTTACCAACAAGAATATATACAATAATATATACAATATTATATACAGAATATAAACAATACAATATATATATAATTTTCATGGCAATGAAGGCCTAATGGAGTATTTTTAAACGCTCTAATTAGCTAAATATACTTCAAAACACATTACAAGTACTCTACTGAAGATAATGAAATATAATAATCAGTAATAATCAGCTGCCCGAAACGCTTTGCGTAATAGTGGCTTTAGGCATTGTATGTACTAGCTCTGTCTATAAATCCATCAACTTTGTATCTTACCTTGTATGTATGTACCTTACCTGAATAAAAATTTATTTATTTATTTATTTATTCATAGTAAATTTATCTGGGTGTAAATTTAGCGGGAGAGAAAAAGGCTCCGCCAGGAGTTGAACCTGAGTCTGCCACTTTAAAGGCGGCCGTGCTGACCGCTGCACCACAGAGCCGGGTTCTGGAATTATTGTGTTTATTATATAAATGTTGTGGATAAAATGTTTATATAAGCAATATAAATGATCATAAGTTGTAAGGTGTGTGAGGGGTAATTATTACTATACAAGGTGTGGCAAGGTTACAATACAATGGTGTGGCAGTAAGTGTTACTGTACAAGATGAGGCAGTAAATATTTCAATACAAGAGTGCGGCAGTGATTCAATATACGGTGTGGCAACAACGTGTTACATTATAAGGTGTGGCAGTGTTACATTACGTAGTGTGGCAGAAAGTTTTACCATACAAGGTGTGGCAGTAAGTATTACAATACAAGGTGTGGCAGTAAGAGTTACATTACAGGGTGTGGCAGTAAGAGTTACATTACAGGGTGTGGCAGTAAGAGTTACATTACAGGGTGTGGCAGTAAGAGTTACATTACAGGGTGTGGCAGTAAGAGTTACATTACACGGTGTAGCAGTAAGAGTTACATTACAGGGTGTGGCAGTAAGAGTTACATTACAGGATGTGGCAGTAGGTGTTACAATGCAAAATGCAGTAGTATTACAATACAAAATGTGGGAATATGTCTTGAAATGCAAGATTTGATTGTGTTACAATACACGGTGTAGTAGTAAGTATTTCAGTACAAGGTGTGGCAGTGTAACAATACAAGGTGTGGCAGTGAAACAACACAACATGTTGCAGTGTAACATTACAACATGTGGCAGTGTAACAATACAACATGTGGCAGTGTAACAATACAACGTGTGGCAGTGTAACAATACAACGTGTGG
Source organism: Procambarus clarkii (assembly GCF_040958095.1). Classification (NCBI taxonomy): domain Eukaryota; kingdom Metazoa; phylum Arthropoda; class Malacostraca; order Decapoda; family Cambaridae; genus Procambarus; species Procambarus clarkii. The sequence continues at coordinate 25,689,879 of NC_091156.1, read as the reverse complement.
CAGTGTAACAATACAACGTGTGACAGTGTAACAATACAATATGTGGCAGTGTAAGAATACAACGTGTGGCAGTGTAGCAGTAAAACGTGTGGCAGTGTAACAATACAACATGTGGCAGTGTAACAATACAACATGTGGCAGTGTAACAATACAACATGTGGCAGTGTAACAATACAACGTGTGGCAGTGCAACAATACAACGTGTGGCTGTGTAACAATACAACATGTGGCAGTGTAACAACACAACATGTGGCAGTGTAACAATACAATATGTGGCAGTGTAACAATACAACATGTGGCAGTGTAGCAATACAACGTGTGGCAGTGTAACAATACAACATGTGGCAGTGTAACAATACAACGTGTGGCAGTGTAACAATACAACGTGTGGCAGTGTAACAATACAACATGTGGCAGTGTAACAATACAACATGTGGAAGTGTAACAATACAACGTGTGGCAGTGTAACAATACAACGTTCCTTAATGTGTTGCGTAAGAAGCAATCGTCAATTAATTCTAGAAAATCTTCTGCTTCACTATTCCCGGTTTTGTTCAATCAGTTTATTCCACTAAAATTAAAGTCACCCATGACATAAATACTGTTAAATCTAGATGCTCTAGATATTTCATCCCATAGATGCTTTGCTTCCATTCTGTCTAAATTTGGTGGCCTATATATAACTCCTACTATAACATTATTTCCTTTTTCGTTTAATTCTATCAAAATAGTTTCTGTGTGTGGCTCAGTTTTATTCCCTCTTTGAGACTACATTTCAAATTGTCCCTAACATATATGGCTGCTCCCCCGCCTTGTCTAGTATATCGATCTGTGTGAAATAGTTTAAATCCATTTATTTGATATTCAGCAAATAATTCTCTATTTTCTACATTCATCCACGTTTCGGTAAATGCAATAATATCTATTTTTTTAATTATAGCATAAAATAGTAAATATGTACAATAAATTAGTGAGACAAATGTGTTCCAATGATCCTACATAAATCGCCCTTTAATTGATATATTAAAAATGGATCTAAGTTATATGGACCACTGCTAATGTTCAAATTACTTTCTTTTGTGATCTGTATCAAAGCAGATTCAATTATGTTTCTGTTATAGTTATAGGTGCTTTTACAATTCGTTATTGAAGAAGCCATCTCCCAATCAATTTGGTGAGCATCTGCTGACAGATGAACAAACAAAGCATTTGACAATTGGCCATGTCTTACAGAGTATTTATGTTGCGAAATTCTACATTTCAAATCTTTAGATGTTTGCCCAACATAGAACTTGTTACAGTCTTTACAAGGTATTTTATAAAGGACACAATTATCACTACGAGGGCTGTTTCTAACTTATAATTTACCAACAAGAATATATACAATAATATATTCAATATTATATACACAATAGATACAATACAATATATATGTAATTTTCATGGCAATGTAGGTCTAATGGAGTATTTTTAAACGCTACAATTAGCTAAATATACTTTAAAACACATTACAAGTACTCTACTGAAGATAATGAAATATAATAATCAGTAATAATCAGCTGTCCGAAACGCTTTGCGTAATAGTGGCTTTAGACATTGTATGTACTAGCTCTATCTATAAATCCATCAACTTTGTATCTTACTCTGTATGTATGTACCTTACCTGAATAAAAATTTATTTATTTATTTATTTATTCATAGTAAATTTATCTGGGTGTAAATTTAGCGGGAGAGAAAAAGGCTCCGCCAGGAGTTGAACCTGAGTCTGCCACTTTAAAGGCGGCCGTGCTGACCGCTGCACCACAGAGCCGGGTTCTGGAATTATTGTGTTTATTATATAAATGTTGTGGATAAAATGTTTATATAAGCAATATAAATGATCATAAGTTGTAAGGTGTGTGAGGGTAATTATTACTATACAAGGTGTGGCAAGGTTACAATACAATGGTGTGGCAGTAAGTGTTACTGTACAAGATGAGGCAGTAAATATTTCAATACAAGAGTGCGGCAGTGATACAATATACGGTGTGGCAACAACGTGTTACATTATAAGGTGTGGCAGTGTTACATTACATAGTGTGGCAGAAAGTTTTACCATACAAGGTGTGGCAGTAAGTATTACAATACAAGGTGTGGCAGTAAGAGTTACATTACAGGGTGTGGCAGTAAGAGTTACATAACAGGGTGTGGCAGTAAGAGTTACATTACAAGGTGTGGCAGTAAGTGTTACATTACAGGGTGTGGCAGTAAGAGTTACATTACAAGGTGTGGCAGTAAGTGTTACATTACAGGGTGTGGCAGTAAGAGTTACATTACAGGGTGTGGAAGTAAGAGTTACATTACACGGTGTGGCAGTAAGAGTTACATTACAGGGTGTGGCAGTAAGAGTTGCATTACACGGTGTGGCAGTAAGAGTTACATTACAGGGTGTGGCAGTAAGAGTTACATTACACGGTGTGGCAGTATGAGTTACACTACACGGTGTGGCAGTAAGAGTTGCATTACAGGGTGTGGCAGTAAGAGTTACATTACAGGATGTGGCAGTAGGTGTTACAATGCAAAATGCAGTAGTATTAAAATATAAAATGTGGGAATATATCTTGAAATGCAAGATTTGATTGTGTTACAATACACGGTGTAGTATTAAGTATTTCAATACAATGTGTGGCAGTGTAACAATACAAGGTGTGGTAGTGAAACAATACAACATGTGGCAGTGTAACAATACAATATGTGGCAGTGTAACAATACAATATGTGGCAGTGTAACAATACAACGTGTGGCAGTGTAACAATACAATGTGTGGCAGTGTAACAATACAACGTGTGACAGTGTAACAATACAACATGTGGCAGTGTAAGAATACAACGTGTGGCAGTGTAGCAATACAACATGTGGCAGTGTAACAATACAACATGTGGCAGTGTAACAATACAAGGTGTGGCAGTGAACAATACAACATGTGGCAGTGTAACAATACAAGGTGTGGCAGTGTAACAATACAATATGTGGAAGTGTAACAATACAACGTGTGGCAGTGTAACAATAAAACTGATGGCAGTGTAACAATTGTGGGATATTTGGGTTTGATTCTGATTAATTAATAATTAAAGTAGTAAATTAAATTACGAAGGACCACCCGCTTTTAAAGTAAAGAGGGAAACTGAGAATTTCAGATCATTAGATAAAATTCTAGAGAAAACCAGTGACTATGGATATGACTAGAAAGTATGATCATAAGAATAATTAATGGGCTGTATTATTAAAAAACCAAACCTCAAACACCTACATTGGGGGGTTATTACTGGAGGTCAGTACGTCCAGGAATCAGTGTGGTTCGTTCACTAATTCAATTAATAATAATCTAATCCTATAAATAATGTTGAATATAATATTATTCATACAAAGAAGAACATGAATATGAGCATAGTAATGAGTTACAGTAAATCACACATTATGTTGAACATTCTGAATGTATCAAATTGCTAAAATATAGGAAAAAGAAATAAGCCTTAGCTTGTAGTAGGTTCCTTTAGATAACTCTGGAAGTCCTCTTAATCTCCAAGTCTGGCACATTGACGAATGGCACGATTAACATGGAGAAGGCAGCATGAGGAATCCGTCTCTCAAGCTGCAAGATAAATAACTACCAGTAGCAATTGATTTAACTACTCAATTCATATTCAAGATTATTGATATCTACAGATAGAATTCTAATCACCTGTTATTAGGTGTTATCTTGCCGCGTGACGTGCAATCACCCCGCTATTAATAAACTTATAAATGATGCATCAAATAAAAGGTACTTAGCTGTGGGCACTGTGTAAGTATTAAGATTGCCGTAATTACGCATCAAAAGTTCCGGTGAACCTATCCTGGATTGATGCGTTTCAAGCTGGCTGATCACGTGTCGTCAGGAACCAAGTCTAAGATCCCTCTTTAACACCAGCACTAGTTGAAGATATTATCTGCAAGGTCGTTCACGCCTCACAGTGGCGACTTTCCTCTGTGGATGGACACACTTGTCCTATTTGCTGGACAATGGCGTCTTTTATGAGTACGGTAAGCGTAGCTTTGCCTCCTTCTGGCCTTGCACGTGTCCGCTTCCCGACTGAGGATGGCGTCCCCCAACCCACGCCCAGTCGACGTTCACAACACAAATTATTGTCTTGAACATTAATATTTCTCGCATACGCGCTTGAAACTCTAAAGACTGGACGGGTTTATTATTTAGAGGAACGGAATATTATTATTTAACTATTTAAGAATAGTAAAGATATAAGGGAGAGGAATTAATATCTCCCCATAGCATTCATTGATGACGTTACCTCTATCGCGAGGTAGACGTTTTGATTCTAAAGCTCTATTCGGCTTTTAGTTAGAGAACCATTCGTCTGCAATCAGTTGCCATACAGAATGCTTTAATTATGGAGAATCGTATTTAATTCTCACACAAATTGTATATAATGTGTTTTACTGTAAAGAAATCTGACGCAATACTAGCGTCAGGTGACGTGAGAATTCTAGCCTAATGCACAGATGAATTATTAGTACATGAGAATTCTACGAGTTGTTACTTTTACTTACTACAATATTAATATGGTTAGTAATAAGTAATGAGAATACAACAATGCTGTATTCGATGTTGGAAATATCCAACATAACTCCGGGGGGGGATTCCCAGGGTCGCAGTGTATTGTGTTGTACTGACCTATCCCGAAGTGATATTAAGATTAACACATTAGTATGTTAGTAGGTTAGTATGTTAGTACACACATAACGAACGTCCCAGATTTATCAAGGACTTACAAGAATTTGAGTCTTGTTATTCACATGTCAACTGAAACATGTTGTTTGTAGCCTACACAATATTTATAAAATTTAACTCTCCCAATTTAAACTAACAGAATCTACAGTGATGCGATATCTTGGGTCATAGTGACGTGTAATGTTTCGTTACATGATATCACATCGTAGTATCAGTACAGTTTTCTTAGTGGGAAATGAAGGAAATTATTCTTCTTCAGAGTTATAATAGGCTCGCAAATTCCGCCTACATTGTTGAGCTGCAGCTCTAGTGGGACGGTTGCTTGGAGGAGCAAATTCATTGTCCTCTGAAATTACTGGGGAAACTGGATCTGACTGATATTCTTGTTCAGTCAATTCTAGGGGAACCAGCTTCTCTAAAGTTTTTAGAGTAGTGTTGCCCTTGCACAAGACTTTAACCACTCTTAGGACACCTTGTCGATCTGGGTGGATGGTGACGATTTTTCCTATAGGCCACTCGGACCTTGGCCCATCACTGTCGACTAGTACAAGGTCTCCAGGTTTTAATTGTACCTTATTGTAAGGACTCGAAGCTCCGTAGTGGTATTCTCGTAGAGCTGTGAGGTATTCTCGAGTCCACACCTCATTCCACCTGTTGATAACTCTAGAAAGATGTTGGTAGCTTTCCACCAAGTCTCCTCTGGTCACATGGGATGGGTCTACAGGGTCCTCTTCGGCTAAGGGGATAAGAGGGCTCAGTAGACCTCCATGGATCAAGTGAGAGGGGCTCAGTGGTTCTCTCTGGGTGTAATCATCAGACAGGTAGGTGATCGGACGGTTATTGACTCGCGCCTCGATTTCCACAACAATAGTTTGGAGTTCTGAGTAACTGACCTTTTGTCGGTGCAACGTTTTCCTTAGACATCTTTTGACTGTACCTACCATTCGCTCATAGAACCCACCTTGCCAAGGGGCTCTTGGTGCTATGAATTTCCAGTGACATTGTCTTCTTTGTAAGACTGATTGCACTTCAGGGTGGTTCCAGACTTCTCGTAAACAACTTTCTCCCGCTACAAAATTAGATCCGTTGTCTGATATCATTAATCTAGGACATGATCGACGGGCAGCAAATCTGCGGAAAGCTTGAATGAAAGCTTCAGCACTCATGTCTGGGGTGACCTCTAAGTGCACACCTCTGGTTGTAGCACATGTAAAGAGACAAATGTACGCCTTTACTGGTATATTATCTGGGTTACCAGTGAGGAGTAAGGCTCCTGTATAATCTACTCCAGTTGTTTCGAATGGACGAAGATGAACTACTTGCTCTTCTGGGAGTGGAGGAGGTCCTGGGTAAGGACAGACTCTAGCGTCGTATCTCTTACAGATTACACAAGATTTAATAATGGTCTTAACAGTCTGACGACCTTGAGGAAGCCAGTACCTTTGTCTAAGATCGGTGAGAGTATCTAAAACTCCACCATGTAGGGTACCATATTGATGGTGATGTAAGACAAAAAGTTTAGTTATGATGTGGTGGCGAGGTAAAAGGATTGGGTTCTTAGTGTCTAAGTCAATCTTTGCATGTAGCAAACGTCCTCCACATCGTAGTATGTTATGAGTGTTGACATCGTACCAGATGCCCAGAGATTTAGTGAGTTTATCCGGAAGATTCTCAAATTCGCTTCCGTAAGTCTCTTGCTGCGCCCGCTTAATCCAATAATGAACAGGATTGGGGAATTTGTGTCGTATTCCTATTTTAGAGAGGAAATCAAACACGTGTGCAGTCACTCGTAACAATTTGCTTAAATTAGAATAATGATGAGGATTAATGGCTAATGTTCGCTGAGGCTCTGGGTCCTTCATGGGAGTGGTGATATTGGTCACGATGACTTGTGGCTTTTGTTTGGGCCACTGACCACCAACAAGCCATGAAGGTCCATTGAACCACAGCGAAGATTTGACAAGTTGTTTTAATGTCAATCCTCTTGACAAATAATCTGCAGGATTGTCCTTAGTAGGGACATGTCTAAACTTATAACCTGCGGATAAATCATAAATCTCCCTGACGCGATTACTGACGTAAGGAGTTTTGTTGTTATTGTTTCTTACCCATTGTAAGACTGCCTCGTTGTCTGACCACACTACAATCTCACCAAAGTGAATATTACTGAGTGTCTTTGCCAGGCAATGGGCTAACCTTACTCCCACTAGCAATGCCGTCAACTCCATCTGAGGTAAGGATCTCTTTTTGATGGGAGCAACTCTTGCTTTTGATGTGAGTAAAATTGATTGAACACTGTTAACTAAATAGGCTACTGCGCCATATGCTTTGCCTGAGGCATCGCAAAAAACGTGCAAATTGGTGGGTAAGTTTGGTCCCGAGGCATTACGTGGAAATTTCAAAACACCTAACTGATTAAAATCCGTTGAGAGTATTTGCCATTTGGCTTGTAACTCACTTGGTAACGGATCATCCCATCCCATATGTTGTTGCCAGCACTCCTGCATTAGGAGTTTGCCCCTTATTAATATAGGACTAAGTAGTCCTAAAGGGTCAAATGGTTGACTGACAAATGAGAGCAGTGTTCTCATGGTAAGGGTTGAGTTATCAGTTTGCACTGACTTGACATTCATTTCGTCAGTGTTGGTGTTCCATTCCACGCCTAGAACCTTTAAGCTACTGGGTACCTGATAATCGGGAAATTCCTTCTCAATTAACTGGTTAAGTAGTTTATTATTTGAGGCCCATGACTGTAGAGGCATATTAGCTCCTAACAGTTCACGGTTAGCCTCATGGTAGATTTCTACCAGATCAGCTTGATTATTAGTTGTCCCCTGGAAATTGTCGACATATAAGTTGTCGCTAATGGTTGCCTTATAAGGGCTGTCTGATTTCCTCAAATGCGTGTCCAATGTTGCTTGCAAAAGAAACGGTGAGGATGTAGCACCAAATAATACAGAGGCGAACCGATAGGTGATTATTTCACTGTTAGGATCCAGTGGATCCTTGTACCAGAGGAATTTTGTGTAGTCACGATCTTCCTCCTGCAATCCTACTCGGAGAAAGGCTTTGCTGATGTCAGCAGTGTAGGCAAAAATGCCTGTGCGAAATCGCAACAATACGTCATGTAGCCTTTGTGTTAGGCTAGGTCCCGTTTGGAGACATTCATTTAGAGACACACTATTAGGCTTTACTTTAGCACTGCAATTAAAGACAATACGAATAGGTGTTGTCAGTGAGTCTTTCACCACAGCATGGTGTGGTAAATAATGACCTGTTTTTCGGTCATCGTGTTCAACAACTTCAATGAACTTGTTGTTAAGTTGTTGTTGGATAAGTTGGTGATACATGGTTAATTTTTCTGGCTGCTTCTGCAGTCGTGTTAATTGAGACCGCAATTGTGAGGCTGCCATAAAATAATTCACTGGAAGTTGTGGATGATCTAACTTCCATGGAAGTCTTACCCAGTATTGTTTATTTGAGTAGACAACCGTATCCAGATATTGCTGGTAAGTCCATGTATCATCAGGACTTGGTTGCTCAGGGATGATGCCTAACGTATCTAGATCCCACAAACGATGTATTGGTGGGTTAGACTCAATGTCCTCGGCTATTTCCCTGAAGCGTAGGGGTGACTGCTCTAAGCCTAGTCACGCCACAATTACATTATCGGTTTGTTGGTTTGTGGGCGCTGGACCTTGTCTGAAAAACACGGGTCCTGTGAGCAATTTGCCACCTGCGGACGACAACAAATTCATACCATGTTGCCTAGTGCATCCAGTGATAAACTTGTAGTAATGATCCGCGCCTATTAATATTCCAATATCTGTGAGACAATCGGAATTTATTTTATGATCCGCTAGCCTCATGCGGTTTCGCTTAAGGTGTCTCGCTGTGCGAGCTAATCCTGTGACCTGCAGGTCCGTAGGAATCTTATCCACTACCACCGCATGGATTGGACTAGCAGAGGATCCTAGTCTAACTAGTAATTTAACTACCTTGTAGTCACGTGGTCCACTATTTGATAGGAAACCAGAAATGTTTAACTTCACACTTTTGGTAGGTTTTAAATTTAAATCACCTACCAACTGTTGTGTGATGAAGGTTTTTTGGGAACCTTGGTCAAAGAGACCTCTACTGTTAATTCTAGATCTTCGGTTTATTAATTTAAGCTGAGCAGTAGGCAAGGTAGTACTGTTGCCTGACTCAGTAGCGAGTACATTCACTTCGTGATGTACTTTACAATATTGCACTGCAGTAGAATTAGTAAAATTCTCTCTAGTGGTTATAGTTGGTGTAGGAGATTTCCTACATAAGGCGTAATGGTGTACACCCTGGTTACAACGGTTGCAAGTACGTAGTGGTACTGCACATTTTTTGGGACCATGAGAACCCATACATTTAGTGCATTTGTGCAATTCCTGTAACCTTTTAACTCTAGCATTATACGTAGGATAAGCAGAGCATTAATAAGTGGTGTGTTCCTGATGGCAGAACAGACACTTTCTTTGATTAATAGACTTAGTCTCTTTACTAGACAAGTCATGAGTTATCTCTGAAGGAGATACTGAGTAGGTACCTACATTTCCACTTCCCTTCTTGGTGGATGGAGTAGATTTGGATTTATATTTATTAGACTTACTTGGAGTCTGTTTAGGTTTGACTGAAATATCAGTATTAATTGGTTTGGACTCAGGTTTAATTTTGTCATGAGTCTTTAACCTATTAACTGTGATCCTCAACCCCTCGAAAATCTGATCGAGAGTAAGAAACTCAGTATTATAATGTGAGCAGAGCTCTGTCATGACGTTTCGAGGTAATTTCCTCTGTAACAATAGCTTGATAGACCATTCAGAACTAGGTATATTAACCTTAGTACCTAAGGCCTTTACTAGAGACTCTACTTCTAGTCTGAAGCTTTGAAGTGACTCTGGTCTACTGTTTGGTGCATTCAGATCTAGTAATTGATAATAAAGGGTGGCTATACTTAATTCTTTGTTGCAATAGTTTAACTTCAGGAGTTTTATAGCTTCCTCATAATTACTCTCATTAAGATTAAGGTTATGTATGACCTTTTTAGCCTCTCCTTTGAGAAGACTGAGTAGGTATGAAAATTTAGAAACTTTGTCTAGAGACTGTTTCTTATGGATGTGAACTTCAAAAGAAGTCCAAAAATTATCCCAATTTTCTGTATCTAATCCTGAAAAGGTGGGCAAGTCTAGAGTAGGTAAACGAACCTCAGGTAAGTGATTATTGAAGTGAGACCCAGTGTTGCTGGCATTGGATCCAGACTGTTTGGCTAATTTAGATAGCCTGAAAATTTTATCATGAGTCTCCTCTTCATATTGGGAGATGTCGGTTACTATTTGACTTACTTCATCAGGATCAATTTCTACAGTATTTAGCAGAGCAAGATAAGATTGACCTGCAGTTCTGACTTGATCAAATTTCAGATCAGCTAATCTAACTGTTGACTCTAAATGATAAGAGTCAATGGGATTATCTTTAGTTAAGTCATCAGCCTTATTGATTAATCTGGTCAAGTGACCTTTAAGGCCAATGTAGGTTCTCCTCAATTGTTCAGGAGTAGCCATGTTGGGCATAGGTTCAAACTTCACAGTGTTAGGGTATGTATTACTAATGAAGCTTGGATACTTGTTCATTAGTGAACAGGTAACATTAATTGTAGTCTAAATTAAGGTGACTACTTTATGGTTTACCTCACTTGAGGTTGAATGTACCTACCTACCTAACAACAAATAGCTAGATATTTTGTGTACTGTCTGAACTCCACCACTAGTTCTCGTCCGGTTAGCTCATCCTTATCACCATCAGAGTTAACGGAGATAATCCAGCACTACACAAAATAGATACACAAAATAATGCATACAAGAGAAATATTATGGAGATACTCCAATCAGAGTTATCTCAAAATTTATCCCACCCTATAGAGGGTCAGCACAAATAATGTGATATATACACAACACTGACTAGTTTTAGATCTAGTCGTAATAATTCCTAACTAAGAACTATAAAATTATTTAGTCTGGGCTTGTACCAAATTCAGCACAATCTCAGCCTAAATTCTACCTAATAACATGGGTAAAGATTATTGTGGTGCAATAAGGTAAATATAGTTGTGCTGTATTTTTGGGTTTTTGTTTTATAAGAGTGCTCTTGCACACATAGGTGAATAATTATGTACAGTTAAGTTTGGCTTGCTAGCCACAGCCTTTTGTTATGGTTGATGGTGTTAACTAACTTGTCAACCACATGCAACCTAGATTCCCCTGACAAATGTACACCGTCTCTAGTCAGGTTCTGTCTGTAAGGTCTGGCTGTAAATTGTATATATGTGGCATCCAATCTCACTCGCTTTTTCAGCCTGAAATTTACACTGCCACAACGTGTGGCAGTGTAACAATACAAGGTGTGGTAGTGAAACAATACAACATGTGGCAGTGTAACAATACAATATGTGGCAGTGTAACAATACAATATGTGGCAGTGTAACAATACAACGTGTGGCAGTGTAACAATACAACGTGTGGCAGTGTAACAATACAACGTGTGACAGTGTAACAATACAACATGTGGCAGTGTAAGAATACAACGTGTGGCAGTGTAGCAATACAACATGTGGCAGTGTAACAATACAACATGTGGCAGTGTAACAATACAAGGTGTGGCAGTGTAACAATACAACATGTGGCAGTGTAACAATACAAGGTGTGGCAGTGTAACAATACAATATGTGGAAGTGTAACAATACAACGTGTGGCAGTGTAACAATAAAACTGATGGCAGTGTAACAATTGTGGGATATTTGGGTTTGATTCTGATTAATTAATAATTAAAGTAGTAAATTAAATTACGAAGGACCACCCGCTTTTAAAGTAAAGAGGGAAACTGAGAATTTCAGATCATTAGATAAAATTCTAGAGAAAACCAGTGACTATGGATATGACTAGAAAGTATGATCATAAGAATAATTAATGGGCTGTATTATTAAAAAACCAAACCTCAAACACCTACATTGGGGGGTTATTACTGGAGGTCAGTACGTCCAGGAATCAGTGTGGTTCGTTCACTAATTCAATTAATAATAATCTAATCCTACAAATAATGTTGAATATAATATTATTCATACAAAGAAGAACATGAATATGAGCATAGTAATGAGTTACAGTAAATCACACATTATGTTGAACATTCTGAATGTATCAAATTGCTAAAATATAGGAAAAAGAAATAAGCCTTAGCTTGTAGTAGGTTCCTTTAGATAACTCTGGAAGTCCTCTTAATCTCCAAGTCTGGCACATTGACGAATGGCACGATTAACATGGAGAAGGCAGCATGAGGAATCCGTCTCTCAAGCTGCAAGATAAATAACTACCAGTAGCAATTGATTTAACTACTCAATTCATATTCAAGATTATTGATATCTACAGATAGAATTCTAATCACCTGTTATTAGGTGTTATCTTGCCGCGTGACGTGCAATCGCCCCGCTATTAATAAACTTATAAATGATGCATCAAATAAAAGGTACTTAGCTGTGGGCACTGTGTAAGTATTAAGATTGCCGTAATTACGCATCAAAAGTTCCGGTGAACCTATCCTGGATTGATGCGTTTCAAGCTGGCTGATCACGTGTCGTCAGGAACCAAGTCTAAGATCCCTCTTTAACACCAGCACTAGTTGAAGATATTATCTGCAAGGTCGTTCACGCCTCACAGTGGCGGCTTTCCTCTGTGGATGGACACACTTGTCCTATTTGCTGGACAATGGCGTCTTTTATGAGTACGGTAAGCGTAGCTTTGCCTCCTTCTGGCCTTGCACGTGTCCGCTTCCCGACTGAGGATGGCGTCCCCCAACCCACGCCCAGTCGACGTTCACAACACAAATTATTGTCTTGAACATTAATATTTCTCGCATACGCGCTTGAAACTCTAAAGACTGGACGGGTTTATTATTTAGAGGAACGGAATATTATTATTTAACTATTTAAGAATAGTAAAGATATAAGGGAGAGGAATTAATATCTCCCCATAGCATTCATTGATGACGTTACCTCTATCGCGAGGTAGACGTTTTGATTCTAAAGCTCTATTCGGCTTTTAGTTAGAGAACCATTCGTCTGCAATCAGTTGCCATACAGAATGCTTTAATTATGGAGAATCGTATTTAATTCTCACACAAATTGTATATAATGTGTTTTACTGTAAAGAAATCTGACGCAATACTAGCGTCAGGTGACGTGAGAATTCTAGCCTAATGCACAGATGAATTATTAGTACATGAGAATTCTACGAGTTGTTACTTTTACTTACTACAATATTAATATGGTTAGTAATAAGTAATGAGAATACAACAATGCTGTATTCGATGTTGGAAATATCCAACAACAATACAACATGTGGCAGTGTAACAATACAAGGTGTGGCAGTGTAACAATACAATATGTGGAAGTGTAACAATACAACGTGTGGTAGTGTAACAATACAACGTTCCTTAATGTGTTGCGTAAGAAAGCAATCGTCAATTTATTCTAGACAATTTTCTGCTTCACTATTCCCTGTTTTGTTCAATCAGTTTATTCCACTAAAATTAAAGTCACCCATGACATAAATACTGTTAGATCTAGATGCTCTAGATATTTCATCCCATTGATGCTTTGCTTCCATTCTGTCTAAATTTGGTGGCCTATTTATAACTCCTACTAAAATATTATTTGCTTTTTCGTTTAATTCTATCCAAATAGTTTCTGTGTGTGGCTCAGTTTTGATTCCCTCTTTGAGACTACGTTTCAAATTATCCCTAACATATATGGCTGCTCCCCCTCCTCGTCTAATATATCGATCTGTGTGAAATAGTTTAAATCCATTTATTTGATATTCAGCTAATAATTCTCTATTTTCTACATATATCCAAGTTTCGGTAAGCGCAATAATATCTATTTTTTTTTAATTATAGCATAAAATAGAAAATATTTACAATGAATTAGTGAGACAAATGTGTTCCAATAATCCTACATAAATCGCCCATTAATTGATCTATTAAAAATGGATCTAAGTTATATAGACCACTGCTAATGTTCAAATTACTTTCTTTTGTGATCTGTATCAAAGCAGATTCAAATATGTTTCTGTTATAGTTATAGGTGCTTTTACAATTCGTTATTGAAGAAGCCATCTCCCAATCAATTTGGTGAGCATCTTCTGACAGATGAACAAACAAAGCACTAGACAATTGGCCATGTCTTACAGAGTATTTATAATGCGAAATTCTACATTTCAAATCTTTAGATGTTTGCCCAACATAGAACTTATTACAGTCTTTACAAGGTATTTTATAAATGACACAATTATCGCTACGAGGGCTGTTTCTAACTTATAATTTACCAACAAGAATATATACAATAATATATACAATATTATATACAGAATATAAACAATACAATATATATATAATTTTCATGGCAATGTAGGCCTAATGGAGTATTTTTAAACGCTATAATTAGCTAAATATACTTCAAAACACATTACAAGTACTCTACTGAAGATAATGAAATATAATAACCAGTAATAATCAGCTGCCCGAAACGCTTTGCGTAATAGTGGCTTTAGGCATTGTATGTACTAGCTCTATCTATAAATCCATCAACTTTGTATCTTACCTTGTATGTATGTACCTTACCTGAATAAAAATTTATTTATTTCTTTATTTATTCATAGTAAATTTATTTGGGTGTAAATTTAGAGGGAGAGAAAAAGGCTCCGCCAGGAGTTGAACCTGAGTCTGCCACTTTAAAGGCGGCCGTGCTGACCGCTGCACCACAGAGCCGGGTTCTGGAATTATTGTATTTATTATATAAATGTTGTGGATAAAATGTTTATATAAGCAATATAAATGATCATAAGTTGTAAGGTGTGTGAGGGTAATTATTACTATGCAAGGTTACAATACAATGGTGTGGCAGTAAGTGTTACTGTACAAGGTGTGGCAGTAAGAGTTACGTTACAGGGTGTGGCAGTAAGAGTTACATTACAGGGTGTGGCAGTAAGAGTTACATTACAGGGTGTGGCAGTAAGAGTTACATTACAGGGTGTGGCAGTAAGAGTTACATTACAGGGTGTGGCAGTATGAGTTACATTACAGGGTGTGGCAGTAAGAGTTACATTACAGGGTGTGGCATTAAGAGTTACATTACAGGATGTGGCAGTAGGTGTTACAATGCTAAATGCAGTAGTATTACAATACAAAATGTGGGAATATGTCTTGAAATGCAAGATGTGATTGTGTTACAATACACGGTGTAGTAGTAAGTATTTCAATACAAGGTGTGGCAGTGTAACAATACAAGGTGTGGCAGTGAAACAATACAACATGTGGCAGTGTAACAATACAACATGTGGCAGTGTAACAATACAACATGTAGCAGTGTAACAATACAACATGTGGCAGTGTAACAATACAACATGTGGCAGTGTAACAATACAACATGTGGAAGTGTAACAGTACAACGTGTGGCAGTGTAACAATACAACGTGTGGCAGTGTAACAATAAAATATGTGGCAGTGTAACAATACAACATGTGGCAGTGTAACAATACAACATGTGGCAGTGAAACAATACAACGTGTGACAGTGTAACAATACAACATGTGGCAGTGTAAGAATACAACGTGTGGCAGTGTAGCAATACAACGTGTGGCAATGTAACAATACAACATGTAGCAGTGTAACAATACAACATGTGGCAGTGTAACAATACAACATGTGGCAGTGTAACAATACAACATGTGGCAGTGTAACAATACAACGTATGGCAGTGTAACAATACAACGTGTGGCAGTGTAACAATACAACATGTGGCAGTGTAACAATACAACATGTGGCAGTGTAACAATACAACATGTGGCAGTGTAACAATACTAGGTGTGGCAGTGTAACAATACAACATGTGGCAGTGTAACAATACAACATGTGGCAGTGTAACAATACAACATGTGGCAGTGTAACAATACAACATGTGGCAGTGTAACAATACAACGTGTGGCAGTGTAACAATAAAACATGTGGCAGTGTAACAATACAACGTGTGGCAGTGTAACAATACAACGTGTGGCAGTGTAACAATACAACATGTGGCAGTGTAACAATACAACATGTGGCAGTGTAACAATACTAGGTGTGGCAGTGTAACAATACAACATGTGGCAGTGTAACAATACAACATGTGGCAGTGTAACAATACAACATGTGGCAGTGTAACAATACAACATGTGGCAGTGTAACAATACAACGTGTGGCAGTGTAACAATACAACATGTGGCAGTGTAGCAATACAACGTGTGGCAATGTAACAATACAACATGTAGCAGTGTAACAATACAACATGTGGCAGTGTAACAATACAACATGTGGCAGTGTAACAATAAAACATGTGGCAGTGTAACAATACAACGTGTGGCAGTGTAACAATACAACGTGTGGCAGTGTAACAATACAACATGTGGCAGTGTAACAATACAACATGTGGCAGTGTAACAATACAACATGTGGCAGTGTAACAATACTAGGTGTGGCAGTGTAACAATACAACATGTGGCAGTGTAACAATACAACATGTGGCAGTGTAACAATACAACATGTGGCAGTGTAACAATACAACGTGTGGCAGTGTAACAATAAAACATGTGGCAGTGTAACAATACAACGTGTGGCAGTGTAACAATACAACGTGTGGCAGTGTAACAATACAACATGTGGCAGTGTAACAATACAACATGTGGAAGTGTAACAATACAACGTGTGGCAGTGTAACAATACAACGTTCCTTAATGTGTTGCGTAAGAAGCAATCGTCAATTAATTCTAGAAAATCTTCTGCTTCACTATTCCCGGTTTTGTTCAATCAGTTTATTCCACTAAAATTAAAGTCACCCATGACATATATACTGTTAAATCTAGATGCTCTAGATATTTCATCCCATAGATGCTTTGCTTCCATTCTGTCTAAATTTGGTGGCCTATATATAACTTCTGCTATAATATTATTTGCTTTTTCGTTTAATTCTATCCAAATAGTTTCTGTGTGTGGCTCAGTTTTATTCCCTCTTTGAGACTACATTTCAAATTGTCCCTAACATATATGGCTGCTCCCCCGCCTTGTCTAACATATCAATCTGTGTGAAATAGTTTAAATCCATTTATTTGATATTCAGCAAATAATTCTCTATTTTCTACATTCATCCACGTTTCGGTAAATGCAATAATATCTATTTTTTTTAATTATAGCATAAAATAGTAAATATTTACAATAAATTAGTGAGACAAATGTGTTCCAATGATCCTACATAAATCGCCCTTTAATTGATATATTAAAAATGGATCTAAGTTATATGGACCACTGCTAATGTTCAAATTACTTTCTTTTGTGATCTGTATCAAAGCAGATTCAATTATGTTTCTGTTATAGTTATAGGTGCTTTTACAATTCGTTATTGAAGAAACCATCTCCCAATCAATTTGGTGAGCATCTGCTGACAGATGAACAAACAAAGCATTAGACAATTGGCCATGTCTTACAGAGTATTTATGTTGCGAAATTCTACATTTCAAATCTTTAGATGTTTGCCCAACATAGAACTTATTACAGTCTTTACAAGGTATTTTATAAATGACACAATTATCGCTACGAGGGCTGTTTCTAACTTATAATTTACCAACAAGAATATATACAATAATATATACAATATTATATACAGAATATAAACAATACAATATATATATAATTTTCATGGCAATATAGGCCTAATGGAGTATTTTTAAACGCTATAATTAGCTTAATATACTTCAAAACACATTACAAGTACTCTACTGAAGATAATGAAATATAATAATCAGTAATAATCAGCTGCCCGAAACGCTTTGCGTAATAGTGGCTTTAGGCATTGTATGTACTAGCTCTATCTATAAATCCATCAACTTTGTATCTTACCTTGTATGTATGTACCTTACCTGAATAAAAATTTATTTATTTCTTTATTTATTCATAGTAAATTTATTTGGGTGTAAATTTAGAGGGAGAGAAAAAGGCTCCGCCAGGAGTTGAACCTGAGTCTGCCACTTTAAAGGCGGCCGTGCTGACCGCTGCACCACAGAGCCGGGTTCTGGAATTATTGTATTTATTATATAAATGTTGTGGATAAAATGTTTATATAAGCAATATAAATGATCATAAGTTGTAACGTGTGTGAGGGTAATTATTACTATACAAGGTGTGGCAAGGTTACAATACAATGGTGTGGCAGTAAGTGTTACTGTACAAGGTGTGGCAGTAAGTATTACAATACAAGGTGTGGCAGTAAGAGTTACGTTACAGGGTGTGGCAGTAAGAGTTACATTACAGGGTGTGGCAGTAAGAGTTACATTACACGGTGTGGCAGTAAGAGTTACATTACACGGTGTGGCAGTAAGAGTTACATTACACGGTGTGGCAGTAAGAGTTACATTACAGGGTGTGGCAGTATGAGTTACATTACAGGGTGTGGCAGTAAGAGTTACATTACACGGTGTGGCAGTAAGAGTTTCATTACAGGGTGTGGCAGTAAGAGTTACATTACAGGGTGTGGCAGTAAAAGTTACATTACAGGGTGTGGCAGTAAGAGTTACATTACAGGGTGTGGCAGTAAGAGTTACATTACAGGGTGTGGCAGTATGAGTTACATTACAGGGTGTGGCAGTAAGAGTTACATTACAGGATGTGGCAGTAAGAGTTACATTACAGGATGTGGCAGTAGGTGTTACAATGCTAAATGCAGTAGTATTACAATACAAAATGTGGGAATATGTCTTGAAATGCAAGATGTGATTGTGTTACAATACACGGTGTAGTAGTAAGTATTTCAATACAAGGTGTGGCAGTGTAACAATACAAGGTGTGGCAGTGAAACAATACAACATGTGGCAGCGTAACAATACAACATGTGGCAGTGTAACAATACAACATGTAGCAGTGTAACAATACAACATGTGGCAGTGTAACAATACAACATGTGGCAGTGTAACAATACAACATGTGGAAGTGTAACAGTACAACGTGTGGCAGTGTAACAATACAACGTGTGGCAGTGTAACAATAAAATATGTGGCAGTGTAACAATACAACATGTGGCAGTGTAACAATACAACATGTGGCAGTGAAACATTACAACGTGTGACAGTGTAACAATACAACATGTGGCAGTGTAAGAATACAACGTGTGGCAGTGTAGCAATACAACGTGTGGCAATGTAACAATACAACATGTAGCAGTGTAACAATACAACATTTGGCAGTGTAACAATACAACATGTGGCAGTGTAACAATACAACATGTGGCAGTGTAACAATACAACGTATGGCAGTGTAACAATACAACGTGTGGCAGTGTAACAATACAACATGTGGCAGTGTAACAATACAACATGTGGCAGTGTAACAATACAACATGTGGCAGTGTAACAATACTAGGTGTGGCAGTGTAACAATACAACATGTGGCAGTGTAACAATACAACATGTGGCAGTGTAACAATACAACATGTGGCAGTGTAACAATACAACATGTGGCAGTGTAACAATACAACGTGTGGCAGTGTAACAATAAAACATGTGGCAGTGTAACAATACAACGTGTGGCAGTGTAACAATACAACGTGTGGCAGTGTAACAATACAACATGTGGCAGTGTAACAATACAACATGTGGAAGTGTAACAATACAACGTGTGGCAGTGTAACAATACAACGTTCCTTAATGTGTTGCGTAAGAAAGCAATCGTCAATTAATTCTAGAAAATCTTCTGCTTCACTATTCCCGGTTTTGTTCAATCAGTTTATTCCACTAAAATTAAAGTCACCCATGACATATATACTGTTAAATCTAGATGCTCTAGATATTTCATCCCATAGATGCTTTGCTTCCATTCTGTCTAAATTTGGTGGCCTATATATAACTTCTGCTATAATATTATTTGCTTTTTCGTTTAATTCTATCCAAATAGTTTCTGTGTGTGGCTCAGTTTTATTCCCTCTTTGAGACTACATTTCAAATTGTCCCTAACATATATGGCTGCTCCCCCGCCTTGTCTAACATATCAATCTGTGTGAAATAGTTTAAATCCATTTATTTGATATTCAGCAAATAATTCTCTATTTTCTACATTCATCCACGTTTCGGTAAATGCAATAATATCTATTTTTTTTAATTATAGCATAAAATAGTAAATATTTACAATAAATTAGTGAGACAAATGTGTTCCAATGATCCTACATAAATCGCCCTTTAATTGATATATTAAAAATGGATCTAAGTTATATGGACCACTGCTAATGTTCAAATTACTTTCTTTTGTGATCTGTATCAAAGCAGATTCAATTATGTTTCTGTTATAGTTATAGGTGCTTTTACAATTCGTTATTGAAGAAACCATCTCCCAATCAATTTGGTGAGCATCTGCTGACAGATGAACAAACAAAGCATTAGACAATTGGCCATGTCTTACAGAGTATTTATGTTGCGAAATTCTACATTTCAAATCTTTAGATGTTTGCCCAACATAGAACTTGTTACAGTCTTTACAAGGTATTTTATAAAGGACACAATTATCACTACGAGGGCTGTTTCTAACTTATAACTTACCAACAAGAATATATACAATAATATATTCAATATTATATACAGAATAGATACAATACAATATATATATAATTTTCATGGCAATGTAGGTCTAATGGAGTATTTTTAAACGCTACAATTAGCTAAATATACTTTAAAACACATTACAAGTACTCTACTGAATGGTACCCGAAAATCCGATGAAAAATGGAATATTTACGAAAAAATACGAAAAATACTACAACGTTCTGGCAACACTGTGGTCCAAACCGTTTAATGATATCTTGAAAATTAACGTAATTAGAGTCAAATTTCCCGCTGCAACTTTCGTGAATCTGGTCTTCGCGGCGTGAGTGCGCCGCGGGGTATTGTATCATTCGTTGTAGATGTCTTATTTTTCGTAATAGCATTGAAAATAACATGTTATGCATAAAATGAATATAAACTCACACAAATGGCAACAGTATCGTGTGAGTGAGAGGGTGGTGCCGTCAGTGACTGCGTGTCTCTCATGGAGGGAGGATGTATGCTGACGCGCTCACACAATATCTCCCAGAACATGCTATTTTTGCTATTTGTACTGCAATATGACTTACCAAACGAACAAGAGAAAAGCATTGACAGCTAGATGCATGCGAGCTCTCCATACGAGCTGGCCGCAATGCGTAAATCACCAGTAACGAGTGACCGCAAGTGGAGTAACTTGCCGCGCGCGCTACGCAACTCCTACTTTTACAACTAGATCTGCCTTCACAGCCTTTATTTATTATTCAATTTACATGAAACTTGCACATTATATGTAGAGTTTACGCCTCTAAAAACTGTAGTATGTTTTCATATCTACGTAGATTTATTGATTTTATAAATAATGATACACTTCATTTTGTTGCATACGTTTTTGGGAAACATTTAAAAATCTGTATTATTGCACTAAATACATCTGGGATAAAGATCATACTACCAAATCTTTATTATATAGTAAGGTCATAGCGAGTGCTGTAGAAATGATTTTGGTTCACAATTGTGGGCTGTGAAAGCAATTGAACATTGTTGAAAAATATTTATTTGTTTTATTTTTTTTTTTCTCCTTCTCTATTTAGGCTGAGATGCTGAAACTTGGCCAAGGTGCAGCACCTTTCACATGTATCAGGATAATAAATTATGAATACCCTACAACAATTTTTTAAATCCTGGTACCATGGCCCCTGAAGATAATGAAATATAATAATCAGTAATAATCAGCTGTCCGAAACGCTTTGCGTAATAGTGGCTTTAGGCATTGTATGTACTAGCTCTATCTATAAATCCATCAACTTTGTATCTTACCTTGTATGTATGTACCTTACCTGAATAAAAATTTATTTATTTATTTATTTATTCATACATAGTAAATTTATCTGGGTGTAAATTTAGCGGGAGAGAAAAAGGCTCCGCCAGGAGTTGAACCTGAGTCTGCCACTTTAAAGGCGGCCGTGCTGACCGCTGCACCACAGAGCCGGGTTCTGGAATTATTGTGTTTATTATATAAATGTTGTGGATAAAATGTTTATATAAGCAATATAAATGATCATAAGTTGTAAGGTTTGTGAGGGTAATTATTACTATACAAGGTGTGGCAAGGTTACAATACAATGGTGTGGCAGTAAGTGTTACTGTACAAGATGAGGCAGTAAATATTTCAATACAAGAGTGCGGCAGTGATACAATATACGGTGTGGCAACAACGTGTTACATTATAAGGTGTCACAGTGTTACATTACATAGTGTGGCAGAAAGTTTTACTATACAAGGTGTGGCAGTAAGTATTACAATACAAGGTGTGGCAGTAAGAGTTACATTACAGGGTATGGCAGTAAGAGTTACATTACAAGGTGTGGCAGTAAGAGTTACATTACAGGGTGTGGCAGTAAGAGTTGCATTACATGGTGTGGCAGTAAGAGTTACATTACAGGGTGTGGCAGTAAGAGTTACATTACACGGTGTGGCAGTATGAGTTACACTACACGGTGTGGCAGTAAGAGTTACATTACAGGGTGTGGCAGTAAGAGTTACATTACACGATGTGGCAGTAGGTGTTACAATGCAAAATGCAGTAGTATTAAAATATAAAATGTGGGAATATATCTTGAAATGCAAGATGTGATTGTGTTACAATACACGGTGTAGTATTAAGTATTTCAATACAATGTGTGGCAGTGTAACAATACAAGGTGTGGCAGTGAAACAATATAACATGTGGCAGTGTAACAATACAATATGTGGCAGTGTAACAATACAACATGTGGCAGTGTAACAATACAACGTGTGGCAGTGTAACAATACAACGTGTGGCAGTGTAACAATACAAGGTGTGGCAGTGTAACAATACAATATGTGGAAGTGTAACAATACAACGTGTGGCAGTGTAACAATAAAACTTATGGCAGTGTAACAATACAACATGTGGCAGTGTAACAATACAAGGTGTGGCAGTGTAACAATACAATATGTGGAAGTGTAACAATACAACGTGTGGTAGTGTAACAATACAACGTTCCTTAATGTGTTGCGTAAGAAAGCAATCGTCAATTAATTCTAGAAAATCTTCTGCTTCACTATTCCCTGTTTTGTTCAATCAGTTTATTACACTAAAATTAAAGTCACCCATGACATAAATACTGTTAGATCTAGATGCTCTAGATATTTCATCCCATAGATGCTTTGCTTCTATTCTGTCTAAATTTGGTGGCCTATATATAACTCCTACTATAATATTATTTGCTTTTTCGTTTAATTCTATCCAAATAGTTTCTGTGTGTGGCTCAGTTTTGATTCCCTCTTTGAGACTACATTTCAAATTGTCCCTAACATATATGGCTGCTCCCCCTCCTCGTCTAATATATCGATCTGTGTGAAATAGTTTAAATCCATTTATTTGATATTAAGCTAATAATTCTCTATTTTCTACATTCATCCAAGTTTCGGTAAGCGCAATAATATCTATTTTTTTTAATTATAGCATAAAATAGAAAATATTTACAATGAATTAGTGAGACAAATGTGTTCCAATAATCCTACATAAATCGCCCTTTAATTGATCTATTAAAAATGGATCTAAGTTATATAGACCACTGCTAATGTTCAAATTACTTTCTTTTCTGATCTGTATCAAAGCAGATTCAGTTATGTTTCTGTTATAGTTATAGGTGCTTTTACTATTCGTTATTGAAGAAGCCATCTCCCAATCAATTTGGTGAGCATCTTCTGACAGATGAACAAACAAAGCATTAGACAATTGGCCATGTCTTACAGAGTATTTATGTTGCGAAATTCTACATTTCAAATCTTTAGATGTTTGCCCAACATAGAACTTATTACAGTCTTTACAAGGTATTTTATAAATGACACAATTATCGCTACGAGGGCTGTTTCTAACTTATAACTTACCAACAAGAATATATACAATAATATATACAATATTATATACAGAATATAAACAATACAATATATATATAATTTTCATGGCAATGTAGGCCTAATGGAGTATTTTTAAACGCTATAATTAGCTAAATATACTTTAAAACACTTTACAAGTACTCTACTGAAGATAATGAAATATAATAATCAGTAATAATCAGCTGCCCGAAACGCTTTGCGTAATAGTGGCTTTAGGCATTGTATGTACTAGCTCTATCTATAAATCCATCAACTTTGTATCTTACCTTGTATGTATGTACCTTACCTGAATAAAAATTTATTTATTAAATTATTATTACTATTTATTCATAGTAAATTTATTTGGGTGTAAATTTAGAGGAAGAGAAAAAGGCTCCGCCAGGTCTTGAACCTGAGTCTGCCACTTTAAAGGCGGCCGTGCTGACCGCTGCACCACAGAGCCGGGTTCTGGAATTATTGTATTTATTATATAAATGTTATGGATAAAATGTTTATATAAGCAATATAAATGACCATAAGTTGTAACGTGTGTGAGGGTAATTATTACTATACAAGGTGTGGCAAGGTTACAATACAATGGTGTGGCAGTAAGTGTTACTGTACAAGGTGTGGCAGTAAGTATTACAATACAAGATGTGGCAGTAAGAGTTACATTACACGGTGTGGCAGTAAGAGTTACATTACAGGGTGTGGCAGTAAGAGTTACATTACACGGTGTGGCAGTAGGAGTTACATTACACGGTGTGGCAGTAAGAGTTACATTACAGGGTGTGGCAGTAAGAGTTACATTACACGGTGTGGCAGTAAGAGTTACATTACAGGGTATGGCAGTAAGAGTTACATTACACGGTGTGGCAGTAAGAGTTTCATTACAGGGTGTGGCAGTAAGAGTTACATTACAGGGTGTGGCAGTAAGAGTTACATTACAGGGTGTGGCAGTAAGAGTTACATTACAGGGTGTGGCAGTAAGAGTTACATTACAGGGTGTGGCAGTAAGAGTTACATTACAGGGTGTGGCAGTAAGAGTTACATTACAGGATGTGGCAGTAGGTGTTACAATGCTAAATGCAGTAGTATTACAATACAAAATGTGGGAATATGTCTTGAAATGCAAGATGTGATTGTGTTACAATACACGGTGTAGTAGTAAGTATTTCAATACAAGGTGTGGCAGTGTAACAATACAAGGTGTGGCAGTGAAACAATACAACATGTGGCAGTGTAACAATACAACATGTGGCAGTGTAACAATACTACATGTAGCAGTGTAACAATACAACATGTGGCAGTGTAACAATACAACATGTGGCAGTGTAACAATACAACATGTGGCAGTGTAACAGTACAACGTGTGGCAGTGTAACAATACAACGTGTGGCAGTGTAACAATATAACATGTGGCATTGTAACAATACAACATGTGGCAGTGTATCAATACAACATGTGGCAGTGAAACAATACAACGTGTGACAGTGTAACAATACAACATGTGGCAGTGTAAGAATACAACGTGTGGCAGTGTAGCAATACAACGTGTGGCAATGTAACAATACAACATGTAGCAGTGTAACAATACAACATGTGGCAGTGTAACAATACAACATGTGGCAGTGTAACAATACAACGTGTGGCAGTGTAACAATACAACGTGTGTCAGTGTAACAATACAACATGTGGCAGTGTAACAATACTAGGTGTGGCAGTGTAACAATACACCATGTGGCAGTGTAACAATACACCATGTGGCAGTGTAACAATACAACATGTGGCAGTGTAACAATACAACATGTGGCAGTGTAACAATACAACGTGTGGCAGTGTAACAATACAACGTGTGGCAGTGTAACAATACAACATGTGGCAGTGTAACAATACAACATGTGGCAGTGTAACAATACAACATGTGGCAGTGTAACAATACTAGGTGTGGCAGTGTAACAATACAACATGTGGCAGTGTAACAATACAACATGTGGCAGTGTAACAATACAACATGTGGCAGTGTAACAATACAACATGTGGCAGTGTAACAATACAAGGTGTGTCAGTGTAACAATTGAACATGTGGTAGTGTAACAATACAACGTGTGGCAGTGTAACAATACAACGTTCCTTAATGTGTTGCGTAAGAAAGCAATCGTCAATTAATTCTAGAAAATCTTCTGCTTCACTATTCCCTGTTTTGTTCAATCAGTTTATTCCACTAAAATTTAAGTCACCCATGACATAAATACTGTTAGATCTAGATGCTCTAGATATTTCATCCCATAGATGCTTTGCTTCCATTCTGTCTAAATTTGGTGGCCTATATATAACTCCTACTATAATATTATTTGCTTTTTCGTTTAATTCTACCCAAATAGTTTCTGTGTGTGGCTCAGTTTTGATTCCCTCTTTGAGACTACATTTCAAATTGTCCCTAACATATATGGCTGCTCCCCCTCCTCGTCTAATATATCGATCTGTGTGAAATAGTTTAAATCCATTTATTTGATATTCAGCAAATAATTCTCTATTTTCTACATTCATCCACGTTTCGGTAAGAGCAATAATATTTATTTTTTTTAATTATAGCATAAAATAGTAAATATTTACAATGAATTAGTGAGACAAATGTGTTCCAATGATCCTACATAAATCGCTCTCTAATTGATCTATTAAAAATGTATCTAAGTTATGTAGACCACTGCTAATGTTCAAATTCCTTTTTTTGTGATCTGTATCAAAGCAGATTCAATTATGTTTCTGTTATAGTTATAGGTGCTTTTACAATTCGTTATTGAAGAAGCCATCTCATAATCAATTTGGTGAGCATCTGCTGACAGATGAACAAACAAAGCATTAGACAATTGGCCATGTCTTACAGAGTATTTATGTTGCGAAATTCTACATTTCAAATATTTAGATGTTTGCCCAACATAAAACTTATTACAGTCTTTACAAGGTATTTTATAAATGACACAATTATCA
Source organism: Procambarus clarkii (assembly GCF_040958095.1). Lineage (NCBI taxonomy): Eukaryota > Metazoa > Arthropoda > Malacostraca > Decapoda > Cambaridae > Procambarus > Procambarus clarkii. The sequence continues at coordinate 25,663,041 of NC_091156.1, read as the reverse complement.
CTACGAGGGCTGTTCCTAACTTATAGCTAACCAACAAGAATATATACAATAATATATACAATATTATATACAGAATATAAACAATACAATATATATATAATTTTCATGGCAATGTAGGCCTAATGGAGAATTTTTAAACGCTACAATTAGCTAAATATACTTTAAAACACATTACAAGTACTCTACTGAAGATAATGAAATATAATAATCAGTAATAATCAGCTGCCCGAAACGCTTTGCGTAATAGTGGCTTTAGGCATTGTATGTACTAGCTCTATCTATAAATCCATTAACTTTGTATCTTACCTTGTATGTATGTACCTTACCTGAATAAAAATGTATTTATTTATTTATTCATAGTAAATTTATCTGGGTGTAAATTTAGCTGGAGAGAAAAAGGCTCCGCCAGGAGTTGAACCTGAGTCTGCCACTTTAAAGGCGGCCGTGCTGACCGCTGCACCACAGAGCCGGGTTCTGGAATTATTGTGTTTATTATATAAATGTTGTGGATAAAATGTTTATATAAGCAATATAAATGATCATAAGTTGTAAGGTGTGTGAGGGTAATTATTACTATACAAGGTGTGGCAAGGTTACAATACAATGGTGTGGCAGTAAGTGTTACTGTACAAGATGAGGCAGTAAATATTTCAATACAAGAGTGCGGCAGTGATACAATATACGGTGTGGCAACAACGTGTTACATTATAAGGTGTGGCAGTGTTACATTACATAGTGTGGCAGAAAGTTTTACCATACAAGGTGTGGCAGTAAGTATTACAATACAAGGTGTGGCAGTAAGAGTTACATTACAGGATGTGGCAGTAAGAGTTACATTACAGGGTGTGGCAGTAAGAGTTACATTACACGGTGTGGCAGTAAGAGTTACATTACACGGTGTGGCAGTAAGAGTTACATTACAGGGTGTGTCAGTAAGAGTTACATTACAGGGTGTGGCAGTAAGAGTTACATTACAGGATGTGGCAGTTGGTGTTACAATGCAAAATGCGGGAATATGTCTTGAAATGCAAGATGTGATTGTGTTACAATAGACGGTGTAGTAGTAAGTATTTCAATACAAGGTGTGGCAGTGTAACAATACAAGGAGTGGCAGTGTAACATTAAACCATGTGGCAGTGTAACAATATAAGGTGTGGCAGTGTAACATTAAAACATGTGGCAGTGTAACATTACAACATGTGGCAGTGTAACATTACAACATGTGGCAGTGTAACAATACAACATGTGGCAGTGTAACAATATAAGGTGTGGCTGTGTAACAATATAAGGTGTGGCATTGTTACAATACAAGGTGTGGCAGTGTTAAAATATAAGGTGTGGCAGTGTTAAAATATAAGGTGTGGCAGTGTTAAAATATAAGGTGTGGCAGCAGGTGTTTCATGTTAGGGTAGGGCAGTTAGTGTTACAATAAATAGTGAGGTAGTAAGTATTACAGTAAAACATGTGGCATTGTTACAATACAAGGTGTGGCAGTCAGTTTTACATTAAAATGGGTGGCAGAAAGCGTTACAGTGCAAAGTGTGGCAGTAATAAAATAAAAGGAGTGGGGCTATGTGTTGCAATGCAAGATGTGATAGTGTTACAATGCAAGATGTGGCATTAAGTGTTACGTTACGGGGTATGGCAGTAAGTGTTACGTTACGGGGTATGGCAGTAAGTGTTACAATGTAAAGACGTGTATTCCAATACAAGGCTTATTACAATGTATTGTAATACGTCTTATATTACAATACAAGGCGTGGGACTATGTGTTGCAATGAAAGGTTTGATGGTGTTACTATACATGGCGTAACAGTAAGTGTTGCAATACAAGGTGTGGCAGTGTTAAAATACAAGATGTGGCAGAAAGTATTAGCATAAAAGGTGTAGCAATGTTACAATACAGGATGTGTGGCAGTAAGTGTTACAATTCATTATGATGCGGAAAGTGTTGAAATACAAAGTGTGGCAGAATGGTGGTGTCACAATTATCAGTGATGGGTGAGGAATCAATCAACACAGATACAGCAACAGTCACTTAATGTCCTCTGATACTCACCACATAATTCATACAAGAAATATCACCTGCCACCTGTCAAAAATGGTGCACATCGGTAGTCTGATTCAGTACACATCAATAAAGTGACATTTTATGTTACAAGGTCATTAGACCGTACAAATGCAGACCAAGACGCAGAGCGGCCGCTCGTTCTGAATCGTCACCGAGCAGTGAGCCAGCGGCGGGCAGGAGAGCATCGAGTCGCACTTTATCCACCACCGCAAAATACCTGTCACTTCTTCTTATATCACAATCACAGAACATGACATTTACAAGCAATAAATCCTTGGATATACATAACTAATTTAGTATTAGAAAATACATTTCCCAAGAGAGTATCTGATCCGAGGATCATACACAAAAGATAATATATTTATATATAAAAAAAATCAAACAAAGAGTTCATATTTAAGAGACTTGGTAGTATTGACTTGACCCGTACGCAAGGCGGATGGGGGAGGGGGGGAGGAGGATTAATGGAGAATTCGAGAACTTTCCAAGTCAAGCTCTAATACATCATTATACTTTAATATAAAGAAAGTATAATATACACAACCTAATCACACAAACCTGCGTATTTGTATATGTTCTCACAATACAAGTATATCAAGTACTAAGTACGATCAGTGCAAAGAGACAAGAGGCTATTACACTTATCAGCAAGGAAATGGATATATCATAGTACATACTGTTATGATCCCAGGCTGCCTGAGAAACGAGTCTACCCCTGAGAGTTATTCTGTCAGACCTGACCTAACTGAGAGGTGAAAGAAATATAGGCTGGTGAATGTATATATTAAAAACTTGGCTAATGTGGACGAACAATTAAAAACATGGGCAGTTCATGAATGTGTACATAAATGACTTTACATGAGATGTCGAAAGTTTGTGATGAAGGCATGAGGCCCATGTCAGGGGTCTTGACCTTACTTGAGTAGTGTAAGTCGTGGAAGCAGGATGCAGTGTCTTTAAGCTCCTGGTAACAGAAGAAGAATCTCTATTTACGTGCTCCATCAAGAGGAGAATTAGCCAGGCGTTATTGTATGAAGCCTGGGGACGACTAGTCAGTAGGGAGAGAAGCCCTGTAGAGAAGTTTAAAGGGCAATTTTGTAAGGTAATTATCAAAAGAAGGCACCAAACCGGGAAGGCTATGTAGCACCATCAAAGTGCGAAATAATCAGAGAGCGCTAAATATCACCAATGGCAATTTTGTAATGCTAAACCATTTTAACCAGTTAACAGTGATTGCATATAGTTGGTCGTGTGCCCAGGGACCATAGCAAGTGTCTACTGATATATTAGGCATATTTTGTTAAGGCAGAAGTCCTAAATAAGGAAATAAGGATAAGGAAGCCAGCTGGAGGGACGAGCGGCGCATCCTTCCTCGCGAGCTCTTGAGGGCAACTGACAGGGCCAGCCGCCGGCTGCCTCAAGAGCGAGGACCCCGGCCAGGCGGAGGATGGACCAGCCCAAACAAAGGGGAGTCCCCTCACAGCCTGTGGGAAGCAGTGAGGTGTCGAGTGGAGACATTTATTATGTGTAGTTTATTTTAGTTATATGTTTGTAGAGGAACATCTTTATTGGCTTGGCAATGGGTTGTAGCTTTGTCTGGGGGAAGGAGTTGCTGAGAACTTCGAGCCAATAGAGGGAGTTAGTGGATAGTACTCCAAGGCAGTTGAAGGAGCAGTGCACTCTGAAAAAGAGTAGCCCCATAGTGAGGAGTTGGACCTCAAACTGTGGGAGGAAGAGCAGTGAAGTGAAGTTTCACGTGCTTCTGTGATTCCAGTGGTGAAGCACCATTGCTGTTAAGAAAGACTTCATGGTGTAGCTGCCGGATGAGCTGTAGAAGACCCTGGTAGACAATTCTAGGAGGAACTGATGATGTTCAGGGTAGTGGACCTCTAGGTGTAGAGAAGCGGTTCTTAGTGAGTACTTATATAGAGGGCTGATAGAGTGTTTGAGTGTCATTAGCGTGCGTGACGCTGTGGGAGGTGAGTGATTGGATATTTTTTGTGTCAAGGAATATTTATACTGATGTTTATGTTGTTGCAGCCATAGGCTGGAGTCCTTGTGTATATTTATTTATATATATTCTAGAGCTGGTTGTTATAACTGGTTAGGTGTTAAACCTTGATTGAACGTTGTACCAATGTTGTAGTTTCGGTGTGTGTATGGCGGGAAGGCATAGCGTTGTTACAATACATGACGTAGCAGTAAGTTTTGAAACTTACCTTTGAAACTTTTGAAACCTTTGAAACTTGTTTGTAATTGAACAACCAACGAAATGTTCCATTTCCAGTATTAGGAGCCCATGGGACCGACCCACCTAATGTATTGGCATTAAGACACGTAACGTCCCACATACTGTAATTGTCACCAACGTAACGTACCAATATCAGTTCTACAATTCTAATTATTTTTTTTTGTTTAATAGAACAAATGCTTCAATGTTTGTTATTTCAAAGTAAAATAAATAGATAACAAATGATCATGACACTGTAGTTTTTCATATATACTATAATTATCTAAATATACATATTCACATTTACAAATACTTAATTGAAGATATTGTAAAATAATAATCAGTAAATTTATCTGGGTGCAAATTTACCTGGAGACAAAAAAACCTGAGGTTGCCACTTTAGAGACGGACGTGCTGACCGCTGCACCACAGAGCCGGGCTCTGGAATTATGATGTTCATTATATAAATGTTGCAGATAAAATGGTTATATAAACAAAATATATTATCATAAGTGACAACGTATGACAGTATGATTACAATAATTGGAGTAACAGTGTTACAAAACAAGGTGTGGCAGTAAGTGTAGTAAGTAAGTGGCAGTAAGACAAGTGGCATAATCAAATCAATCAACAAAAAACACGAATATGAAAAGAAATTTAGGTTTGGCCTAGTTACAAAGGAAGTAATTAAGAGGTACTCATCAGTGCTTACCAGTATCATAAGAAAAGCTAAACTTTCATATTATGAGACTAGATTCAAAGAAGCAAAAGGCAACATGAAAAGCACATGGAAAACCATCTCTAATATCCTAGGAACTAAACAACACTCCCACAACCAGATAACACTCTCTAAGGATGGCCTTACACTGTCATCTGATTTAGAAATAGCGAATGAATTTAATAGCTTCTTTTCATCGGTTGGTGCTAACCTTGCCAGTAAAATCCCACAGACTCAGACACATATCAACACATATCTCTCAGGCAGCTATCCAAACTCTCTTCTCCTCTCACCAGTCAGCCCGACAGATGTTGTGTCCATCATACACTCACTAAAAACCAAAGCTGGGAACATCAGTGAAATACCATCCATTATATACAAGAGCGCCTCCCACGCCCTTGCCCCACCTATAGCTCTGCTGTTCAACAAATCCCTTGAGTGTCATACCTTCCCTGACATCCTTAAAAAAGCAAGAGTAACACCAGTTCATAAAGGAGGTAATCCGGCAGACATAAACAATTATAGACCAATATCAAACCTACCCATACTATCAAAAATATTTGAAAAAATTATCTACAAACAGCTTTACTCCTACCTCGTAAAATTTGACATTCTTAGCCCCTGTCAGTTTGCCTTCCGCTCCCAAAAGAGTACCAACGATGCAATTATTAGTCTCCTTGATATAATTTACTCAGCCCTTGACAAAAATGAGTTTCCGATTGGACTCTTCATTGACCTGAGAAAGGCCTTTGATACTGTTAATCACAATTACCTCTTACATAAACTCCATCATTATGGAATTCGAGGCCATACAATGGACTATATCCAATCCTATTTTAGTGATAGACACCAATGTGTAGCCATCAATAATATAACCTCTCCCACTCTACCAATAACCGTTGTAGTGCTACAGGGCAGTATTTTGGGACCTCTCTTATTTCTTATTTACATCAATGATCTGCCTAACGTCTCTAACATTCTGAAACCTATTTTGTTTGCTGATGATACTACCCTCATCTACTCAACAACCCACATACACTAAATAATGTTGTTAATAATGAACTAAAAAAAAGTCCACTTATGGATGTCAACCAACAAACTAACACTTAACATAGAAAAGACCTAATACATCTTATTTGGAAGTAAATCTACAAATGCAATTCAGCTTCAGATAAACAATGTAAACATTAGCAATAAAAATGATGGAAAGTTTCTTGGCCTATTCCTAGACAAGAGACTCAACTTCAGTACCCACATACAACACATAACTAAGAAAGTCTCTAAAACAGTTGGTATACTCTCCAAAATCAGATATTATGTACCTAACTCTGCTCTCATCTCTCTATATTATGCACTAATCTATCCCTATCTTAATAATGGTATCTGTGCATGGGCTTCAACTACAGCAAACCACCTCAAGTCCATCATTACCCAGCAAAAATCTGCTATCAGAATAATAACAAATTCTGCTTTCAGACAACACTGAGCCCCCTTGTTTAACTCCCTAAACATGCTAAACATAATCTCACTCCACAAATTCTCCTGTGTCAACTACATTTACAAAACCCTGTTCTTAAATGCAAATCCTTGTCTGAAACTCTCCCTGGACAGATGTAATAGGACCCATTATCACCACACCAGAAATAAATATCTCTTTGATATCCCCAGAGTCAAACTTAATTTGTGTAAACACTCTATGCAAATAAAGGGGCCCAGTCTATTGAACTCACTCCCTATTGAATTGAAAAGCTGTCCAACTTTTGCATCATTCAAAAACAATACTAAAAAGTACCTAATTTCATCTTCATAGTTTTTTACCTTTTGCTTTAAAACTGCACTGTATCTATTGCTACCCAATCTCCCAATCTTTATGTACCCAATCTGAACATCTTTATCATTGCGATCATTGCTGTCTTCTTATATGTACTGTCACTCTGCTGTATGGTGTCTATTAATCTTGTTAAAATTACCAATCAAGCTGTCAATGTAATCAATCAGGGCTTTAATATACCAATGTGCTTTAATATACTTACTAATCTCTCTCACCTCATTTTTTTTCTTGCAATGTATTTGTTATTATTTTATTAATTCTGATAGAATTTACCTACTTAAAATTATCTGTTAGATTAAGGACCTGCCCGAAACGCAGCGCGTACTGGTGGCTTTATAAGAATGCAATTACTGTACCATGCTATGTATTCTCACAAACCCAATGTACCTTCTTGTATATAAATAAATAAATAAATAAATAAATAAGTATTACAATTCAAGGTGTGCAGTAGTAGTAGGCATCCGTCAATCCTGTGGGGTTATGGAATTGTGCCCTGGGGTGTCAAGGTTGATTCAAAGTCTATTGTGGCTGTGAAGTCCAACTCGAGAATGGAAGTCCCGACCGCAGCGAGCACAGATAAACGCCGAAGCGGGTGCGTCTGACAGTGGTCGAGACCTCTTCTGCAGTCTATTATACTCCACCTGCCTCTTCAGTTCACCCTCAAATTTCTGGACTCCCTTCTGCACTTTACATTTCCAGGCAGATCTGTCCACAGCTGCTGCTTCCCAAGTGTTGATGTTGATGTTCATCTGCTTGAGGATGCAGGGCCTTTTTCCTGATGCTAGTTCTCCATATAAGAGGTCCTTTGGTATGCGGCCATCTTCCATGCGTGTGACATGTCCCAGCCATCGCATGCGTCTCAGCTTCAGGAGAGTGAACATTGAAGGGAGTCCTGTCTCTCGAGTACTGTGTTATTGGTGATTTGGTCTCTCAACGTGATGTCAAGGATGCGTCTCAGGTTCTGCATGTGGAAGGTATTGAGCCGTCTCTCCTGGCGAGAGCACTGGGTCCAGGATTCCGAGCCGTAGAGAAGTGTACTCACCACACATGCCATGCAGACTTGTGCTTTGGTAGGCACTGTTAGTTTGACATTTTCCCGAACGCGCTTTGTGAGCCTGGCCAGTGTTGTTGCGGCCTTCCTGATACGCCTGTTGAGCTCAGTATCCAGATAAAGGGTGTCTGAGATTGAGGAGACCAGGTCCATCTTTGGCTAACTGCTAACAAACTCACCCTTAACATTGACAAAACTTTCTATATTCTGTTTGGCAATAAATCCTCTAATCAAATAATCTCAAAATAAACAATACCCAAATTTGTAACAAATTAGATGGCAAATTCCTTGGCATTCTCATTGACCACAAGCTGAATTTCCAGGGACACATTCTAAATATATCAAAAAAGTTTCAAAAACTGTTGGCATTCTTTCTAAGATCAGATATTATGTACCCCGCCCTGCCCTGGTGACTCTCTATTACTCCTTCATCTATCCATATCTCAACTATGGTATTTGTGCTTGGGGTTCTACTACCCAAAATCATTTGCATCCTCTAATTACTCAACACAAAGCTGCTATTAGGACAATATCCAACTCTAGCCCCAGACATCACTCGGTACACCTACTCAAATCTCTGAATATGTTAGACATTAAGTCACTGCACATTCTCTCATGTGTATTATACATATATGAAACGCTAAACTGTAATGCCAATCCTGACCTCGAAAGCTTCATAGAAGGTTGTAACAGAACCCATGAGCACCACACTAGAAATAAATACAGTTTTGATATTCCTAGAGTACGACTTAATCAAACTAGAAATGCTCTACAAATCAAGGGACCCAGAATGTGGAATGACCTTCCCAACCATGTTAAAGACTGTACCTCTCTCAACCAGTTTAAGATAAAAACGAAGCTATACTTAATAAATTCCCTGTAACCTACCTTACCCCTCTATTGTCAACCCATGTATGTTTTTTTAAAGAGCGCTGTTTGTCGACTGAATTGTATTTGTGCTGCTTTTTCAGCTATGTTTTCATTCCATGTTTTCATTTTACTCTTTATGCTCAATTAGTATTAAACTTTAGTCATTTAAGTTTTTCATGCCCGAAACGCTTTGCGTAATAGTGGCTTTAGGCATTGTATGTACTAGCCCTATCTATAAATCCATCACTCTTTGTAAAATCTCTTGTATGTATGTACCTTACCTAAATAAACATTTGATTTGATTTGATTTGAGGTACACAAACTCGTAGTCCGCCTCCTGCACATAGCCTGCGATGTTTTTTCCGGGTAGCTCATTGACGTCTTGTCCCATCACCTGTGTCTTCTTCAGGCTGAATTCAGGCCGAATGCGGAACAGGCGGTTGAGTAACTGCTGCAGGCCTTCTGCTGTGTGTGTAGTGATCGCTGTGTCGTCGGCGAAGAGGCACTCCCTGAGGATTCGCATCTGTACTTTCGTCTTTGCTCGGAGTCTAGTTAGATTGAAGAGCTTCCATCAGATCTTGTACGGAGATAGATGCCCTCTGTGGTTGATCCAAAGGCGTGCTTGACGAGGATCGCAAGAACATGCCGAGCAAGAGTTGGACAGGGTTGGAGCAACACACACACCCTGTTTAACACCACTGTTGATGTTGAATGGTTCAGAAGTTGAGTCGTCGTACACGACTGTGTTCTTCATGTCCTTGTGGAACGATTGTATCATGCTGAGTAGGATGGGTGGACAGCCAATTTTGGCCAAGATGACCAAGAAGAGCCAAGATGGCCAAGAAGAGTCCGTCCCTGCTCACGAGGTCGAAGGTCTTTGTAAGGTCAATGAAGGCGATGTACAGGGCTTTCTCTTCTCTCTACACTTTTCTTGAAGCTGTCTCCCCTCCTGCTTTCTCGCTGTCAATCCTCCTTTGTGGTTGTAGTTGACTCTCGCAGCACCGTCATGGCTCTGGAGTTCTTTAATCCAGTCCATCCGGTGGTCGTCGAGATTCAACATTGGCTGTTTCTTATTTCCAGTAGATTTAAGAAAGATCAGTTTTGCTGGGTTCCCAGCCATATTGGTGTCTCTTTAAATAAGCGCGTGGACGCTGCCGCTAAGGAAGCTATCCGCACTTGTCCCATCTCAGTAAAGGTATTCCTTATTCCGACTTTTACCCAGATATTCATTCCTCCATCCTTGCCCGTTGGCAGAGTTGTTGGTCTTCTGTTACTGGTAACAAGCTGCGTTACTCTTAAGGGTAGTGTGTCTCTATCGCCTTCCTCCTACCACCAAAACCGGCGATTGGAAACAGCTCTGGCAAGGCTGCGTATTGGCCATATGTGCTTATCTCACGGACACTTAATGGAGCGCCACCCTTCTTTTTATTGTCCTAATTGCATTGTCCTCTTACAGTTGTGCATATCTTTGTTGAATGTCCTGACTTCTAGGACGAGCGTGTGTCTTGCTTTCCGACTGTCCCCCGTGTCACTTTTCCCTCAATAGAATTCTTGGTGAATCGGATACTTTTGATATTGTTCGTCTTATGCGTTTCTGTTTTCTTTCTGGCATCCCTGGAGATATTTAGCGCCCTCTGATTATTCTGCACATTTCATGGTGCTACATAGCCTTCCCAGCTTGGTGCCTTCTTTTAATACTTACTGATTAAAAAATAAATAATAAATACATTTTATTCAGGAAAAGTACATACAGTTGATTTACAAACATAATGTTGGATTTATAGGCAGAGCTAGTACATACAATACCTAAAGCCACTAATACTCATAGCATTTCGGGCAAGGTGTGGGGAAAAAAAACACAGACTAAAACTTAATAGTAATCGGGATTAGGTATAAATTGTGTTGAAAGAAGGAATAAAAAATACCAAAAGGGGGTTAACATTAGCATAAATCAGCAATTGCACATGTTGGTGAACAGCGTTGTTTAAAAAATAACAAGACATGGGTTGACATTTAGGAGGTAAGTTAGGTTACATGGAGTTAATTAGGCAGTACTTGGTTTAACTCTTAAACTGGTTGAGAGAGGTACAGCCTTTGACATGATTCGGGAGGTCATTCCACATTCTGGGTCCCTTGATTTGTAGAGCACTTCTAGTTTGGTTACACACAGCCAAATTGAGTAACAGGAAGAGGTCTTGGACACAAATTTGTTCCATGCTAAATGTAGAGGAATCAGCTGAGTATTCCTCAAATAAAATAAGTTGCCTCAGCTTATAAGGTAAATAAAATAAGCATTTCTCAAATAAGTAGCTGCCTCACCTCACTGCCTTACTGCTACATAGCCTTCCCGGCATGGTGCCTTCTTTTGATAATTACTTGTTCCACACCCAAATTGTATAACAGGAAGAGGTCTTGGACCCCTACTTCCCTCTCTCTTTTTTAATAATCTATATAGTCATAATTATAGCTTTAAGTATTCAATGAATAAAGTTTTTGACATTTTTACCCTTTTCCTTACCTAACATCATTTGTGCAGCATATTTTTATTTTATGTCTCACCCAGATTTAATTTCAAAATAAAACCAAACTAAATAAATTAGAAATGGGTATGTATAGCTAAGGTACACCCTTACTACTAGGTGAACAGGGGCATTTGGTGATAGTAAATGATCCCATCAGGCAGGGCTCATCACCTTCTCTCATATTTCATGTTCACCAGTGTTTATTTACTTAATAACTACTGGTATAATATCTTGCTATTATAAAACTAATTCTACTATCATCAAACACATATTTACTTCAAGTTTCAAGCAGAGAATGCATATATAACTAACACGAAGGACTCTTCTTCACTAGATTCACCAGCTATAATATTTTGGTCATGTTCCAATATCATAAATCGATCCCAGTGTTATGTAGTAGAGAAAAAATGACTTATATCCAGTTTACGTAAAGCTACGAGTGGTCGAAACCACACTTAAATCCCGGAATGAACTTACGAAGGTTTTTCCACTTAGGGTAGTTAATTCCGTCTTAGCCGCCACGAAGGCGCTAAGACGGAAAACGCTCTTAGCTAAGAGGAAAAACCTTCGTAAGTACCTTCCTGAATCCGGCCCCAGGGCGTCAGTAGGTGGAGAGAGGTCAGCCATTGTTTACGACCAGAGTCGTTGAAGCTAATTCAGCTCCTATAATTCTCCCTTTGGACGAAGTGTTATGAAGATCAAATAAGTGCTTCTTCCATCATCAACACGCAGTCTGTAACATATCCCTAATTATGGATATTCACAATATTTAATAATTGTGAATAATTAGAAATTAAATTATTGTATTTAATTTCTTCATATATATATATATTTATATATATATATATATATATATATATATATATATATATATATATATATATATATATATATATATATATATATATGTATGCTTTTTTGTAAGTGTAGTAGAACGTGGCAGCATAGTTTGGAGCAAGGAGCTGGCTTGCTTGTTGCCCTGTTTAATACCTGTCCATTCCGGGTCAGTTTCTGGACCAGGAGACTGGACGTATTCATGTGTGGAGTTGCCAGATGCTACCTCTTAAATAATTAATACTTCAGTATTTACCTTTTATAAATTTATTGCATTTTTAATAATGTCATTTGCATGTTGAACTTTATATATCATTTTATCATATATATGTGTGAGAACGATTACTTTTCTCGTTAATTAATTTTATGTAAAAGTACTCATTTGCCATCCCTTGTCCTGGATGGAGGGGGAGGAGGGGTGTTGTGGGTAGGAGCCTCGGACACCCTCAGTAGGAAGGAGACACTCGGTCGGGACACATCGTGTTATGATAAGTCTGTGATTCTTATTTTTGTTTCGTTATAGAACATTAATTAACTGGAGAGACTATATATATTTCCATGTGTTAATTACCCATCTGATTATATTGTGATATTGAAATGAATACGTTTTGTATTTACTAGAACTTTCATATTTTTATTTGATATTATATATATATATTTTTATGTGCATGTTTCTTTATCCTATTCTTGAGATATTCTTATATTTGTACTGGTTTAAGGGGCACTCTGGTATAGCGTGTTTTAAAGACAGTGACTTACCCTAGACTATTCTTATCACTGTCCCCAGATTATACAAGCTGTGTGTAGAGTCGGTAACACAGTCAACATCCAAACAAGGGAAGTGTCTTACCGAAACCCGTTTATTACCACATTTCTGGCCAGTTAATGTTAGGTATATATAGAGTGAACCACTTAGAGCACAAACAAGCAAATACCCAGGTAATTATTCCTTGGTCCTTATCTTAATACAATATTTCCTCTGAAATAGCTGTTATATATATAGGATTCCGGCTTTACAGCAAGTATCCCTTTGACAGGTGTAGAAGAGGAAGCAAGAATTAATCTCGGTACACCAGTTACTTAGGTGGTGGATGCTAGTCTCAACTGAGGATTATTTTGTGTCATCTGTCATGGATTGAGTCTTATTTTTGTCATCAATTGTGTCATGATTTTGTTGTCATAGTTTGTGTGACATAGAGGCCTGTCATGAATTTGGTGGTGATGGACCTTTAAATGTTGTCTAGGGAAAATAAATGATTTTACTTGAGCCTAGGGGAAAATCAAGTAGTAAGGAAAACAGCCTAATACAAAAGACACACATTTATACGTATAGAACAAACGATATTACACATATTAAATGTTGTTCCTTACTACACAAGGTCATTATGAATTAATATAAGTCCCAAGCAGGCTCTAGATACCCTAAGGGTCACCGTCCCAAACCTGGAACCGTGCACACAACCACCACAGCTATCAACCGATGACACATATATTTACACCTCTAGGAAACCTGGACTCTCTTATAAAACATCTCCAAACTCTGCATAACTACTCTACAATATCTTGCATCCCCTGATAACAGGTAATGATGGCTTATCTGACTGTACGGTCGGAGGAAATTCCCCCGATAGCAAGGTCTGGTCGTCAACGTATCCACCTTCCCTCACGTCACGATGGCGTCCCCCTCTCTTGCGTCATCGCCCCTTAATATTCTTTACATTTGCAATCAAACCCTTTATTGACTTTATTTACCATATTCCCCATGCATGCTTTTTGATTGAGTCCATTTTCCCCTACATAGTTAGGCTATTCCAGTTCACATTACTCCTAAGAATCTCCAGCTGAGAAGGTACTATTTTGCTGGGGGGATTATTATTGGTAACTCCCGGCCTCCCAGATATCAGCTGTAGATTTATTTTAGCTAATAAACATTCTCCACTGTGGCCACCGACATATTATAGTTGAAACTAACCTCCACAGACTGTAAGGTTTGTAACACCCCTCCTAAGCCGTGGAGAAAAAAAAAATGAAGAATTCATAAATGAATTTCACATTTTTTTTTCACATAAAATTAACAACTCAAACAGATTTCATAATAATTGTAAAGCAACAGTATATATAGTAAACAATAGATACAAAATAATATATACATACATCTCTGTGCAGTAGTACAACCCCTCAGTCACACCAGGTTTTGGCAATCTAGAAAGTGCATCTGCTACTATATTTAATTTTCCTGGAATATGTTTGATGACCAGATTGTACTCTTGCTAACAAAGACCACCTTAATATTCTCTGATTTTAATTCTTCGTCCTATCGTCCTACCAATAAATGTTAAGGGGTTGTGGTCAGTAAACACTTCAACAATATTAACTGATACATAAATGTCAAATTTTTTAACAGCTAGTAATAATGACAAAGCCTCTTTCTCTACTGTGGAGTAATTCTGTTGACATTTGGTAAACTTTTTAGAATAATAATGTATTGGATGATTAATACCCTCATCATCCTCTTGCATTAGTACAGAACCAGCAACCCAATCCAAAGCATCTATATATCCTTGTGGATTTGTTCCACAAGGCCCTTGTGGACTTGTTCGTCTATATATACAGTAGTTTGAATGGCTTCGAGTAGTCAGGAGTAGCTAAAACTGGACCAAATGACAACATTCGTTTTAATTTAGTAAATGCATCCTGACATTCCTGAGACCATCTAAACTTTACATTTTTACATGGCAAGTTTGTCAAAGGAGCTGCAAAATTTTTACAGAACTTCCTATAATAAGCACACATATATCTTTGTCTAGATATCTTTCTACCTCCTTCTTGCTAGTTAACATTGGATACTCTAATATATCATTTATTTTATTTTTGAGTGATAACACATTCCCATTTTCCACTTCATATCCTAAGTAACAAATACTAGCTCTGGCAAAAGTACATTTGTGTAAGTTTGTAGTTAAATTTGCCTCCTTTAAGCATTTTAATAGTTGAGCTAAACATTTCATATGGTCCTCCCATTTATTGTGATAAATTACAATATCATCCAAGTAATCTCTACATTGTGGTATGTCTTTTAACACTAAGTTCATAAGACGCTGGAAAGTTGCTGGGGCATTTTTCAGCCCAAAAGACGTTACTGTGAATTCATACAACCCATCTGCACTTATAAATGCACTCATCTTCCGTGCTCTTGGTGTTAAAGGAATTTGCCAGTACCCTTTTGACAAATCTAGTTTGGTTACAAACTTTGCTTTACCGACACTGTCTATGCAATCATCTAATCTAGGTATTGGAAAGTTATCATCAACAGTCATTAAATTTAGCTTACGGTAGTGAATGACCAACTTGTGAGTTCCATTGTTCTTTGGAACCAAAATACAAGGACTACTCCAACTGTTGCTGCTAGGTCTCACCAATCCATGTTGAAGCATGTAGTCGACTTCTTTCCGGATGAGATTCAGCTTTGCAGGTTTGACTCTATATGGGTATGACTTGACTGGTTGGTGGTCTGTCACCTCGATGTCGTGGTGAATAACTGTAGTCTGGGTGGGAATATCGCCAAAGATGTCTGCATGAGAAGTTAGCAACTGCTCCAAGTCCTGCTTCTGCTCTGATGACAAATGTTCCACCAACTTCTGGACATTAGCCAACCATTCTCCATTGCTAAAATAAGGTACATGAGCATTAGGTACATTATCAAAATCACATTCCCCATTATTCTCATTGCTATGGGATACACTAAGCACCTGGTTGGTATTGGTAGTTCCCTTCTGTGTTAGTTTAATCCTATTCACATGCACTACTATTTCCTTTCTCTTCAGATCAAGTGTTTGGATTACATAATTGGTGGGACTGAGTTTCTTTATCACTGTATAAGGACCTTGGAACCTATGCAACAATGTTGGTCCCTGTCGTGCCATTAGTACCACCACTTTATCACCTGCCTCAAAATGTCGTTGCTTTGTCTTTTTATCATACTGTGCCTTCATTTTTCCTTGAGCTTCTTTAACATGACTCAAGGTTTTAGCCCTATTTTTGTTTAACTTTTGTTGTAAGTTATCAATACAGTCTACCTGCACAACACTCTTCGGACTTCCGACCAACTTATCTCTTAAGATGGTTAGTGTGTTTTTCACCTCATGGCCAAAAAGTAATGAAATGAGTGAACACCCCAGGGACTCCTGGTAAGTATCCCTCAGTGCCATGAACATCAGTGGAAGACCATCATCACAGTCTCTGCCAGTTTCCATGCAACTGGTTCTCAGCATTTGCTTAAGGGTTTGGTGCATCCTTTCCAAAGCACCTTGGCTCTCAGGATGGTAGGTAGTGGATGTCTTATGGAGGATGCCAAACTCCTCACAAAACTGCTGACAATCTTTGGAAGTGAAATTTGCCCCATTATCAGTCTGTATTACTTCTGGTAAACCAAAAATAGTACAAAATTTCCTTATGTGCCTTACTACCACTTTCGTTGTAGCATTTCTCACAGGGAATGCCTCAAGGAAACGTGTAGTCTGACACATCATGGTGATAATATACATATTACCACTCTTGGTTCTAGGCAATGGGCCTACTACAGCAACTATAATATGGGTAAAGGGTTCTTCAGCCACCACAATTGGCTGTAAAGGGCCTTTTGGTATTACCTGGTTTGGTTTGCCAGTTTTTACACATACAGGACATTCATTACATTACAGGATAACATCTTTCTTTAATCCAGACCAGGTAAAATACTTGCTTATTTTATTATGTTTTTGCAATACCTTGATGACCGCCTATTGGTGAATCCTGGGCTACACTTAGCACTTTATCTCTATAACCCCTCGGTAGGACTCTTGATTAACTACCTCCCAAGTGTGTGACACAGGGGGAATTCGTAGGTCTCCACTTCTGCATCAACACCGCTTTAGTGTAGTAATAAGTCATAGCCTCCAATTCTGCTTCTAGTTCAGTTACTGCCTTATTATGCAAGTCAGTGAACGAAAGATCAATTCTTTGCTGATGAATAAAATTTGATTTTGACCTTAAGACTGAAGAGCCAGATGTGGTAACTGGACTATACTCTCTCCCTACCCCTTTTCCTAGGTGGTTTGGTGGAGGTGCTCCCCATCCTGTTCCCATCTGCTTCTTCCAACTTGGCCATAAAAGTGTCACAAAGATCCACTTCACTATTTGATTTATTAACCTCTTATTTTGTCTCCTGACTTGCATTATTGGAAGTTTGTGATATTTGAGACTCTGATTTTGACTTGGTCACGGCACATACTGGGTACATTACTTTATCCTCAGAATCTGTCCGTGCCCTAATCACCTCTGGCTTAGTTAACATTATTGGGTGGTCATCTCTTTTAACTCGATTACCAGCAAGATCATTCCCCAAAATTAGATCAACGCCAGCAACTGGTAATTTAGGACTAACACCTACTAAACCTTTGGCATTAATAAAATCACAGTCAATGTTTACTTCCCTCAAAGGTACAGTTTGGAAATCTCCAATGTTTCCCTGTATAATCATTACCTACCCAATCTCTGTAGACTGTATATATTGTAACACTCTCTAATAGTAATGATTGGGATGACCCCTGTATATCTAAAAATTTTAACATCATGCCACAAACCATTTACACACTGTAATTTTCCATTTGATATAAACTCTCCAAAATGATTTATAGCAAGTGCACTTTTCCCCGTTATTTTTGCTACACATTTGGTTTTCCTCCATCACACACTGTGAGAGCCATAGGCTTCTATTCTGAGTGAAGAAACCAACAACTCTTAACAACATGACCCTTCTTATGGCAGTAGGAACACTGTCAACTCTGGGTGAGGCTTATTACTAGTGTGATCCTCTTTGGGTTGCACATTACTCTCTTTACCACCTGGCACCTTTGAAAAAGTGTTTCCTTGACCTGCTGTTGGGTACATGTGGGACCCAAATCTGACGGAGGAGTTTAGTGCTCGACCAGATCCTTGTTTATTTCATTGAATTTTATTTTTAAAAGTTACTTTATGCATCAATTCACATTCATCTGCTAATTTAGCCAACTCATAAATATCTCTGGGTAATTTCTCTACCAAATACAAAGCCACATTATAATATAATATGCAAGTTAAAACTTCTACTAAAAGTGAATTTTAAGAGAGTCCATATCCCTAATTTTTTCTGCATCTAACCATTTATTAAACATATTATATTTCTCTTGTGCAAATTCTACCAAGGTTTGACTTGGGTCTTGTCTCAGTTATCTAAACGTTTGCCTATAAGCCTCAGGAACAAGTTGATAAGCAGTAAGGATGGCTGCTTTTACCTTATCATAGTCAAAACTGTCACTCAAAGGCATAGCTGCAAATATCTTCTGTACCTTTCCCACCAACTAACCTTGAAGAAGAGATACCCATTGTGTTTCAGGCCATTCCATACTCTGTGCCAACTTTTCAAAATGAGTAAAGAACTGGTTTGGATCAGTCTCACAGAATAGAGGAAACTTGACATTTGTGTTAACTTTTAACTGCCCAGATGTGCCTAAGTCAACAACACCGGTATTTTCTAATCTAATTCACAATTCTGCTAGCCTAATCTCTAACTCCACTTTTTTCTGAGCTTGCTCCACTTCTAACTTCTTCATAGCTAGTTCTTGAGCTTGCTTTGCCTCTAGCCTCTTCTGAGCTTGCTCTGCCTCTAGCCTCTTCTGAGCTTGCGTTGCCTCTAGCCTCTTCTGAGCTTGCGCTGCCTCTAGCCTCTTCTGAGCTTGCGTTGCCTCTAGCCTCTTCTGAGCTTGCTCTGCCTCTAGCCTCTTCTGAGCTTGCGTTGTCTCTAGCCTCTTCTGAGCTTGCTCTGCCTCAAACTGCACCTTCTTTAGTTCCAATTCTGCCTGCCACTGCATCTGAGTCTCCACCTTTCCTGTAGTTACAACATTTGTACCACTGGTGGGCGGGGACTGCTCTAATATTTCCTGTGGGAGAATTTGCACTGGGAGAAAAACCCAATGCATCATTCTCTCTTAGCAGTTCCGTCTTCACCATTCCCATGTGCAATAATAGTCCATAGTGCTTGCCAACAGCCACTAGGATAGACTTTTTTGCCGCTTTCAAACCCTCAACACTAGGATTGTCGACAATTTGTTGTGCTACCAAATCCAAATTTTTAGTGTGCTAAGATACAGCAGACTCCGACTCAAAATTTATGGTTCTGCACCACCTTTCTTTTTTTAGGCTGAGAATTTGTTTTGAAAACTGATAAGGACAGTGCTTAGTTCACTTGACTGCTCTGTCAACTGGTAAATTTTTGCACTAGAGAACACGTACAAAATTTTTTTAAAACACTTTTCATAAAGATTTATAAAATAACATAAATAAGTAATAAAGTACATAATCATATTATACCAATATTAAAAATATTCTAAATTTCTGCACAAGGCAAGGTGAATAAATAGGCTACACAATTTTTATGTCCGGTTACACATACAGGCTATCCACTTTCATTAAACTTTCGATCAGGCTGCTCAATATGTACACAGGCTACCTAATTGTGTTATGGTTGTGTCCTATTTTTGTCATCAATTGTGTCATGATTTTGTTGTCATAGTTTGTGTGACATAGAGGCCTGTCATGAATTTGGTGGTGGTGGACCTTTAAATGTTATCTAGGGGAAATAAATGATTTTATGAGCCTAGGGGAAATCAAGGAGTAAGGAAAACAGCCTAGTACAAAGACACAAATTTATACGTAAAAGACAAACGATATTGCACATATATTAAATGATGTTCCTTACTACACAAGGTCATTATGAATTAATATAAGTCCCAAGCAGGCTCTAGATACCCTAAGGGTCACCGTCCCAAACCTGGAACCGTGCACACAACCACCACAGCTATCAACCGATGACACATATATTTACACCTCTAGGAAACCTGGACTTTCTTATAAAACATCTCCAAAGTCTGCATAACTACTCTACAATATCTTGCACCCCCTGATAACAAGTAATGATGGCTTATCTGACTGTACGGGCGGATGATATTACCCCGATAGCAAGGTCTGGTCGTTAACGTATCCACCTTCCCTCACGTCAAGATGGCGTCCCCCTCTCTTGCGTCATGGCCCCTTAATACTCTATTCTTTACATTTACAATTAAACCCTTTATTGACTTTATTTATCATATTCCCCATGCATGCTTTTTGAATGAGTCCATTTTCCCCTTACACAGTTAGGCTATTCCAATTCACATTAATCCTAAAAATCTCCAGCTGAGAAGGTACTACTTTGCTGGGCGGAGTATTACTGGTTCCTCCCGGCCTCCCAGATATCAGCTGTAGATTTATTCTGATTAACATTCTCCACTGTGTCCACCAACATATTATAATTGAAACTAACCTCCACAAGAGGTAAGGTTCGTAACATCATCTTCCTTGTTATACCTGGTAGGCTAAGCCTACTATGCAATAAGATAAGGCCTCTAAATTATCATTACTAATATATATAGTTTAATACTGTAGTTTGATTGGCTGCATATATATAAATTTAGCATAAACCCCCCCTAATGTGTAAGGAGTCGACTTGTGAGAATATTGCAGAAATACAGTCTGCTGAACATCATATAAATTGATATCGAAATATATAAATTAACGTAAATATAAATTCTATAAACATTCATATAAATCTATATAAATAAAATGGAAATGTTCGTTTGTTCAAAATTGCTAATCTCTGAAAGTTCTTCACCGATTGCTTTGAAATTTTCATACAACGTTCCATTCGCATCCGAGTAGGTTTTCATATACATACTATTTAGATGTCACGTCTGTGACGGTAAAAAAAACATGTTTTTTCTGAAAAACTGTGTTTTTCATATCAGGGAAATCTTCGAAACCTCTTTACCAATTGCTTTCAAATTTTGACATAACGATGCGTTCAAATAGGGGCATCTTTTTATATATCAACTATATACATGCCTCACCTGTGACAGGAAATAAATGTTTTTTTTGTAAAACAGCGCTATCTGTTGAACGTAAGAGCAACACATGCTCTAATCTCCAAAAGTTCTTCATTGATTGCTTTGAAATTTTGACACAACGTTGCATTCGAATAGGCGCATCTTTTTATATACCTACTATATAGATGCCACCCCTGTGACAGGTAAAAACATTTCCATATGTTGTACATAATGGCAACATCCACGCAATACTAAATATGTCACGAATTCCATTTCAATGTTTCCGATTGCATTGATCAATTTTATTTTCATAGATTTCGATTTATTTTATTTTTTATTAAATTATTTCGTGTGATATTGTGTTGGAATTGAACTGTGTTGTTTACCATACCGTTCATTTCGTAAGTATAAGTATAGATGTCACACCTATGACAAGTAAAACTATGCTTTTCTTGAAAAACAGCATCATCATGTAAGAGCAACACAAATGCTATACTAGATATGTTAAAATTCTATTTCAATGTTTCTGATTTCATTGATAAAGTGGATTTTCATAGATTTTGATTTATTTTCATTTTGATTTAATTATTTTGTGTTAATTGCGTTGGAATTGAGCTGTGTTGTTTACCTGACCGTTTATTTCGTGAGTATAGTTTATTTTTATATTTTTTCACATGTTCATTTCTATTTTTAACTGTTTTCTTATATTTCAGTGATGGGAACATCAGATCACTTGATGTTCCCAATGTTCTGATGGGACCATCAGACCATTTGGGAAGGCATCGGACGAGGGAGTGGTGAATGGTGGAGATGACGAGGGGACGGAAGTGAGAGATGGTGTGGAGGACAAGGGGAAGGGGAAGTTTGGGATGGTGGGGACGAGGGGATGGGGGAATGGAGAATGGTGGGGAGGACAAAGGGACAGGGGAGTGGGGCATGGTGGGAAGAAGAGATGGTAGAGTGGGGAATGGTGGGGAGGATGAGAGGAGGGTGGAGTGGGGAATAGTTGAGAGACCGAGGAGATGGGTGAGGAGGGAATGGTAGGGAGGACTGTGGGATAGGGAAAGTTGTTGTGGCAATGTTTTGTTCACGCACTACTCCTGTGCCAGGTAAGTTCACAACGGGCTCACCATAGCTCGTTCTACTTGCTCCGCTCCTGTGCTAGGTAAGTTACGGGCTCACCAAAGCCCGTGCTACTTGGAGCTTGTTCCGAGTAGCTGAATCTATAACAACAACAACATCAGTGTTAGAATTAGTAAAACTCTGTTAAGTGTTTTCAGGTTACAGTTGTGTGTGTGTAAACTAAAGTCTTTAAAAATGTAATAGGTTATTACGAAACGCATTCAAGCGTCGCGTCAGACTACATTAAGTCTGACGAGACAGGGCTCCATTAAGGAACATATAATCTCTTCCCACAACCAGACCATCACCCGAGAAGTATTAACAAACAACACAGAAATCATCGATAGATACAGCGATAGCTGGAGGCTCGACATCTGCGAGGCACTTCACATCAAAAAGTCAACACCAACAATCAACAGCCCAACAATGCACAACTATATTCTACCCACTTCAAGACTCAGTACCAATATAGAAGCATCAAAAGGAAGTATGGGGCATTAGGCCCTTTGAAGTTCCATTCTTATGCTCTCATATATCCAATTAATACCCATTGTTCTGTCTTGTGTTTGTCAAATAAATATATATATATATATATATATATTCTAAGCACTTCAAGACTCCGCTCCAATATAGAAGCATCAAGAAATATGCGCCAATAGGCCCTCTGCAGTTACTTCCATTCTTACCTTCAATACCCATTGTTTCGTGTTCTATCCTATGTTGAAAGTTTTGAATGTTGAAAGCTATATATATATAAATATATATATATATATATATATATATATATATATATATATATATATATATATATATATATATATATATATATATATATATATATATATATATATATGTCGTACCTAGTAGCCAGAACTCACTTCTCAGCCTACTATTCAAGGCCCGATTTGCCTAATAAGCCAAGTTTTCCTGAATTAATATATTTACTATAATTTTTTTCTTATGAAATGATAAAGCAACCCTTTTCTCTATGTATGAGGTCAATTTTTTTTTATTGCAGTTAAAATTAACGTAGATATATGACCGAACCTAACCAACCCTACCTAACCTAACCTAACCTATATTTATAGGTAAGGTTAGGTTAGGTAGCCAAAAAAAGCTAGGTTAGGTTAGGTTAGGTAGGTTAGGTAGACGAAAAAACATTAATTCATGAAAACTTGGCTTATTAGGCAAATCGGGCCTTGAATAGTAGGCTGAGAAGTGCGTTCTGGCTATTAGGTACGACATATATATATATATATATATATATATATATATATATATATATATATATATATATATATATATATATATATATATATATATATATATATATATATATATATATATATGTCATACCTAGTAGCCAGAACGCACTTCTCAGCCTACTATGCAAGGCCCAATTTGCCCAATAAGCCAAGTTTTCTTGAATTAATTGTTTTTCGACTACCTAACCTACCTAACCTAACCTAACCTAACTTTTTCGGTTACCTAACGTAACCTAACCTATAAAGATAGGCTAGGTTAGGTTAGGTAGGGTTGGTTAGGTTCGGTCATATATCTACGTTAATTTTAACTCCAATAAATAAAAATTGACCTCATACATAATGAAATGGGTAGTTTTATCATTTCATAAGAAAAAAATTAGAGAAAATATATTAATTCAGGAAAACTTGACTTATTAGGCAAATCGGGCCTTGCATAGTAGGCCGAGAAGTGCATTCTGGCTACTAGGTACGACATATATATATATATATATATATATATATATATATATATATATATATATATATATATATATATATATATATATATATATATATATATATATAAATATATATGTATATATATATATATATGAATGAAAACTCACACCCCAGAAGTGACCCGAACCCATACTCCCAGGAGCAACGCAACTGGTAACTACAGGGCGCCTTAATCCACTTGACCATCACGGCCGTCAAAAGGAAGTGATAGCCGAGGCTATTTGAGCCACTTCCCCGACGGCAACTCGGATGGTAATCTTGGGCATAGCATTTCACCAAATCACCTCATTCTTTGGGGCACACGTGAGGAACACAAATGCGAACAAGCCTGAATGGTCCCCAGGACCATTGGTCCATTCAGGCTTGTTCGCATTTGTGTTCCTCACGTGTGCCCCAAAGAATGAGGTGATTTGGTGAAATGCTATGCCCAAGATTACCATCCGAGTTGCCGTCGGGGAAGTGGCTCAAATAGCCTCCGCTATCACTTCCTTTTGTCGGCCGTGATGGTCAAGTGGATTAAGGCGCCCTGTAGTTACCAGTTGCGTTGCTCCAGGGAGTATGGGTTCGAGTCACTTCTGGGGTGTGAGTTTTCATTCGCATATAGTCCTGGGGACCATTCAGACTTGTTCGCATATATATATATATATATATATATATATATATATATATATATATATATATATATATATATATATATATATATATATACATATATATATGTCGTACCTAGTAGCCAGAACTCACTTCTCAGCCTACTATGCAAGGCCCGATTTGCCTAATAAGCCAAGTTTTCATGAATTAATGTTTTTTCGTCTACCTAACCTAACCTAACCTAGCTTTTTTTGGCTACCTAACCTAACCTTACCTATATATATAGATTAGGTTAGGTTAGGTAGGGTTGGTTAGGTTCGATCATATATCTACGTTAATTTTAACTCCAATAAAAAAAAATTGACCTCATACATAATGAAATGGGTAGCTTTATCATTTCATAAGAAAAAAATTAGAGAAAATATATTAATTCATGAAAACTTGGCTTATTAGGCAAATCGGGCCTTGCATAGTAGGCTGATAAGTGCATTCTGGCTACTAGGTACGACATATATATATATATATATATATATATATATATATATATATATATATATATATATATATATATATATATATATATATATATATATATATATATATATTTTGGTAGCAGTTTTTCCTGTAGACATATATTATTATATATGACCAAAAAAGTAAGATTAATAATTCTAACACGAATTTTCTCAATCTTTTTTATATTTCTTTTCACTCTTGATGGTAACTGAAAAATCAATTCTCCAAAATTCATTTTTATTTCTAGTCTGACGCGACACTTTTATGAAACGCGTTCAAGTGTCGCGTCAGACTAGAAATAAAAATGAATTTTGGAGAATTGATTTTTCAGTTACCATCAACAGTGAAAAGAAATATAAGAAAGATTGAGAAAATTCGTGTTAGAATTATTAATTTTACTTTTTCGGTCATATTTAATAATATATATATATATATATATATATATATATATATATATATATATATATATATATATATATATATATATATATATATATATATATATATATTCTAACACGAATTTTCTCGATCTTTCGTACGTTTCTTTTCACTGTTGGTGGTAATTCAAAAATCAATTCTCCAAAATTCATTTATATTTCTAGTCTGACGCGACACTTGAGCGCGTTTCGTAAAACTTATTACATTTTCAAAGACTTTAGCTTACACATACACAACTGAATAGAACTTACACATCTTCGATTTGTTTATATCTACATTTGAGTGAGGTGGTATTAATAGGGTATTAAATTCCTAAACACAAGACAGAACACGAAACAATGGGTATTGAATGGAAGTGCTTTGTAGAAACCCTATTGGTCCATATTTCTTGATGCTTCTACATTGGCGCGGAGTCTTGAGGTGGGTAGAATATAGTTGTGCATTAATTGGCTGTTGATTGCTGGTGTTGACTTCTTGATGTGTAGAGCCTCGCAGCCGTCAAGCCGCCTGCTATCGCTGTATCTATCGATGATTTCTGTGTTGTTTACTAGGATTTCTCTGTCGATGGTTTGGTTGTGGGAAGAGATTATAAGTTCCTTAATTGATCCCTGTTGCTTATGCATCGTTAAACGCCTAGAAAGAGATGTTGTTGTCTTGCTTATATACTGGGTTTTTTGGAGCTTACAGTCCCAGGAGGGCATTTGAAGGCATAGACGACGTTGGTCTCTTTTAAAGCGTTCTGCTTTGTGTCTGGAGAGTTTCTCATGAGTAGGCTGGCCGTTTTTCTGGTTTTATAGTAAATCGTCAGTTGTATCCTCTGATTTTTGTCTGTAGGGATAACGTTTCTATTAACAATATCTTTCAGGACCCTTTCCTCCGTTTTATGAGCTGTGGAAAAGAAGTTCCTGTAAAATAGTCTAATAAGGGGTATAGGTGTTGTGTTAGTTGTCTCTTCAGAGGTTGCATGGCGATTCACTTTCCTTCTTATGATGTCTTCGACGAAACCATTGGAGAAGCCATTGTTGACTAGGACCTGCCTTACCCTACAGAGTTCTTCGTCGACTTGCTTCCATTCTGAGCTGTGGCTGAGAGCACGGTCGACATAAGCGTTAACCACACTCCTCTTGTACCTGTCTGGGCAGTCGCTGTTGGCATTTAGGCACATTCCTATGTTCGTTTCTTAGTGTAGACTGCAGTGTGGAAACCTCCGCTCTTTTCCATGACTGTTACATCTAGAAAGGGCAGCTTCCCATCCTTTTCCATCTCGTAAGTGAAACGCAGCACGGAACTCTGCTCAAATGCCTCCTTCAGCTCCTGCAGATGTCTGACATCAGGTCAGACATCTGCAGAATATTATATATTCTGAATATATACATATATTCTGGCTACTAGGTACGACATATATATATATATATATATATATATATATATATATATATATATATATATATATATATATATATATATATATATATATATATATGTAAATATATAAATATATATATATATATATATATATATATATATATATATATATATATATATATATATATATATGTCGTACGTAGTAGCCAGAATGCACTTCTCGGCCAACTATGCAAGGCCCGATTTGCCTAATAAG
Organism: Procambarus clarkii; assembly: GCF_040958095.1. Lineage (NCBI taxonomy): Eukaryota > Metazoa > Arthropoda > Malacostraca > Decapoda > Cambaridae > Procambarus > Procambarus clarkii. The sequence goes on along the minus strand of NC_091156.1, from coordinate 25,635,927 downwards.
CCAAGTTTTCCTGAATTAATATATTTTCTCTAATTTTTTTCTTATGAAATGATAAAGCTACCTATTTCATTATGTATGAGGTCAATTTTTTTTTATTGGAGTTAAAATTAACATAGATATATGACCGAACCTAACCAACCCCACCTAACCTAACCTAACCTATCTTTATAGGTTAGGTTAGGTTAGGTAGCCGAAAAAGTTAGGATAGGTTAGGTAGGTTAGGTAGCCGAAAAACAATTAATTCATGAAAACTTGGCTTATTAGGCAAATCGGGCCTTGTATAGAAGGCCGAGAAGTGCGTTCTGGCTACTAGGTACGACATATATATATATATATATATATATATACATATATATATATATATATATATATATATATATATATATATATATATATATATATATATATATATATATATATATAAAGTTTGTGAGGGTACCACCTCTGGTGCCAATGTGGGGACCCATAGCCTCGGAGAAGTAAATAAAAAGTATTCAGAGGAGACCTTGTGGTTTCTCACTGAACACTAATATTATCTACCACCCCCATTATTTTGTATGTACACATATATATTTGCTTTAATTGAACTTTGTTACAAAAAAGGAGTTACATATAGGTTACAAAGATGGTTATCATAGGTTGTCGAGTTCCTCCAGCTCCTCAGATGGCGGGCAGGAACCCTGGATGCAGTGCGCATTTCCCCTCTGTATCGCCACGCTGAGGCACTGGAAAAGAAAGCTGGCAGCTCTAGGGTCCCTTATTGTTTCAATGAGCCTAGAACCCAGTTCCTTCAAAAAACCTGTTAGCACTTTTACCCCAGGCGCTGAGTGTCTCAGAAGCAATGGGGACAAAATTGTAGTGGTGATCCAGTTTTCTATACTTACGGGATTTGGCTGCTTCCCTGTGGGTGGCAGCGCCACCTGGTTGTGCATCACTGAGGTCAATGTAGGTGTTAGCCAGGGTTGATACGCACATGTAGTCCCATACCAACTGCTTGCAATTCTTCCAGGGGTTCACTGTGATACCATCCGGGCGACCAATAAGAGCATCAGAGTTACGGGCCGTTAGGTAACGGGGCTCTCTTTCAGCTGGGCATCCAGCTGTGGTGAGGCTCCTCTTGATGATGTCGTTAACTTCACTGTGCCTCGAGTGCCATCCCCCTGTGCTTTGGCAGAGTAGGCCATGGTGGCCGTACCTGTCAGCCACCACCTCGCTGCAAATACACCTATATCTGGTGTGGATTGGGGCAGCAAGGCGGAGGGCCACCGCAGTTCGGAGGGCGTGTGGTGTGAGACGCGTGCCAGTTGCCGACATTGTGGTTGGTAACAGGAAATCCCCTGCATGTGGGGCTGCTACTGCTGTGAGGCGAGCAATGTCATGTTGTGTTGTTGCAGCACCCAGGCACTCAGCAGCAACTTGGTCTACAATGGGGCCATCCCAGCTGGATTGCTTGTGGGCTTTTGGGGATGGTGGTTGAGGTGATGGGCCTGCACGAGAGGCCCACTCTGTGGCACAGCGTGTAAAATTGGGATCATGTACACCTGCCAGCTGATGTAAGTGGGCAGGTAGAATTTCCTTCACAAGGTCGTCGGATGCTGATAAGGAGGACAAGAAGGCTGGAACAGCGATTTGCGTCGCTGTTCAAACTCCGAGGCCCTCAGGTCTTACGGGAAGAGAGGCTTGTTTCCACTGTAGGTCATCAAGAGAGAGGTTAAGGGCTTTTTCTAGCACTGATTTCAGTAACCGGTCATACTCACTTAGTTTTTGGCTACTGTAAGATAGAGAACACCTCAGAAAGTAGGTTAACCTGGGGAGGGACAGACATCTGGTGATGAGGTAGAGTGCATCATGAGCATCAATATCCTCAATCCTCCCATCCATCCTCTTAAGGTCGGCGATTTTCTTATCAAGGACCTCATCGATGGCTTTCAACCCCAGGGGAGCTCCTAGGAGTGTGCTGTCTTCAGGTTTAGTTTTATGGATATTTGGCAGAAGACCCTGTATTCTCTCTACGATGGCCTGGTTGGAACATATTATTTCATATTTAGAAGGGTTCAGGGTGAGGCCTAAAACTGCACCTTGCTCCTGGATTTTTCTGATGTCCTCCAGGAGGGAGTCTTGGGAACCAGCTAGGGTACCATCATCCAAGAACCAGATGTTAAGCTCGCTGGACAGGACCTCTGTGACTTGTTTGATGACTAAGCAGAAAAGGAGAGGAGCAAGGGGGTCACCCTGTTGGACGCCTTCTCGCTAGTCAATTTCATGTTCGCCAAAAAGTAGCTTAAGATCCATACTGTAGCATGAATGTACAAAAGGGTAGAGGGAAGGGAAATGACTAAGAACCGCACGGAGTACAGCATCCCTCCGCACCAAATTGAAGGCATTTTTTAAATCAAGCTTGATAAGGGCCTTTTCGTCTGTGATGTTGGCGATGAAGGCTCGAGCTGCATGGGCTGCCACCTCACACCCTTGTGGAATGCCAAACCCGAGCTGTTTTGGCTTCAGCATGTTGGCCGCTGCATCACTAACTGTTCTTGCAGCTGCCTTTGCGACGAGACGCCGGAGAGAATTGCCTACAGCTATTGGCCTGATCCCTCCATCCTTTTTCTTTAGAGCACAGAGAGATGCTCCAAAAAAGATAGGTCTTATGGTCGCTGGTATGTTGCCAGCTAGACATGTGTTGGTGAATCTGGTTAGTTCCACCAAGAGGTTCTTTGCAATGTCACCCAGTGCAGGGTTGAGCATTTGCTTGAAGTGGTTGGGTTTTAGTCCTGTGAACCCACCTGCTGATCCTGTTGGGAAGGACATGGCTGCTTTATGGACCACAGATTCAGCCACCCAGAGAGGTTCTGCTCTGGTAGCTTCCACTTGTACAATGTCGTCCTCACGCGGAGCCCTGGGTGGGTGTTTCTCCCTTAGGGCTTGAGCTGTTGCGGCATCTCTGTCGGCAATTGAGTCCTCACTGGTGATGACTCTTATTGCGCCAATAGTGTTTCCTTCTTCTATTTTCTTGGTGACTGATGTTCTGATTTTTGATGTCTCGGATATGCCACTGTTGCTCTTCCTGCCGTGGGTGTTTCTCGCGCGAGTGGGAAGGCGCACCTGGTTGTCCTACCTGGGAAAATCATTTATAGCTTTGATGACTGAGGCAGCTAAGGTTTTGTCTCTCCTTGCAGGGGTGGCTAGACATATGTTGCCAAACATTAGGAGGTTGTGCCATGCTTGGGTCGTTCCAGGAGAGTCGTTGACCTTTCTCAGGAGGGCAGATAATTTGGCTGCTGCATGGGGGCGGGCTGCTTTAGGGATGTGTTGAAAGGCTCTGGCTGATGTTGCTTTGATAGCTCCTAATAAATTTTCTGTGGGAATGAAGGTCTGGGAGGTGTTTTGCCTTACGGGCGGTGTGGGCTGTTGATTGGTGTTCTCCCTGGGACGGCGCCCAGAACCCAAACACCTGACTCCGTTGTGGTAATGATTGCGCACATTACCGTCACTCGACCGGATATAGCATACCTTGTCACACGTCTGACATCTGCCTTGTCTACCCCTGCTTGATGGCTCATCTTGGCTTGGAGAAGTCTGGCTGTCTGTTGAGAGCTGCGACATGGGCGGGCGCTGGGCGGGCGCTGGGCGGGAGGGTGGATGGCGGGTGGAGACTGGAGGGTGGGCGGCGCTTGGAGGCTGGTGGAATAGTCAGTTGGCCGTGGCACTTGCTACTCAGATGAGTGGTAATACATATACCACCTCTATACAAAGTGTGGGTATACACCCACTACACAATATGTGGGTATACATTGGGTGAGTGGGTGGCGTAGACACACATGGGAACCTCCCGGCTTCTATGGGCGGGTGGCAAGGTGGCCTCGTGGGTGGGGAGGCGACGTAGTGGGGTGGGGAAGGAGGGAGAGAGCAGGTACTTCCCGGCCTGGGCGCTGGGTGGGGGCGGGGGTCAGGGCGACACTAACACTGGTATAATTCCCCGTATATCACTGCACAATGATGAATGAATCACACACCTGTAATCTGACTCACTGCACGTGTAATGTACTCACAATATGATAGATATGTTGCGCCAATTATCGCTGACGACTTAACTTGTTCATCAAAACTTTAAAAAAAGAAAAACACAAAACACTATTTGGCACACACGTAACCCCCACCTCTCTCTCCTGACCACACAACACCCCTCACTCACCCCCCACCTCCCCTCACTATGGGAGACCTGCAGCGTCCATCCTAACCCATCACTCCAGCCTCCATGACTCCACACTGCCAACCCACCTGTTTTGATAAGTTTTCACATAGATGGTACACCGTAGGCACTTCCGGCCACTCCCACGTCTGCTTGGTGTATTCACGGTGAATATGGTTGAGTCTTGGTACGGTGAGGCCAAGATGTCTCAGGGTAATGGCTGAGAAGGCAGCAGCTCCTCCGCCACACGTCCGCCCCCTAGGCCTCTCTCTCTATATATATGTATAAATATATATATATATATATATATATATATATATATATATATATATATATATATATATATATATATATATATATATATATATATATATATATATATACATGGGAAATAAAAAATATAAAAATACGGGCTACCAGGGAGGGAGGACGTGTGGAGGAGGCTCTGTTGTTTACTGAGCCATTACCTAGGGACATCCTGACGTCACCGTGCCTAGCCTTCACAGAGTGCTGTGTGAATGTCCTGGGAAGGTGCAGGAGCGGCGGCAAGTCCCTAGAGTGGATCATCTCAACAAAAACGGATGAAAACAGGTGGGTGTGCAGTGTATGGAATTCAACGGCAGTGAGGGCCACGCTGGCGCCCTCTAGGCCTCCCAGGCTAAGGTGTGGGGGAGGAGGGGGTGTTGTTGCTTGGTCGGGCGAGGGAGGGAGGTCACCCATGTGCCACCCAGTGTTTATAGAAATACGTTTGGGAAAGAAAAATGAAAATAAAAATCAGCAATCATGGTCAGAGCTAATAGAGCTCACAGTGTGTCGGATTACAAGTGTATGATTCATTCACCATTGTGCAGTGATATACAAGAAAATTATACCAGTGTTTAAGTGTCACCCAGACCCCCCCTCAAGCCGAGCGAGGCCCGGTCAACCCCCACCTCCTCCCCGCCCGCCGGCCTGACCGCACCACAGTACCTCCTGCCATCCCACCACCCAGCCCACCCTGCGCCTGGGTGTCTCCCACCCACCTATTCACCGCCCACACAGTGCTTGTTGCAGGGATGTGCTACCCTCCATGCACCCAGATATGGCACAGGTCACAGCAGGCATTCAGGTTCCTCCCAAAAGGGAGGGAGACACAAGTACTCATAGGAGTGGTGAGTGTGAGGGACAGCTAGCCACCCCTCCTGCCACCACCCGTGTCCACCCTTGCCGCCACCACCCCTGTCATCCCTCCCACGCCGGCCGCCCGGGGGATGGAGGGGACTCCACCAACTAACCAGGAACCCCTCAGCCAAGAACAGGGTCCTGGGAACAGTGCACCCAGACGTGCAACCAGAGGACCCAGACTCAGAGGAACGTGCCGGGTGTGTGACGAATCACACAGCCTTAGAAACGATGGAACCCTACGTCAGCACAACGGCTGTGAGGGTTCATGGACGGAACCTGTAGAGAGAGAAGGCCCACAGGTCCCCCCGGCACCCCCACACATCCCAGCAAACTTCATGTCATCAGATGACCTCCTGGGGGCCATCAAAGCATCCACCACCAGAACTCTTCCTCACATTCCTAAAGCAGCGCGCCCATTTGCAGCAGGGAAATATACAGACCTTTTAAGGAAAGTAAATGAACGGTCTGAAAATCTTAATGCTGCGGCCACCATCAAAGCATGGCATAACTTGCTCCTGTTTGGCAATATTTGCTTAGGCGTACCTGCAAGAGGAGGCAAGTCGCTAGCCTCATCAGTCACTAGGGCAATAAATAATTTCCCCAGAGCTGACAACTTGATCCCCATCCCTCCTCAACGCAAAAACCGTCGTGGCAGACCCAAGAGTTCCAATGACAATTTTAAACTAGGAACACAAGTGACCAAAAAAATTGAAGAGGGCAACACAGTAGGGGCAATTAGGTTACTTACCAGTGAAGACACAATCGCCCCTAGAAATACCGCTACCGCCAACTCGCTGAGAGAGAAGCACCCTCCTAGAGTACCATGGGAACCCACTGCTCAGGACACAAATGTCCCAGACATGGGACCTCTATTCCTCCAAGCGTCAGAGGTATACAAAGCCATCATGTCATTTCCGCCAGGCTCGGCAGGGGAATACACTGGAGTAAGACCTCAGCACCTCCAGGAGATGGTAAACCCAGTTCTCGGAGAAGTTGCCGAGACACTATTGTCAGAGGTCACGAAGTTTGTCAACGACTGCCTCTCTGGGTTGATCCCAGATACAATTAAACCATTTTTCTTTGGAGCATCCCTTTGTGCCATCAAGAAGAAAGATGGTGGAGTCAGACGCATTGCCGTGGGTAACACACTTTGGCGCCTTGCTGCTAGGCCAGCTGTCAGAAAAATTAGCATAGACGCTGCGACAATGCTTCGACCCCATCAACTAGGTTTTGGTGTCCCCCATGGCTGTGAAGCAGCAGCTCATGCAGCACGAGCCTATATCAAGCACCTCCCAGAAAATAAGGCATTAATTAAATTAGACTTTAAAAATGCTGTCAACCAGGTAAAAAGGGATGTGGTACTGGAAGCAGTTCGAACAATAACCGGTAAAGTAGGACGCTGGATGCTCAGTTTTCTGTCAAACAGGACTCAGCGAGTAACTGTCAACCATATAAAATCTAGTCCAAGTGCAGTGAAAAGCTCTGTACCTCAGGGTACAGTCCTTGCACCGCTGCTTTTCCTTATTCTCATATCAGATATAGACAAAAATACAAGTCACAGCTTCGTATCATCCTTTGCAGATGACACAAAAATCAGTATGAAAATTACCTTGGCTGAGGACATTGAAAAACTTCAAGCTGATATTAATAAAGTTTTCGACTGGGCATCAGAAAATAACATGATGTTTAACAGTGATAAATTCCAGGTACTCAGGTACGGTAAAAATGAGGACCTTAAACATAATACAGAGTACAAAACACAATCAAATGTACCCATAGTAGGAAAACAGCATGTAAAGGATTTGGGAATAATAATGTCTGACGACCTAACGTTTAAGGAGCATAACCAAGCAAATATTGCGACAGCAAGAAAAATGATAGGATGGATTACGAGAACTTTCAAATCCAGGGATCCCATCACAATGGTTGTACTCTTCAAGTCACTTGTGTTGTCCCGTCTTGAGTACTGCTCAGTACTCACTTCCCCCTTCAGAGCAGGAGAGATTGCCGAAATAGAGGGAATACAGAGAACATATACGGCACGCATAGACGCAATAAAGCACCTAAATTATTGGGATCGTCTCAAAGCCCTCCAAATGTACTCACTAGAAAGAAGACGAGAGAGATATCAAATAATATACACCTGGAAGATACTGGAGGGCCAAGTACCAAATCTACACAGTAAAATAACAACGTACTGGAGTGAACGACATGGAAGAAAATGTAGAATGGAACCAGTGAAGAGCAGAGGTGCCATAGGCACAATCAGAGAACACTATAAACATCAGAGGTCCGCGGTTGTTCAACGTCCTCCCAGCAAGCATAAGAAATATTGCCGGAACAACCGTGGACATTTTCAAGAGGAAACTAGATTTATTCCTCCAAGGAGTGCCGGACCAACCGGGCTGTGGTGGGTATGTGGGCCTGCGGGCCGCTCCAAGCAACAGCCTGGTGGACCAAACTCTCACAAGTCGAGCCTGGCCTCAAGCCGGGCTTGGGGAGTAGAAGAACTCCCAGAACCCCATCAACCAGGTATCAACCAGGAACAAGCTTTCCTTCTCTACTCCCCTTCGTCTCAGCAGGGTACAGTAGGGAATCGACGCTGCTGTTTGGGGAACATGAAGTTGTTTCTGCAGAAGGTGTCCAGCAGGGAGACCCACTTGCCCCTTTTCTTTTTTGCATGGCTGTTAAAGAGGTCACAAGCAGGTTGACCAGCGAGCTCAACATCTGGTTCCTGGACGATGGCACCCTGGCAGGGACACAGGAGTCCCTGCTAGAAGATCTACAGCTGGTGAAATCTAAGGGAGAGGAGTTAGGACTCACCCTAAACCCATTAAAGTGTGAAATCATCTCATCTAGCCAACCAACCATAGATGCAGTGCGAACCATATTGCCAGGAGCCCAAGTGATCGCTCCCACCGACAGTGTGCTGCTAGGGGCACCTCTGGGCTCGAGCGCCATTGAGGTAGTCCTCGAAGAAAAGCTGAACGACCTGAGGAGGATGGAGGGAAGAATAGGGGCTTTGGACGCACACGATGCTTTGTACCTTCTCACAAGGTGCCTGGCTTTGCCCAGACTAACCTATTTCCTAAAGTGTGCTCCCTCCTTCGACAGCCCAAAATTAACAGAATATGACACACTCCTAAGGTCAATAACCGTGAAAGTGTTAAACCTCTCCCTGCAAGATGACCAATGGGACCAAGCAACGCTCCCAGTTAGACTCGGGGGAATAGGTATTCGCAAGGCGACACAGCATTGCCAGCATTCTTATCCTCGACCAGTGCAACAGGTGAATTAGTTAAAGAAATACTACCGGAACACCTAAGAGACTCCATTGGGATTCATGATCCCAAATTCGTGGAAGGAGCCGGTCAGTGGGACACTCTCGTCAACTCTCATCCTCGACCGACTTTTCCAAATGACTGCAAACAGTCCAAATGGGATAGCCCCATAGTGGAGAACATCGCCACATCATTGCTGGAGGCAGCTTCCAGGAAGGACAAAGCGCGTCTTCTAGCTGTGCAAGCGCCCCATGCCGGGGACTTCTTGGTGGCAGTCCCTAATTCCGCCTTGGGCTCCCGCCTGGACCATCGGACCCTAAGTATTGGTGTTGCTCTGCGCCTTGCCGCCCCTATCTCCACCGAGCTCCGGTGTATTTGCGGCCATGCACGGGCAGACCAATGCGGCAGCCATGGTCTCATCTGTCGTAAGACACAGGGAAAGATTTCCAGACATGAAGCAGTCAATGACATCATCAAGAGAAGTTTGGCTTCAGCTGGATGCCCAGCACAAAGGGAACCTCAGTTGTGCAGACCTGACAACAGCCAAAAACGCCCAGATGGAGTCACCCTGCAGCCGTGGAGGGAAGGTAAACAGGTCGTGTGGGACTACACGTGTGCCTCCACATTGGCTGATACCTATATACCTTACAGCGCAGCTGAGGGAGGCGGGGCGGCCACCTTCAGGGAGACCCAGAAAACTAACAAGTACAGGGACCTAGAACATTGTTACAGGTTCGTGCCAATAGGCTCTGAGACTCTGGGCGCCTGGGGTAAATGTGCACTTAAGTTCCTGAAGGAGCTGGGCGAGGAACTCATTGGGAAGACTAGAGACCCAAGAGCGGCCAGTTTTATGTTTCAGCGCATCAGTGTTGCTGTTCAGAGGGGAAATGCGTGCTGTATCTTGGGTACGCACCCGACCCCCCAGGAGCTGGACGAGGTCTTCGAACACTGATTGGTATATTGTTATATAAGTGTGTGTTTTCTGTAAACTGTAGCATTGCAATAAAATCAAATAAAAAAAAAATAATAGGGGTGGTAGGAGAGGAAAAGATTAAAGTATTCAGTGAGAATCCACAAGGTCTTCTCTGAACGCTATTTATTTTCTTCTTCGAGGATGTGGGTCCCTTTAATTAAACCAGTGGTGGTACCCCTAAATATATATACATATATATATATATATATATATATATATATATATATATATATATATATATATATATATATATATATATATATGTCGTACCTAGTAGCCAGAACGCACTTCTCAGCCTACTATGCAAGGCCCGATTTGCCTAATAAGCCAAGATTTCCTGAACTAATATATTTTCTCTATTTTTTTTCTTATGAAATGATAAAGCTACCCATTTCATTATGTATAAAGTGAATTTTTTTTTATTGGAGATAAAATTAACGTAGATATATGACCGAACCTAACCAACCCTACCTAACCTAACCTATCTTTATAGGTTAGGTTAGGTTAGGTTAGGTAGCAGAAAAAGTTAGGTTAGGTTAGGTTAGGTAGGTTAGGTAGTCGAAAAAACATTAATTCATGAAAACTTGGCTTATTAGGCAAATCGGGCCTTGCATAGTAGGCTGAGAAGTGCATTCTGGCTATTAGGTACGACATATATATATATATGTCGTACCTAGTAGCCAGAACGCACTTCTCGGCCTACTATGCAAGGCCCTATTTGCCTAATAAGCCAAGTTTTCATGAATTAATATATTTTCTCAATTTTTTTTCTTATGGAATGATAAACCTACCCATTTCATAAGGTATGAGGTCAATTTTTTGTTATTGGAGTTAAAATTAACGTAGATATATGACCAAACCTAACCAACCCTACCTAACCTAACCTAAGCTATCTTTATAGGTTAGGTTAGGTTAAGTAGCCGAAAAAGTTAGGTTAGGTTAGGTTAGGTAGGTTAGGTTGTCGAAAAAACATTAATTCATGAAAACTTGGCTTATTAGGCAAATCGGGCCTTGCATAGTAGGTAGAGAAGTGCGTTCTGGCTATTAGGTACGACATATATATATATATATATATATATATATATATATATATATATATATATATATATATATATATATATATATATATATGTATATATATATATATATATATATATATATATATATATATATATATATATATATATATATATATATATATATATATATATATATATGTCGTACCTAGTAGCCAGAACGCACTTCTCAGCCTACTATGCAAGGCTCGATTTACCTAATAAGCCAAGTTTTCATGAAATAATTGTTTTTCGACTACCTAACCTACCTAACCTAACCTAACCTAACCTAACTTTTTCGGCTACCTAACCTAACCTAACATATATAGATAGGTTAGGTTAGGTTAGGTATAGTTGGTTAGGTTCGGTCATATATCTACGTTAATTTTAACTCCAATATAAAAAAATTGACCTCATACATAATAAAATGGGTAGCTTTATCATTTCATAAGAAAAAAATTAGAGAAAATATATTAATTCAGGAAAACTTGGCTTATTAGGCAAATCGGGCCTTGCATAGTAGGCTGAGAAGTGCGTTCTGGCTACTAGGTACGACATATATATATATATATATATATATATATATATATATATATATATATATGTGTGTGTGTGTATATATATGTTGTACCTAATAGCCAGAACGTCGTTCTCGGCCTGCTATGCAAGGCCCGATTTGCCTAATAAGCCAAGATTTACTGAATTAATATATTTTCTCTAATTTTTTTCTTATGAAATGATAAAGCTACCCATTTCATTATGTATGAGGTCAATTTTTTTTATTGGAGTTAAAATTAACGTAGATATATGACTGAACCTAACCAACCCTACCTAACCTAACCTAACCTATCTTTATAGGTTAGGTTAGGTTAGGTAGCCGAAAAAGTTAGGTTGGGTTAGGTTAGGTAGGTTAGGTAGTCGAAAAACACTTCATTCATGAAAACTTGGCTTATTAGGCAAATTGGGCTTTGCATAGTAGGCTGAGAAGTGCGTTCTGGCTACTAGGTACGACATATATATATATATGCGAACAAGCCTGAATGGTCCCCAGGACTATATGCGAATGAAAACTCACACCCCAGAAGTGATTCGAACCCATACTCCCAGAAGCAACGCAACTGGTAACTAAGGCGCCCTGTAGTTACCAGTTGCGTTGCTTCTGGGAGTATGGGTTCGAGTCACTTCTGGGGTGTGAGTTTTCATTCATATATATATATATATATATATATATATATATGTCGTACCTAGTAGCCTGAATGGCCATTAAGACCTTGCAGGTCTTAATGGCCACTTAACAAGACAGATCAAGAAATGTGAAGATTTGTCACAACAATCCGTAGTGGATTATGCTGACCTGAAAAGCTATTTTCAAGTAGCTGCAGGTAAATTTGAGCAAATCAAATGCCAATAAGCAACATATATAGCTGAATTTGCCAACATCGATTTATCAGAAACAGAAATAGACGACATTATGGTTGATCAAGCGATATATGAAGATCACAATCAAACCACGTTACAGCCTTTCGTCAAATTAATTATCTAGAACAAAGCAACAACAACAGTTTCATCTAATACAAGTCAAACTGAAGCTCGACTCCCTCCAATTAATTTATCCACTTTCTCTGGAAAAGATGAGGAAGATTGGGACGAATTTTGGAACAAATTCGCAGACCTTGTGGACTCAAAACAATCTTTACCTAAGAGTAGTAAATTCTCTTATCTTCAAGGCCAATTATCAGGTGAGGCTAAAACAGTAGTATCCTATCTGAGATTAACTAATGACGGCTACGATCTGGCAGTACAACTCATCAAGGAAAATTATGCTGATCTAGAAGTAAGAACATCACATTTAGTTCATGAGCTGTTGCATTTACTCTCACCGGAGGCGTCAGCAGATTCACTCCAAGTCTTCAAGCTGGAGGTAGAATCGATGATCAAGGCCCTCAGCCTTACAGCCGATACAAACGGGGCTGAGTGAGTCTTGAAAATAATTGTCCAGGAGAAAATACCTAGGGACGTATTGAGACAACTGAGTGTTCATTACAATAAAAGTATCTTATCCTTAAATGAAATATCTGAGGGTTTACATTCAGTAATTTATCAACTACGAACACATGACAAATTAAAATCACCAAGTAAACCTTCAGAAACCAATAATAGTAACTACAGAGCACTGAAGGCAATCCAAATCAATCTAGACAATATAATTCAACACTAAAGTGGAACAGTGCAGAGTGGGTACATATGCAGTGGGACCCTCCAAGCCTACAAGCCTATAGTTACGGTGACACCAAAGGGTACTGGAAGCTATAGAACATATTTGTTCTGCCAAGAGAAACATTCAATGTACCACTGCCCTAATTTTCCTGATTGTGATGCCCGTGCTGAGCAACTCAAGGATTTGCAACATTGCACGAGGTGCCTCAGGAAACACAACCTCTTCGACTGTGAGACCCAATTACACACCTGTAATAGGTGTAGTAATAGGCATGGTCAGCACCATGCAACATTGTGCGGAGACACCAAAACAAAGTCTCCAAACCCCAAGGTGGAAGATAGCATTCCCACCACAGAACAGTACTGCAAGATGCAACAAACAATTAGTGTCCAATCGGCAAAGTCTAAAGGTAATATGACTGCCTACTGCCCAAATTACCATCCAGAATAAGAGGACCAAAGTCCATACCCGTGGGTTGTTTCACCAAGGATGCCAGAGAACATATGTCACTAAAAGGTTGGCAGATGAACTACAATTAAGGCCACTAACCCAGACGACAATCAATATCTCAAGGTTTCTAACAGATACAGGATGTCAATTCTAACAGGTGGTACAACCATCAGTACGATTAGGCAGCTACATCTATCAAGTACAAGCTATTGTGGTGGACAAAATACCAGCAGACCTACTAGTGCAAGGTGTGGGAGCAACTGCCAAATTCCTGAGAAATAGAGGAATAAAATTGGCAGATAATATTAAGTCTGATCACCTCACCGACTTCGGTATCCTTGTAGGTACAGACTACTACCATAGATTTATCGGTAGCCCTACTAAATATCAGGGCACAACCATGCTAAATTCTGTACGAGGCAAATTACTCTCAGGCCAGTATTAAGCCTGAGGAGACCTATGCCTGCAGATAAACAATACCTGTAGAAATCTAAACTTCTCAGCTGATTATATATCTCCAGTAGCATTATACTAAGGAGATTACAGCTGGCTATAACAACAGAGGTAGATCTTAATATCATCATTTAAAGCTGAAGATGAATTTATGAGGCTTCAGTGGCAAATCAGTGAACAGTAGCCTAAACAGCTACAAGTCACTGCGACCAATGTCACAGAACCCACGGCATTCTCAGAACCATACTTAACTTTAATGATTGACTATTCAGTCCTCTGAATGAACTAATTAAATTAAACCCCAATTAATCCGACAACTGTTTTTGATACATTTATTATTTAATCAAGATGAATTCCATGGGACTCGGTGTATATGTATCAGTGACCAGTTACCTGAACAAGCTTCAAGTTATTATAAATAATATCACTGCAGTCCCTGAATCATACTTGACTGTAGTACTTGATCACATTCAGTCCTCTGGGTTAAATAATATGTAATTAGGCTAGAATTTTAGCCTCTCAAGAGTTAACAGGAAAATGAAATCGCATTAGACTTCTAACCCCTGCAACTCTTGTACGGGACATACGTCCTGTATGAACAGACGCATAAATGTGTGATTACTAACTACAGTGGTACCTTCGATTACGAGCGTTCCTGTTAACAAGTTTTTTGGGTTACGAGCAGGATTTGCTCGGAAAATTTACATCGGGATACGAACGTTGCCTTGGAATATGAGGGTGTTCATACACGTACAGGCCGACCTAGTGCATGGTGGCACGGCGATCGCCCCTGAGTTTACCAGTGCCTCGTGTCCAGTGACTATCCCGCCTGAATTCTTCACCAGATTTTACAGTGTTTTGTAGGATTTTTGGCCATTTGACCATAAAAGGTGTTGTTATATATCTCACGATGAGTCCCAAGAAAGCCAGTGGTAAGGTTCAAGGCAAGAAATCGCATGTGAGGATGACAATAGAGGAAAAACAAGAGATCATTCGGAAGCATGAAAATGGTGCATGTGTTGTTGAACTTTGTAGGCAGTACAACAAATCCACGTCAACGATATGCACTATACTTGCCAAGAAAAAGGACATTACGAGTGCTAACGTGGTAAAAGGCGAAACAACACGAAACAAAGATCACAAATACTTGAAGATGCGAAAAAGTTGTTATTAATTTGAATACACGACAGGGAGTTAAAGGATGATAGTGTTTCAGAGGCCATCATTTGTAAGAAAGCCAGGGTATTGCACGAACACCTTGTAAAGAAAACCCCTGGAACGAGTGCAAATACGATAGACTTTAAGGCAAGCAGTGGATGGTTTGAAAAATTTAGAAAAAGAAGTGGTATTCATAGTGTTGTGAGGCATGGGGATGCTGCCAGCTGAGACAAACCAGCGGCTGAAAGATTTATTGAAGAATTTAAAGAGTTTGCAGAGGCTGAGGGATACCTACCGCAACAAGTGTTTAATTCTGATGAGACAGGATTGTTCAGGGTAACATTGCCTAAGAGGACATACATTACCAAGGAGGAAAAATCATTGCCCGGACACAAGCCTATGAGAGATAGATTTACGCTTTTGCTGTGTTCAAATGCGAGTGGCAATTTAAAAATTAAACCCTTGCTTGTGTATCATTCTGAAAATCCAAGGGTTTCCAAACAGTGTAAAGTGCAGAAAAATCAAATGTGTGTGATGTGGAGGGCTAATAATAAGGCATGGGTGACTAGGATTTTTTTCGGAGTGGGTGAATGCAGTGGTATGCCCTACTATAGAAAAAATATCAGCAGGAGAAACATTTGCCACTCAAGGCCCTGCTTCTCCTCGACAATGCTCATGCTCATCCTCCAGGCTTGGAAGATGAATTGTTGCACAGATACAGTAATTTTCTGACAGTAAAGTTCCTTCCTCCTAACACCACTCCTCTAATTAAGCCTATGAACCAGAAAATCATAGCGAATTTTAAGAAACTTTATGAAAGGGCACTTCTCCAAAAATGTTTTGAAGTGACTGAAGTCACAAACCTCACCCTCAGAGAGTTCTGGAAACACCATTTTAACATTTGTAGTGCTTTAAAACTCGTTGACAAAGCCTGGCAAGAAGTGACTCAAAGAACCCTGATCTCTGACTGGAGAAAATTGTGGCCTGAATGTGTGACAGAACTAGACTTTGAGGGGTTTGAGCCAGTAAATGATGTGCCTATTGTTGAGGAAATTGTTACTCTGGGCCGGCAAATGGGCTTGGAATTGAATTGGGGCTGATGTGGAGGAGTTGGTGAAAGAACACAACGAAGAACTCCAAGCCATTCAAAAGGACCAGCAAGAAGACACAGATGAGGATGTTTCTTCAGTACAGAATGTCCCTTCCACAACCATTAAAAAGTGCTGTCAGATGTGGGAAGAAATGCAAACTTTTATTGAAACGACTCACCTAGAGAAAGCTCTAGTAGGCCGTCGCATAAATCGTTTTAATGACAATGTGATGCCTCACTACAGAGAAATCTTGCGAAGAAGGGAAAAACAATCTTCAATGGACCGCTTTGTTGTGAGAAAATCGAGCAGTGAGCCACAACCAGGACCTAGTGGTATGCGGGCAAAAAGATGCCAGAGAGTGCACCCCAGAGAGGTATCTCACTGCCTAATGTTATAATGGAAGGGGACTCCCCTTCCAAACAGTAACACCTCTCCTCCTCTCCCCTCCTCACCATCTTCCATACACCAACAGCAGTCATCAGCAAGGGTAAGTGATAACTTGATTATACTTTTGTAGTGTAGATTTAGATGAATTTGGTATAAAATTTAGTTTGAAGGGAAGTTTTTGGGTAGTCAGGAACAGATTAATTCATTTCCCATTATTTCTTATGGGGAAATTAGCTTTAGTTTACGAGTTTTTGGGGTACGAGCTGTCTCCAGGAATGGATTAAAATCTTAAACCGAGGTACCCCTGTACTAACACCAAATTAATCTAATAATTCGAAGGAGGAGGAGTATCTATGTTCGTCTGTTCTAAATAGGACTTTGACCCATGAGCAGCCCCTGGGAATTATGTCGGAAAACCCGACACCATTACAAACAATAAATACAATAAGCAGATAATATTGTTGCTGTTGTATACACAAGTTGTTAACCCATAGAAAATGTAGCCTGTAGTGAAATTTTCCATCAATAGAAAACAGGATATCATTGCCACATAGTGCTATAAATTCGCCAGCTATTCTGTTGGGAATTATTTCTAAATATAGCAGTCTTTGGACTTTTAACATTATAAAAACATCTCATTTGAATTAACTTAATTATCAGTATTAAAATAGAGTAAATGTGACCTTGCTACAACTTATTGACATCTAGAAAAAGAGCCAGGGCGTCAGTAGGTGGAGAGAGGTCGGCTATTGCTTACGACTAGAGTCGCTGGAGCAAATTGAGCTCCTATATTTCTCCCTTTGGAAGAAGTGTTATGGAGATCAAATTAGTGCTTCTTTCATCATCAACACGCAGTCAACATCCAAACAAGGGAAGTGTTTTACTGAAACCTATTTATTACCACATTTCTGGCCAGTTAATGTTAGGTAGATACAGGGCGAACTGGTTAGAACACGAACAAGCAACTAAACCCAGGTAATTACGCCTTGGTCCTTATCTTATATAAAATACAGTATTTCCTCTGATATAGCTGTTATATATATAGGATTCCGGCTTTACAGCAAGTATCCCTTTGACAGGTGTAGAAGAGGAAGCAAGAATTAATCTCGGTAATTAATCTTGGGTGGTGGATGCTAGTCTCAACTGAGGATTATTTGGTGTAATCATCCTTGTTATACCTGGTGGACTATGCCTACTATATAATAAGATAAGGCCTCTAAATTATTATTACTAATATATGTAGTTTAATACTGTAGTTTGATTGGCTGCATATATATAAATTTAATATAACCCCCCCCCCCTAATGTGTAAGGAGTCGATTTGAGAGACTATTGCAGAAATACAGTCCGCTATACATCATACAAATTGTTATCGAAATATGTAAATTAACATAAATATAAATTCGATATGCATTCATTAAATAAATATAAATCAATTAAATAAATATAAATTCATTAAATAAATATAAATTCATTAAATAAATATTAAATAAATATAAATCTCACAGTTGGTTCCCCCACAGCTAGGTCTGTGAGGTACTGACTGGCTTACTAGATAAGTGACTTCTGCACGGCTCTGAGGAATGATGTCATGAGGTTCACTGGCCACAGGACTGGCTACTCACCAACTGACATAGACTTTAAAGGCAAACACTGCTCGTACATGCTACCAAGTCGACGTCCCTTGTTGACAATCTCTGGCTAGTTAGTTACAATAATAAAGTAGGACCCTTGGTGGCAAAAATAATGGTTTACATGCAAAGTTTCAGAACAAACATTAAAGATTTGAATCAGGTGTGTATAATACTAACACCGGTTGCCATATGCACAAAAATTAGACCATAATTGACTCAGTGAAATATCATGGTAACAATGCATCAACTGGATCAAGAGCACAATGAACTTGAGTATGTCTTAAGTATTAAGTATGATCAATATAATTCTAAGTATTGTCTGAACAAAACTATCAACATCTTATATTATTTGGATGTGCTTGGAAAATAATAAAGTGCAATTTTCTGCATAATTGGAACAAGAGTTATGACTTAATAACCACAGTGAATCTTATAATTAGATAACAAGATAAAATAAATTATGTACAATATTTACAAGGAATATTCAAAAACTGGACCGAGAAGGCTAACATCTTATTGATAGCAGTCCGGAATCACTGGCCTCAATGTGGTTGCTAGGACAATAATGAAATCCTTGACCACATGCACTGTAAAAATACAAATAGTCCAGTAAGCTTCTCAATGCATCTGAATAAGAACACAAAACTTATGTGAAAGAAGTACACAGTATACAATACATTATTCAGTGATAATGATATTCATGGGGTAGAGTTACCAGAATAACTGCAGGATGCACTTTACTATAAATTTTGCAAATGTCAACCTGTAATTCCTGCAGAGCACTATACAACTCTGACTCTGACTGGAGATCAGGAACAGGTGAAACTGCATGTAATCAGGTGTCATCTGCATTATCAATCTCGTTAGTATCTAGGCAATGGACATGTGGTGAGTGCACAGTTGGAACTAAAGGTCTAGATCTAAGATTATAAGTACTGGCATAGGGTAACTCATCGTTAAGTGATCTGTCAACCATATCCCACTAGAAGAATCTGTCTGGGTAAGGTCTTTGACATCTTCTGCATCAGTCTCATCAGCAGTAATTTTAGCTAACTTCATGTGGTCTAAATGTTCGTTTATGAACTCTCTTGTTATCAAGTTCTTAAGTTTGTACTTGTTACCCTTAATAAGTTCTATTACTTTATATGGAACAAAAAATTTCTTAGTTAACTTGTACATAGGAGCAGACCTGTGTTGGTTAAGTACCATTACTAAAGATCCAACAGTTATCTTACTGGGCTTAGCTTGAGCATTCCTTGCTCGGGTAAACTCTGCAGTTGTCATGGACAAGTGTTCTTGTATTTTCTTAAAAACTAGTTGCATTTGTCTAATCTTTACTTGAACAAAATCATCTATATTATACTCAGGAGCAGGGGTTACATTAATCAATACATTAGGAAGGATCTTATCTGTACCATAAAGAATAGCATGAAAAGACTGCTTCCTGTAGAAGCAATAATTGAAGAATTTATGGCACACTGAATTAAGGATATGAACTTATCCCAATTACTGTTATCAAAATTCAACATGACTCTCAAGGCATCTAACACATTTCTATTAAAATGCTCTGCTAATCTATTACTTGCTGGGTTATATAGCATAATGCTACTTTTTTTTTAATGTTATATAATTCACACAAACTAGTTAAGAGTTTAGTTAGTTCAAACTAGTTAAACTAGTTATTTATGAACTCAGGACCATTATCTGAGAGAATAACTTTTGGCATACTATATCTACAAATTATTTGGTCATGGAATGCACTGGCTACAGTTTCTGCTGTTTTGTTCAGTATAGGAACTAGTTGACAATACCTTGAAAAATTGTCAACCATTACAAGCAAATGTTTTTTACCCTTTTCAGTTTCTGCAAAATTTGTCAACAAATCCATTGATACTCGTTCCCAAGGGACTTTAGTCGCTGGCTACACATTAATCGGATTAGGACCTACGTGTCTGGTTGTGCTGTAAGCAGGTTAAACATCTGTCAACATAATAAGCAATCTCTTTAGCCATTTTTGGCAAAAAATATTTCAAACGTTGTTGGAGTGCATGATCCTTTCCTGGATGTGCACTTGCAGGAGCATCATGTATAATCTTTAATACAGTTGGAGCTAAGACAGCTGGAACGACTAACTGACAACATTTCCTCTGGATTGTTCCTAACTTTACTACTCTACACAGTAAATTGTTTAACATCACCAGTTTCTTCAATGGTACTGGGGGTTTGTGAATCCGATGAGTATTTTGCTTAGTCAAAATCTTAATGACAGGTAACCATATGAGATCTTGTCTTTGTTCAGCCTCTACTACTGTAACATCTATTGCTGGGTAATTTAACTGGATTGCAGCTACATGTCAAGAAAATGGATCAGCTACAACATTTTGTTTTCCTGGAGTATACCCAAATGTAGGATTGAATTCTTGAATTGAAAGTAAATATCTGGCACATTTTTCAACAGGATTCTTATTCTTGAACAAAGCAATTAATGGTTAATGATCAGTAAGAACATGCACTGAATAATTGTAAATTGTATCTCTGAAATGTTCTAGAGCCCATACAACTGCTAGAGCTTCACGCTTTGTTGCACTATAATTTTTCTCTTCCTTATACAATGTACGAGTGGCATAAGCTATTGCGTGATCTCTGTGACCTTCGGTTTGAAGTAATGCAGCACCTAAGCTTATGTTACTGGCATCTGTGACCAATGTAAAAGGCTTACAAAAATCTAGGTACCTTAGAACAGGTGACAAGAATAATTCTTCTTTGAGCGTTCTGAAAGATTGTTCTTGGGCTTCTTCCCAAACAAAGGATTCATCCTTTCTTTGCAACTTGTAAAGTGGAGTGGCTATAGAAGAGAATCCAGCAATAAATGAGTGATAAAATCCTACAAGACCTGTGAACTGTCTCATGGCTTCTGCAGTACAACGTGTTGGAAAATCATGGGCAGCAATAAATTTGTATTCATCCAAGGTAATAACTGATGGAGTGACTGTATGACCTAAGAAATTAATCTTCTTTAAAAAGGAAAATTTGTATAATTTTACTTTCAAGTTTGCATCTGCGAGCTTTGCAAGTACTTTCTCTAGGTTGTGAAAGTGTGTCTGAACATGTTGCTACATGATTATGAGATCGATATACACCAAAAGAGTACTACCTATTAATCTGCAAAACAAGTTTGTCATGAGCCTTGTAAAGGTTATTGGGCTGCTTCTCAAACCAAATGACATTCTTTTGAAATGAAAATGGCAATTAAGGGTACTAAAGGCTGTGAACTGCTTACTTTCCTCATCGAGTGGGATTTGCCAGAATCCCTGCAACAAATCTAATGTTGAAAATACTTTGTTTCGACCAATACTTTGCAACAAATCATTTAAGACTGGAAATGGGAAACGGTCAGGTATCATTACTGTGTTAAGCTTCCGGTAGTCAATTACTGGTGTCCATGTCCCATCTCGTTTTGGTACAAGAATCAAAGGGGTGTTCCATGGTGAATTGCTCGATTCAATTACATCATCCTGTAACATTTCCTCTATAAGTCTATCAGCTTCTGCTTTCTGAGAATGTGGTAAACAGAATGCTGGAACATAAATTAGTGTAGTATCTTTTTCAAAAGGAATTTTATGCATAGTGAGAGAAGTAAGACCTAACTTTTCTCCAGGAAGAACGATGACTTTTCTATTCTTATTCAAAATTTCCAAAAGTCAATCCATGGAGTCAGGAAAATCTGTAGGACTGAGGCATGGCACTTGCACCTCTGGCAGAGATTCCCGTTCTCCTGGCGAGTGCACACACAATATGTTCCACTGAGACATCGTCCACCACTCGCACCGGTAATGAGTAATGGACAAAATCTACAACTTGGGTGAGAGACTAAAGATGGATGTCTGTATTACTAGTGTTTGCAATATACAATGTAATGGTACCATCCTGCACAATGTGCTAGGAGGGTTCAACAAATGTACTGTTCACTTTACATGTTTCACTTTCTGCAATGACATCCGACAACTCAGGAACTCATTGAATCTTAACTCTTACTCTTGAGAGAGAATGAGAGTGTAGCACAGTGTCAGTAGCTGTGGATCCACTGACAACAGAGATGGAAACTGCTAGGCGAGCAAGGCGACGAGAATCTGTTTGGACGTCCCCATCCAGAAAGTCTCGATACTCATTCTCCTGAGCAACTGCACAACTACTATACTTCACTTGAGTGCCTATTTTCTCGGGTATGCTACTGCAACGAGAATCTGATAACTGAACAATAGCAAGCTGGCTGTCGACATAATGAATGTAATCTTTCTTACTGGTGAACTCCTGACCCATCTTCCATCTTATACATACTGCAAAGTGGTATGACGTGATCCTTGATACTAATGATCAAACGAGGGGAAACAATAGAATATTCTCATCAATCATGGTGTGCAAACCTAAGAGAATGTCACCAGGAAAATGGATACTATCAACAACAAGGCATGTTATAGACAACGTGGTGTCATTTAACTTGAGTGCAAGATCAATTTCTCTTTTAACTGTCATTTTGTTTTTTGATACACCCTTCAGAAAAGGTACGGCTGATTTAGGTCCTCTGCCTCTGGGGGGCGTGGACGTCGGGCTCTGGCTGCCAGTAGCTGTTTGTCGCTGACTGGTGGTGGTTGCTCGTTGCTGTGGGGCGCCAGCTGACTGAGGCGGAGGTCAGCAATATGGCGGCGGCTGGTGGTGGCCGCATCCGCCGTGTGACTACTGCTCGGCTGGAGTTCTCTGCACCGGTGGATTGGGAACTAGTGGCGGCTGCGCTTTTGGATGTCCTTCAGGTGGATGTTAAAGATCTCCTCGGTCTCGAGAAATTTTCTCCCACTCGCGTGGCGGTGACGTTTGCCACGTCACCTGGATACGAGCGGTTTGTGGGGTGTTGGAACGAGCGGACGACTCCCCTTCCTCATTCGGCTGTGTCTGTGACTGTCTCTGATCCGTGGGGTCCACTGACCTTTGTGAGCGTGCACGGGGTACCTGTTACGTTTCCAGAGGTGGAGCTTTCTTCTGTGTTTACGAGGTATGGTATGGTGTTGCGTCATCGGTACAACTTGTTTAGTGCCGGGCGGCTGCGGGGCCTCCGGCTGGGTACTCGCACGCTGCATATGCGCCTCAAGGAGCCCATCCCCTCCAAGGTTATGTGCTGTGGTCTTCCGTTCCGGGTTTTCTATCCAGGGCAGGCCCGCACGTGCTTCCGCTGTGGGGAGGAGGGCCATGACGCTGCCCAGTGTGAGATTCCTCGACTGGAGACTGCTTCTGTATTCAGTGTGGGGGATTTTCCCCCCCTCCGTGAGGATGGTGCATCCCTGGCTGGTCCTCGGCGTGGGGGTGTGAATGGTGGGGCACCTGTGACTGTTGTGCCTGGTGGTGCACCTGCGACTGTTGTGCCTGGTGGTGCACCTGCGACTGGTGTGCCTGGTGGTGCACCTGCGACTGTTGTGCCTGGTGGTGCACCTGCGACTGTTGTGCCTGGTGGTGCACCTGCGACTGCTGTGCCTGGTGGTGCACCTGCGACTGCTGTGCCTGGTGGTGCACCTGCGACTGCTGTGCCTGGTGGTGCACCTGCGTCTGCTGTGCCTGGTGGTGCACCTGCGTCTGCTGTGCCTGGTGGTGCACCTGCGTCTGCTGTGCCTGGTGGTGCACTTGCGACTGCTGTGCCTGGTGGTGCACCTGCGACTGCTGTACCTGGTGGTGCACCTGCGCCTGTTGTGCCTGGTGGTGCACCTGCGACTGCTGTGCCTGGTGGTGCACCTGCGACTGCTGTGCCTGGTGGTGCACCTGCGACTGCTGTGCCTGGTGGTGCACCTGCGACTGCTGTGCCTGGTGGTGCACCTGCGACTGTTGTGCCTGGTGGTGCACCTGCGACTGCTGTGCCTGGTGGTGCACCTGCGACTGTTGTGCCTGGTGGTGCACCTGCGACTGCTGTGCCTGCTGGTTCGTCTGTGCCTATCGTGTCTTCTGTGCCAGCTGTGGTGGAGGACGTGGCTGCTCCTGATTCCCGTCTTCTACTTCCGGTGGATGTGGAGGTGCATCCTGTTCCTGGTGCTTCGTTGGTGAATGGGCGAGGTGTTGGGAGTGTCGCCTCGGTGCCTCCCGTTGTAGGCGATGCTTTCACTGAGGGTGATGGGAGCGTCGTCGTTGGTGCCGGCGTTCCTGTTGCATGCATTGCGAGTCCGCCTTCTGCTCCCCCTGCGGGTGCGTGCCATGAGGGGGCGTTGACCTCCCATGCTCCTCGCCGGAAGCGCGTTGCGGGGGCGCGCTCACGCAGTCGAGAGCCCCCTGGCAAACGTATTGAGGCTTCGCGGAGTTGTGCCTTGGGTGGTGCCCCCCCTCCTCCTCCTAATTCTCCTGTGTCTGATATGGATTCCGGAAGTGATGCAGTGCCGGTTGGCAGCAAGAATTCCTCGTCGGTGGTGGACGTTGGTGATACCTGGTCAGTGGCAGCGGGGTCTCGGCGTGCTTCGCTGGGTGATGCCGGCACTGTCCGCCTCCTGCGGGATCAGAGGCCAGGCATTATGGTGGATTCCCCGACGGTGGAACGGCGGCAGTTTGAGCCTCAGGATGCTGACGGCGCCTCTGCAGTGGGTGGCTCTGTGCCCTCTGGTGGTCCTGGAGGGGCTGGGGGTCATTAATGGGTTCGATGGCGCCTGCTATTGTTTGTGCGTCTTTGAATGTTCGTGGTCTGAATGCTTTGGCGGTCCAATTGGGCCTTGTGGATGTGCTTCGGGAGCAGCGGGTGGATGTGGCTCTGATCCAAGAGCACAATGTTCGGGATGTGTCTGTGTTGCAGGGGTTGTGTGCTGAGTATCATGTTGTGCTGAACCCGCCGAGGACGTCCTTTGGGGGAACGCTGATGTTGTTTTCGCGGAGGGCATCCATTTCCGTGCTTCACACGGAAATGGATGAAGATGGGCGGGTCTTGTTTGTTCGGGCTGAGTATTTGGGGGTTGTGATTCCGTTCTTGACAGTGTACGCCCCTTCTGGGGTGGCGCATCGTCAGGACCGGGAGCTGTTTTTTCGGGAGGGGCTTTTGCCATACCTGCGGCATGATACGCGGGATTTGATCTTTGGGGGGGATTTTAATTGTGTTACGTGTGTGAGGGATTGCTCTAGTGCTCACCCTCGGAATGTTTCGGCCGCTTTAATTGAGGTTTTGCGTGCGTGCGGGTTTCGCGATGCGGCTGTTTTGTGTGGCGGCTCGTTGGAGTATACCTTCGCTGCGCGTGGGGCGAGTTCTAGGTTGGATAGGTTCTATGTTTCTGGTGGGGAGTGTTCGGTTTTTGATTTTCGCACGGTCCCGGTGGCTTTCTCGGATCATTGTATGGTGGTTGTACGGGTTGGTGTCCGGAGTCAGGTGCGGGTGGGGCCTGGGTGGTGGAAACTCAATTGTCGGTTATTGCGTTGTCCACGTATTTGTGCGCAGTTTCGGGCCTGGTGGGTTGGCATCGTTGCCCGGAAGGCTGATTTCTCCTCTTTGTTCGTTTGGTGGGAGTGGTGTAAGGTGGAGTGTCGGAGGTTTTTTGGGATTGTTGCTAAGCGGGAGGCTGCCGGGAGGTTTGGTCTGCTGCGGTTCCTTCAGGCGCGTTTGTCTTCTTTATATGTGCGGTTGAATGCTGGGGTTGACTGCTTTAGTGAGATTGCTGAGTGTAAGGAGCGTATTTGTGATTTGCGTGCGGTGTTGGCTGACGGTGTTCGCGTGCGTGCTCGTGTAGCTGAGCGGGTGGATGGGGAGAGGCTCTCTCCCTTTCTTTTAGGGAGGGAGAAGGCTGCTAGGGGTTCCGTTCTTCTCCAGGGCCTTCGGCGGCCTGATGGGTCTGTGCTTTCTAGCACAGAGGGTGTTCTGCTTACCGCACGGCGGGAGTTGGAGGCCCTCTATGGGGAGGTGCATGGTGATAGTGTGCTCGCGGGTTCCTTTTTGGACAGGTGCTTCCCCGGTTTGTCGCGCTCGGAGTGTGCCCGGTTGGTGCAGGATGTTTCCACGGTGGAGCTCCTGGAGGTGGTTCGGTCGTTTCGTTCTGGGAGAGTGCCGGGTGCGGATGGCCTGCCCATTGAGTTCTACCTTACCTTTTGGGATGTGCTGGGGGGGGTGCTTTTGGAAGTGGTGCAGGCGTGTTTGCGTTTGGGTGCTCTGCCTGCTTCCTTCTGTGACGGGATCGTGCGGCTACTCCCGAAGCCGGGCGATTTGCAGTTGTTTTCCAATTGGAGGCCTATTACGCTCTTAAATGTTGATTATAAAATTCTTTCTAAGGTTTTAGCGCGTCGATGTCGGGGTGTCGTTGCGTCGGTGGTCTCTATGGAGCAATTTTGTGGTGTGCCTGGCCGTGCCCTGATGCATTGCAATGCCTTACTTCGTGACGTGCTTCTCTATGCGTCCGAGTATCGGCTTTCGGCGGCTATGATCAGCTTGGACTGGTCCAAGGCCTTTGATCGGGTGTCTTTAGAGTTTGTTTTTAGTGCTATGGAGAGGCTTGGGTTTCCGGTGGTGTTTGTGGGGTGGATCCGTTTGTTGTATGTCCGGAGTCGCAGTCGCGTTTGTGTGAATGGGTTTTTTAGCTCATTTTTTCCTATTTGCCGTTCCGTTCGTCAGGGGTGTCCCATGTCCATGCTTTTGTATGTGATTTTTCAGGAACCTCTTTTTCGGGCGGTGAAAGCGTGTTCCTTGATCGTGCCTCCTTGTCTGCCGTCCGGTCTCCGGCTACCCGTTTGCGGGTATGCTGACGACACCATTCTATTTGTAGCTTCGGAGGGTTCTGTTGAAGCTGTCCAGGACGTTCTCCTGCGGTTTGAGTCCGCTACGGGGGCC
Source organism: Procambarus clarkii (assembly GCF_040958095.1). Lineage (NCBI taxonomy): Eukaryota > Metazoa > Arthropoda > Malacostraca > Decapoda > Cambaridae > Procambarus > Procambarus clarkii. Next base: position 25,609,045 of record NC_091156.1, on the reverse strand, counting down.
GTTCTTAATCGGGCGAAGTCGGGGTTGATGGGGATCGGTGAGTGGGCCTCCCGCCTGGTGTGGGATAGGTCGTGGTTTCCGGTGGTCTCCTCGATTCGGGTTCTTGGGATTACTTGGTTTGCCTCCTATGACCGCTCCTTGGAGTGGAATTGGGGTGCTGTCTCTCGGTCGGTTGGTGTTGCAGTTGGCCTTTTGTCGCGTCGTCCCTTGACGATTTATCAGAGGGGACTGCTTGTTGCGTGTAAGGTCTTGTCGCGTGTCTGGTTTGTGGCTCGATGTTTCCCGTTGGATCGTCGGAAGGCCTTGAGTTTGGAGAGTGTGGTGTATAGATATGTATGGTGTGGGCGTTATCAACCGGTGCGCCGTTCGACGTTGGTGTTAGGGGTGAGAGAGGGGGGTGTTGGCATTCCTGACGTTTTCACGAAGGCCAAGGCCCTCTTCTGGGTCTCGTTGCGTCGGGGGCTGGCTCTCGGTGGGGGGTTGAATACGCTGGGTGTGTTTTTCTGCTCGCTTCGCTTCAGTTTTTTGGTTGATTTGGGGGTTTGTCAGGAGGTGGCCTTGGTTACCCCCCCTGTTTATTCTTGGGCCGTGGGGATTCTTCGGGAGCTCTGCCGCCATCCTGGGTTTCTGTCTTTCTCGTGCAAGGCTGTGTATGGGGTGTTGTTGCCCCGGGTGCGGCCTCGAGTGGAGGGCTTGTTCCCGTGTTGGGATTGGGGTGGTATCTGGTCGTGTTTGGGGGCACGGTTCTTGGCGCCTCAGCAGCGTGAATTGCTGTTTCGGGTTCTGCATTTGTCGCTGGCGACAAATGAGCGGTTGTGTATGCTTGGCTTGCGTGATTCTGGGGCGTGTGTTCACTGTGGTTTATGTGAATCGCAGGTGCATGTATTTTATTTTTGTGTCCGGTTACAGGGGTTGGTGGACTGGTTTCGGGATGTCCTGGAGGTGTTTTGTGGTCCGGGTTGTCGGGGTGATGTTTTGCAGTTTTTGTTTTTGTATTTTCCGGCTTATCCGCAGCGGGTGCGTAATACATTGTGTGTTTTGGTTGCTGATTATGTGTTTTGTGTGTGGGTTGGGAGGCGGGAGGGTTTTGGGATTGCCCGACTTTTAGGATTTTTACGGGGGCGCATGCGGTTTACCTGGTGGTGGTTGCAGCGCGCTTTTCCGGAGGAGTTTGGTCGGTGGTTCACAGATGCCTATGTTCGTGGGGTTGCCTTTGGGTCGGCGGGTGCCTTGGTGGCAAGGTGATGTTCTCGTCTTGGGTGGGGTTGGGGTGTTGATGGGGGGGGGTTTAGAGGGGTTGGGGGGTTTCGGGGTTTGCTTTGCTATGCGCTCCCTTTCCGCTTCTTGGGGTGTCCTTGGCGGGGGTTGCGTGTGTTTGTGTGTCTCCCCCCTTGAGATGCTGCTGCTCCTGTGTGTGTGGTGTGTTTTCCGTACCTCCGGGTGCCGGTTGTGTCCGTATGCGTGTGGGTGTGTGATTTTGAGGGGGGTTTTGGCTCCTGCGTGGGCCTGGGTTTTCTGCTGTACTGTTTTCTACTGTTCCTTTTGTGGCCGTGTTTCGCTTTGGCCTGTAACCCTTTATTTTGCGTGCTTGGGTGCAGTGTGGTGTGCCGTGGTGGTGTGGGTGGTATGAGTGTGTTTGTCTTGTTGTTTAGAGTGTGTTTAGTGTGTGTGTACATAATTTCTTCTTATTTAGTGTATATCATTTTCCTGGGTAGCGCGTGTATGATCCTATGCTCCTTTGTTCTTCTGTGTGTGTGGTAGGCGTGGTTTTGTGCACGTGATTCTATATCCACGTCTGTGTATGTTTATGTTATTGGTTCCAGGTGTGTTTCAATGTTATTTATGTACTTTATTGTTAATTTATTTTTCATGTAATTTCTTGGCCATGTTCTGTGTTGCTATGTAGATATGAACCGTTTAGCCTATTGTTTCCATGTACTGTTTTAGCACTTATTTCCCTGTACTGTTTAGCCCATTGCTTCAATGCGTTTTCATTTTGTTCAGCGCTTGTGTTTGTTTTGCGGTTACTGTTATTGTTTAGTGTACAGACTGTTTATTCCTGTGTACTGTTACTTCATTGGTGTACTTGATGTGTACAGGTTTGCGTTGTTTTGTGTGTTCTTGTAATTTGTGTAATTTATAAAAATAAAAAAACAAAAAAAAAAAAAAAAAACGAGGGGAAACAATAGAATATTCTCATCAATCATGGTGTGCAAACCTAAGAGAATGTCACCAGGAAAATGGATACTATCAACAACAAGGCATGTTATAGACAACGTGGTGTCATTTAACTTGAGTGCAAGATCAATTTCTCTTTTAACTGTCATTTTGTTTTTTGATACACCCTTCAGAAAAGGTACGGCTGATTTTCTTACTGTGGCAGAATGCTTACTTAAAATATCTCTAAGAGCTGCAAGCTTGACAATATTTATTTTAGCACCTGTATCAATACTTTCAGTATTCTACCAAGTACTAGGGCTGAGACTAGCAGACCATCACTAGAAATTGTACAGTTCACTGCTTGTGCTTTGTGCTGCTTAGGTTGTCTGTGTCCCGTCTGAGACATATTCACTCTGGTTTCGTTAACATCTACAACTGGCCTATTATCAGTGTCTTCCTCTGTCAAATGTCAAAATCTGTTTTGGGTAGCTACTGAGTACACAGGGAGGGCACTCGGGTTTACTATCTTAAACTGGTTAAAGAGACGCTTTGGAAGTTTCCCAACGATGGGACATGAACACGCTGATCTCTAGAGTTCTGTGACCTGGTATGGTATTTTGACTGATCTATGTAGTTACGTGAATATTTATGCTGTGTTGGACACTGTGCATTTTGCCAAGACTGATCATGGGAACTACGAGGTGGAGATGACCTTTGCCGAGCTTTATAATCTGCAGTATGGCGACCTGGCAGTATGGCGGAATTTTCTATCATACTTGCCATATGGCAACCTAGAATTTTTAAAATAACATGAAGGCTGAGAAAATTGTCTAGGGGATAATGATTTAGATGCATACCAAAAGTCTTTTGCTAGGTAGTTAGTCTCCACAATGCCAACATGAGGTAGTGGTTGATCGTGAACTATAGTGTCGTGGCAACTTATGAGAAGGAGAATTTAACTGCAGGCTACGACCATTGGTGCGGTTCTGTGACTAAACATTTTGTGAATTTGTGGAAAGAGGGCGCTTAAGAGCTTGTTACTACATTTACAGTATCTGATGAAGGCAACAACTGAGCATTTTGGGGAGCTAATTTATCTACTGCGAAATTTATGGCCTCAAACACTTGACCAATTTCGTGTTTAGATCCAAAATTTTGTTGCTCTAGAATAGGTTTAGTATGCTCTGGGGCAAAAGTTCCAAATGTAATCATTTTAGCCATAGCGTCTGGGGGAGAGTGTTTAGTTATCATCCACCCATGATGAACTCAACACAGCAGTTACTAAAGCATACAAATAATGATCTAGACGGCTAGAAAATGCATTAAATGATTCACCAGGCTGCATGGTGGCATTGGCAATTTTCTTAACTAATCTATATGAGTCAAGGTCTGCTTTGTTAACAAAGCGGGGACGAAAGAAATTCCTAAAGTCTGACCATGACTGTAGGCTAACAATGGGTTTTTCATCAACTACAAAACGTGCATCACCTTTGGTGGTATCAACAGTTGACCTTGCAATTGCCCAATTCTCATTGTGAGAAGGCTCTGAGAACCGAGCTCTTACCTTGGTTTCCACCTTACAAAACCAAGAATCAACCGAGAATCTCCAGTAAAAAGCGTAATAGACATCTACTGTACAGAGCGCTGAACATTGGTATGAGCAACTGCTCCATATGACTTAGAAGGAGTTGCAACAGTGTCAGGCATTGCCACTAACATAGTATGTGCTTAGAAATGCAAATATAATTAGTCACACAAGGCATAGAATAGAATGTACAAAAATATCAAAACTCAAAATATCAAATTAGCCTAAGAAAATAAATGCATGAATAAAAAAATTAAATTGTAGGAGGCAAGACAAAATGAATATGAATCAGCAATATTGTATATTAAATATGCAATCTGGTATGAACATGACTTGAAACTGAAGTAATGTAAATTAAGTGAACTAGGCAGAGCATAGCAAATTTGATTATAAAACTGAAAAATGTAAATACAAATTTCATGAAAATAATAAACAAGTATTCAACTTTCAACATGTAGTACAATAAGATATTTAATAATGTATAAAAGTAGAACAAATACACACAAAAGAATTAATATGTAATGCAGAACATGTAGCAATTAGCATCAGGAATTTAAACAAATTAATTTCCTGTAAAAGTTTAAATAAATGCACGGAAAGGAAAGGAATTCAAAATTACTCTGCAATGTTATAGCAACTGATGTAATTAGCTTATAATAAACTGATAAAGTACCCTAAACACAAGTACTGTAACATTTAATATATTTTATATTATTCAGCATTTTGCTGAAAGAAAACTTCAGATTAAGGTCTGGGAAAAATATATAAAAATTGTCTATAATGCACTTCCAACGGCTGAAAAACAATTATTATTTCTACTTAATGCACTGCAACAGAATATATTTGGAACCACTTAGCATATTACTAATGAACAATGGAAACTTGCAGCACCAAACACCACAAAATGAGTTGTGAGTGAGGAATGGACAACCAATTCCTCTTATCGAGTCACTGCAAGAAAACATATTTTAGTATACAGGTATATTCCTATGTTAACCAACTTTAATATGTGATACACTGGACACTAGCTGTAGTTTACTAAGTTCCGGGGTGTGGTATACTCAGAACAACTGTGGCCAATATGAAGAATAACGAGGAATTGTGTGTTGTTGTTGTTGATGATTTAGGGGCGACGACGGTCGTGGTATCGGATGCGCCCCGGTGTACCCAGTAAGGGTTAATAGCAAAGCCCAGAAAGGTGAAACGCCGAGCCAAATCCCGAAACAAGTGACGCCAATCACTGGAAACTAATATGCCATATGGCAAAGAAATGCAGAAAGGCAGATGATTGGAGAGCCCCAAGAGAACCCCAGGGTGACAAGCACCGACTCCTACCCACACAGAGAACACCGGGTAGCAAAACCAAAAACTCGGCACCTAACTAAAACGCAAAAGTCGTCCAGTGTCCCCTGGCAGAGCAGAAGCCACCCACCCACCACGGTTGAGGGCGCACCAGGAGCCCAACAATACCCACCAACCCCCGGCATCTCTCAGCCAAGCCGGCCTCCGAACACCGTCACCCCGCCGGGAGAACCAGCCAGAACAAGTAAAAAAAAAAAATCTATCAACAATCCCATGACCCAAGGCGATATGTACGCCAGGCGTCCTACAACCGGACCATTGAATAGGGATGCCAAACGGCAGTAGCAAAACCAAAACGCGAAAACAGAACGTGACCAGACGGCTCGCAGGCAGAGGAGGTGTCCAGACGTCCACTTGTCATCAAGGTTGAACCAGGAGTCCAAGGAATTGTGTGGAGAGCTGAGACAGCGGCTTTGTGTTTACATTTGGGCGACAATGAGACTCCTGGTGGCGGTTCCCTGAAACTGAGCGGACGTTATGGACTGCTGTGATGTCATTGTGGGAACCGACCTGTGAGATTTATATTTATTTAATTTATATGAATTTATAGAATTTATATTTACGTTAATTTTTATATTTCGATAGCAATTTGTATGATGTTTAGTGGACTGTATTTCTGCAAATTCTCACAAATCGATCCTTACACATTAGGGGGGGTTTATATTAAATTTATATATATATATATATATATACAGCCAATCAAACTACAGTATTAAACTACATATATTAGTAAATAAAATTGGAGGTGCCTTATCTTATTGTATGGTAGTCTTAGTTTACCAGGTATAACTAGGATGTAGACACCAAATTATCCTCGTGAGAGGCTAGCTTCCATCACCCAAGTAACTGATGTACCAAAATTAATTCTTGCTTCCTCTTCTTGTTCCTGTCAAAGGCACTAGCTGTAAAGCCGGAATCCTAATATATGACAGTTATATCAGATGAAACATTTATATATTATTAGATAAGGACCAAGGCTTATTTACCTGGGTTGAGTCGTTCATTCGTGTCCTAACCGGAATTAATCATATCTAGCTAACATTACTGGCCAATAATGACTTAGATAAGATTTCGGAAAGACACTTGCTTTGTGGATGTTGACAGCGTGTTGATGATGGTAGAAGCACTAATTTGATCTCCATAACACTTCGTCCAAGAGAATTATAGGAGTGGAATTTTCTCCAAAGACTTGGTCTTTTTTAACAATGGCTGACCTCCCTCACCACTGACGCCTTGACTCTCCTTATCCAGATGTCAATAAGTGATAGAAGGGTCACATTTACTCTATTTTGATACTGATAATTAAGTTAATTCAAATGATCTGTTTTTATGATGTAAACAGTCCAAAGACGACTGTAGTTAAGAATAATTCCCAACAGAATAGCTGATTAATTTATAGCACTATGTGGCAATGATATCCCGGTTTCTATTGATGGAAAATTCCACTACAAGCTACATTTTCTATGGGTTAACTTGTGTTTACAACAACAGCAATATTTTCTGCATATTGTATTGAATATTAGTAAAGGGTGTCGGGTTTTCTGAAGTCATGGGCTGCTGTGACGTCATGTGAAGGCGATGCAATGATAGCAACGAAGGAGCACAGATAAATGTTGAAATGAAAACAGATATTCTATCTAGTGTACAGTACTTTGCAAAAGAGGCTGGAGTTAACACTTGGCGACGATGACAGTAGCTAGGGAGTACAGACGAAAATCATCTGGAGCAAGTAGGCTGAGGCGTTACCAGACGTTTGAAACTCACAATGGCTGGCGGAAGTTGGCCTCTTCCTCCTCCCAGAATGAAGTAATGTTCTTGTTGGTAATAACTTGCCTTACTTTGAGACGTTGACCTAGTGCAATAGTTGATGGTAGGACCCTGGACTGGAAAGAATATCGATGAGAAACAAATGCAGCTATGACAGGTTGCTTGAGCTTGCTGTGGCGTCGTGAGGAACATAGGGGGGTTATCTTGAGTTCTTTGAGGTTATCTTGAGATGATTTTGGAGCTTTTTAGTGTCCCCGCGGCCCGGTCCTCGACCAGCGTGCTGTCCGCTCGGCCGACCGGCTCCCTCACTGACCGACCAGGGGGGGGAGGCTGGTTGAAAAAAAAATCCCTCGCTGCACACCAGTATTATGTGTGTGTGTTGTTCTTGTAGCATTCCTTCTGTGTAGATCTTGCTTATGGTCTTGAGTAATACACAGACTCCTTCTTGGCTTTATTAATTGTGGTTGAACAAATATCCAGCACACCAGGGTCCAGAGATCCTGCTCTGAGCTAGGTCGGTGATACTGACAGGCTTGCTAGAAAGCAGCTACTGCACGGCTCTGAGGAATGACGTCATGAGGCTCACTGGCCACAGGATTGGCTACTCACCAACCGACATAGAATTTAAAGGCTAACAGTTCTATTCTTTATCAGTGTCACACTGTTGTTCTAGTCTATATCAATATCACACTGTTCTTCTATTCTATATCAGTGTCACACTTGTTCAAGTCTATATCAGTGTCACACTGATGTTGAAGTCTATATCAGTGTCACACTGATGTTGAAGTCTATATCAGTGCCACACTGACGTTGAAGTCTATATCAGTGCCACACTGATGTTGAAGTCTATATCAGTGCCACACTGATGTTGAAGTCTATATCAGTGTCACACTGATGTTGAAGTCTATATCAGTGTCACACTGATGTTGAAGTCTATATCAGTGTCACACTGATGTTGAAGTCTATATCAGTGTCACACTGATGTTGAAGTCTATATCAGTGCCACACTGTTGTTCAAGTGTATATCAGTGCCATCTTGTTGTTCAATTGTACATCAGTGTCACACTGCTGTTCTAGTCTATATCACATAAATAATAAAAAATGCTGCTATTGGCCCTTGCAATGTGTAAGTTGCAGGTGGAAACAAATGAAAATCATCAAATGAACAATTAAAACAATTTACTGAAATATTAATGAACAAAAATGGCACCTGAGAATACTTTGCTATTATTATATAACAAATCAAATAAGTAAATGAAAGTTTAACTCTAATGCAATCCAAAAGTATACTGGTGGTGGTGAAGAGAACTACCACACCACCACACCACCACACCACCACACCACCACACTACCACACCACCACACCACCACACTACCACACCACCACACCACCACACCACCACACTACCACACCACCACACCACCACACCACCACACCACCACACCACCACACCACCACACTACCACACCACCACACCACCACACTACCACACCACCACACCACCACACCACCACACTACCACACCACCACACCACCACACCACCACACTACCACACCACCACACTACCACACCACCACACCACCACACCACCACACCACCACACCACCACACTACCACACCACCACACCACCACACTACCACACCACCACACCACCACACTACCACACCACCACACCACCACACTACCACACCACCACACCACCACACCACCACACTACCACACCACCACACTACCACACCACCACACCACCACACCACCACACTACCACACCACCACACCACCACACCACCACACTACCACACCACCACACCACCACACTACCACACCACCACACCACCACACCACCACACTACCACACCACCACACCACCACACCACCACACTACCACACCACCACACCACCACACCACCACACCACCACACTACCACACCACCACACTACCACACCACCACACCACCACACCACCACACTACCACACCACCACACTACCACACCACCACACCACCACACCACCACACCACCACACCACCACACCACCACACTACCACACCACCACACCACCACACTACCACACCACCACACCACCACACCACCACACCACCACACCACCACACCACCACACCACCACACTACCACACCACCACACCACCACACCACCACACTACCACACCACCACACCACCACACCACCACACTACCACACCACCACACCACCACACTACCACACCACCACACCACCACACTACCACACCACCACACTACCACACCACCACACCACCACACCACCACACCACCACACCACCACACCACCACAGCGCCCAGCATACGACGTTGGCTGAAGGCAGACGGCGTTGCAGGAGGCTGAGGTGATCCAAGAGCACTAAGAGAGAGACTAGCTCTCCCAACCCGTTCTCGCACTTCCTTACAGTCAATATTGACTTATTAAATATGTGCATATGTGACAAACTTAACATACTAGTTTACCTTGAAAAGCTTCATAGAAAACACCGACCTTACCTAACCTTCTTAGTATGCTAAGATAAGCATCTTATTGCTTCGTAATTACAATTATTACTTAACCTATACCTATAATACGTTAAATAATAATAATAATTACGAAGCAATAAGATGCTTATCTTAACATACTAAGAAGGTTAGGTAAGGTCGGTGTTTTCTATGAAACTTTTCAAGGTAAACTAGTATGTTAAGTATGTCAAATATGCACATATTTAATAAGTCAATATTGACTATACGAAAGTACGAGAACGAGTTGAGCTCTCCAGGGAGGTGGTGACCCTTATATAGTCCGGCGGTGATGACTCATCCGGTGTCAACGCCAGGTGGACATCTGGTCAACTAGCAAACTGCTCGTTTGTGGCAGGTGGTGCCTTTGTGTTGAGCTGCACCACTGCCAGTTGAAGGCGGCTAACTGCTTGTTTGTGAAGGCAAACTATCAGTTAGCAGAGGCGCCCGGCTTGCCTGTGAGTCGTACCAGGCCGCGCCAGGCCCTGGGGGGTATGGAGAGGTGGCAGGACTGATGACTCATCTGCGCTGGTGTAGAAGTGGACTTCCAGTATAGAGGCATTGACGGTGAGGGGAAACCTTGCCATGAGGTTTTTTTTGTCCCCTTTTGCTCCCCTTGCCATTTCGGGGGGGGGGGGGGTAAAGGGTTTTAATCTAGCTATAGAGCCCCACGACCTAGCCACAGGGCATGGACTGCGAGGCCCCGCAGCACTAACCCGACAAACACATTACGACTAAAAGAAACTAAAACTCATATTGTGGACTACTATGTGCAAAAAAACAAACAAAAAATGCACCTGGAGATACATAAGAAAGAGGATGGTACTGAAATATAACACAAGTGCTTCTGGGGCTTACCGTCCCCGCGCCCGGTGGTCGACCAGACCTCCTCGTTGCTGGACTGGTCAACCAGGCTGTTGGACGCGGCTGCTTGCAGCCTGACGTATGAGTCACAGCCTGGTTGATCAGGTTTCCTTTGGATAAGGCAATTCCACTGCTTTGCAAGGGATTCACGTGACACAGTGTCACTATGTGTTGTTCACGTGTGTATCAGTGTCACATTGTTGTTCACGTGTGTATCAGTGTCACACTGTTGTTCACGTGTGTATCAGTGTCACACTGTTGTTCACGTGTGTATCAGTGTCACACTGTTGTTCACGTGTGTATCAGTGTCACACTGTTGTTCACGTGTGTATCAGTGTCACACTGTTGTTCACGTGTGTATCAGTGTCACACTGTTGTTCACGTGTGTATCAGTGTCACACTGTTGTTCACGTGTGTATCAGTGTCACACTGTTGTTCACGTGTGTATCAGTGTCACACTGTTGTTCACGTGTGTATCAGTGTCACACTGTTGTTCACGTGTGTATCAGTGTCACACTGTTGTTCACGTGTGTATCAGTGTCACACTGTTGTTCATGTGTGTATCAGTGTCACACTCACTCTAATGTTCAAGTTTAAAATGAATTCTTTTATTTTTAATTTAGAATATTTATAGCATTGTGTGCATTAGGTGTATGGCCTCTCAGAAGGTCCATAACGTCTATTACCGAGTAGCAAGAGACATTTAGTACCGAAGATTTATCGATAGTTTCCCATTTACTGTACAAATTGTTACATTAGTTGACTTATGTCATTTTAACGATTTTGTGACCACTGTGCACATGAAAATGTAACTCTGTTGTTGTTATGTTAGACCAGAATATTGCAATCAGTGCTGCATCTGCAATTAAAATTAGGTTAGGGACTTTTCCTCATTAATACAGAGAGCAACATGAAAATATTGATGATACTTAAGCTGTGTCGATCCATTAAGGCCAATGAGTGACCTTCCCTCAGGATGCAACTCACAACAGTTGTTCACTTCCAAATAATACTAGCTAAACATAGGCATTATGTGTAAGTAATCAGGCCAGGGACCTGTTGGTTGTGACCACTGCAACACTAATCTATATAAATAAACATGGAAATGTTCGTTTCTTCAAAATCGCTAATCTCCGAAAGTTCTTCACCGATTGCTTTGAAATTTTCACACAACGTTCCATTCGCCTCCGAGCGTGTTTTTAAATACATACGATATAGCTGTCACGTCTGTGATGGGAATAATAATGATTTTTTAGAAAAACTGTTTTTCCTGTGTTTTTCATGTGAGGGAAATCTTTGAAACCTCTTTACCGATTGCTTTGAAAACTGACAAAACGTTGTAGTCGAATAGGCGAGTGTTTTTAAATACCAACTATATACATGCCTCACCTGTGACAGGAAAAACATGCTTTTTTTGAAAAACCAGCGCCATCTGTTGGACATAAGAGCAACACACGCTGTAATCTCCGAAAGTTCTTCACCGATTGCGTTGAAATTTTGACACAATCTTCCATTCGAATATGCGCATGTTTTTATAACCTACTATATAGATGCCACACCTGTGACAGGTAAAAACATTTTTTTAAACAGCGCCATCTGTTGCACGTAAGAGCAAAACACGCTATACTAAATATGTTATGATTCTATTTCAATGTTTCCGATTTCATTGATAATTGAATTTTCATAGATTTCAATATATTTTTATTCTGATTTAATTATTTTGTGTGACATTGTATTGGAATTGAGCTGTGTTGTTTACCATATCGTTCATTTCATGAGTATAGTTTATTTTTTTATTTTTTTCATTGTCTTTATTTCGTTTTTTAACTGTTTTTTCTTATATTTCAGTGATGGGGAACATCTGATCATTTGATGTTCCCAATTTTCTGATGGGAACATCAGATCAGTTGGGAATGCATCGAACTAGGGAGTGGGGAAGGGTGGGGAGGACAAGGGGACGGGAGTGGTTGATGGTGGGGAGGACGAGGGGACAGGGGAGGGATAATGGTAGGGAGGATGAGAGGACGGAGGAGTTGGGAATTGTGGGAACAAGGGGACAGGGGAATGGAGAATGATGGTGAAGACAAGGGGACAGGGGGAGTGGGGGATGGTGAAGAGGACGAGGGGACAGGGGAGTGGGGGAGTGGTGGGGCGGACTGGGAGACAGGGAAAGGTTGCTGTGGCTCAGCAACGCACATATGTTGCTGAGCTACAACATTGCATTGCCGGGTACAGCTATTCTATATAAATAAAAATGGAAATGTTCGTTTCTTCATAATCGCTAATCTCCGAAAGTTCTTCACCGATTACTTTGAAATTTTCACACAACGTTCCATTCGCATCCGAGCAAGTTTTTATATATATACTATATAGATGTCACGTGTGTGACGGTAAAAAACATGCTTTTTCTGCAAAAACTCTTTTTTTCATGTGTTTTTCACGTGAAGGAAATTTTTGAAAACTCTTTACCAATTGCTTTGAAATTTTGAATCGAAGAGGCGCGTGTTTTTTTATATCTACTGTATACATGCCTCACCTGTGACAGGAAAAAACATGCCTTTTTTTTTAAACCCCGCCAGCTGTTGGACGTAAGAGCATCCCACACAGTAATCTCCAAAAGTTCTTTAACTATTGTTTTGAAATTTTGACACAACGTTGAATTCAAATAGATGTGTCTTTTTATATACCAACTATATAGATGCCGCCCTTGTGGCAGGTAAACACATGCGTTTTTCAAAAATAGTGCCATATGTTGCACATAATAGCAACATGCATGCTATACTAAATATGTCACAAATTGTATGTCAATCTTTCCAATTGCATTGATATATTTTATTTTCATAGATTTCGATTTATTTTATTTTTTATTGAATTATTTTTTGCGAAATTTTGTTGGAATTGAGCTGTGTTGTTTACCATATCATTCATTTCGTAAGCATAAGTATAGATGCCACAACTGTGACAGGTAAAACTATGCTTTTCTTGAAAAACAGCGCCATCTGTTGCATGTAAGAGCAACATACTTGCTATACTAAATATGTTACAATTAAATGTCAATGTTTCTGATTACATTGATAAATTGAATTTTCATAGATTTTGATTTATTTTCTTTTTGATTTAACTATTTTGTGTGAAATGCGTTGGAATTGAGCTGTGTTGTTTACCATACCTTTCATTTCGTGAGTATAGTTTATTTTTTTTTATTTTTTTCATATTTTCATTTCATTTTTTATCTGTTTTTCTTATATTTTAGTGATGGGAACCTCAGATCACTTGATGTTCCCAATTTTGTGATGGGAATTTCAGGCCATTGAGGAAGGCACCGGACTAGGGAGTGGGGAATGGTGGGGATGACGAGGGGATGGAAGTGAGAGATAGTGGCGAAGACGAGGGAACAAGGGAGGGGGGTAATGGTAGGGAAGGACGACGGGACGGGGGAGTTTGGGATGGTGGGGACGTGGGGATGGGGGAATAGAGAATGGAGAGGAGGACAAAGGGACCGGGGAGTGAGGCATGGTGGGAAGGAAGAGGGGATGTTTGCGTTACTGAGCCACAGCAACGCGTGGCTGGGTACAGCTAGTCTATATAAATAAAAATGAAAATGTTCGTTTGTTCAAAATCGCTAATCTCCGAAAGTTCTTCACCAATTGCTTTGAAATTTTCACACGACGTTCCATTAGCATCCGAACGGGTTTTTATATACATACTATATATATATATATATATGTCACGTCGGTGACGGGGAAAAACATGCTTTTTTGAGAAACTGTGTTTTTTATGTGTTTTTCATGTGAGGGGAAATCTTTGAAACCTCTTTACTAATTGCTTTGAAATTTTGACACAACGTTGCATTCGAACAGGTGCGTGTTTTTATATACATTCTATATACATGCCTCACCTGTAACAGGAAAAAACATGTTTTTTTTTTTAAATCACCATCTATTGGATGTCAGAGCAACACACACACTGTAATCTCCGAAAGTTCTTCATCGATTGCTTTGCAATTTTGACACAATCCATTCAAATACCCATGTGTTTTTATATACCTACTATATAGATGCAACAACTGTGACAGGTAAAAATATGTTTTTTTTAAACAGCGTCATCTGTTGCACATATTAGCAACACACGCTGCACAAAATATGTTATGATTCCATTTCAATGTTTCCGATTTCATTGATAAATCGAATTTTCATAGATTTCGATTTATATTCTAGATAAATTTTGATATAATTACTTTGTGTGACATTGCATTGGAATTGAGCTGTGTTGTTTACCATACTGTTTATTTTGTTGGTATAAGTATTGATGCCACACCTGTGATAGGTAAAAACATTCATTTTTAAAGAAATAGCGACATCTGTTGCATGTAAGAGCAACAAACGCTATACTAAATATGTTCTGATTCCATTTCAAGGTTTCCGATTGCATTGACAAATTGAATTTTCATAGATTTCGATATATTTTCATTTTGATTTAACTATTTTATGTGACATTGCCATGGAACTGAGTTGTGTTGTTTACCATACCGTTCATTTTGTTAGTATAGTTTATTTTTTTCATTGCTTTTCATTTCGTGTTTAAACTTCTCATTTTTCAGTGATGTAAACATCAGAGCATATGATGTTCCCAATTTTCTGATGGGAACATCAGATCATTTGGGAATGCATCGAATGAGGGAGTGGGGAATGTGGAGAGGACGAGAGGACGGGAGTGAGGGATGGAGGGGAAGATGAGGGGACAGGAGAGTGGGAGATAGTATTCACCTAGTTGTATTCACCTAGTCGTGTTTGCGGGGGTTGAGCTTTGCTCTTTCGGCCCGCCTCTCAACCAAGTGTTTACTAACTACTTTTTTTCAACCCCCCCCCCCACACACACACAGACACACACACCAGGAAGCAGCCCGTGACAGCTGACTAACTTCCAGTTACCTATTTACTGCTAGGTAACAGGGGCACTCAGGGTTATCTTGAGGTTATCTTGAGATGATTTCGGGGCTTTTTAGTGTCCCCGCGGCCCGGTCCTCGACCAGGCCTCCACCCCCAGGAAGCAGCCCGTGACAGCTGTCTAACACCCAGGTACCTATTTTACTGCTAGGTAACAGGGGCATAGGGTGAAAAGAAACTCTGCCCATTGTTTCTCGCCGGTGCCAGGGATCGAACCCAGGACCACAGGATCACAAGTCCAGCGTGCTGTCCGCTCGGCCGACCGGCTCCCCCATGAAAGGGTGAAAGAAACTTTGCCCAATTGTTTCTGCCTTGTGAGGGAATCGAACCCGCGCCACAGAATTAACGAGTCCTGCGCGCTACCCACCAGGCTACCAGGTGCCTAAGTGATAGTGGGGAGGATGAGGGGACGGTGGAGTGAAGAATGGTAGGGTATTGAGGACGAGGGGACGGTGGAGTAGGGGATGGTGGGGAGGACAAGGGGACGGGGAAGGGGGGGAATTTTTGGGGAGGATGAAGGGACGGGGAAGAGGAAAATGGTAGGAGGACAGGGGTACAGGGGAAGGATGCTAAGCCACAGCAACGCGTGGCCGTGTACAGCTAGTCACAAATATACTCCAAAGACTTTATGTAATTTATTACTATGCAAATTCGAATTAGAGTCACTCACACCTGTGCTCACACACTGCCACCTACACTCACACCTGTGCTCACACACTGCCACCTACACTCACACCTGTGCTCACACACTGCCACCTACACTCACACCTGTGCTCACACACTGCCACCTACACTCACACCGGTGTTCACACTGCCACCTACACTCACACCTGTGCTCACACACCACCACCTACACTCTCACCTGTGCTCACACACTGCCACCTACACTCTCACCTGTGCTCACACTACCACCTACACTCTCACCTGTGCTCACACACTGCCACCAACACTCACACCTGTGCTCACACACTGCCACCTACACTCTCACCTGTGTTCACACTGCCACCTACACTCTCACCTGTGCTCACACACTACCACCTACACTCACACCCGTGCTCACACTACCACCTACACTCACACCTGTGCTCACACACTGCCACCTACACTCTCACCTGTGTTCACACTGCCACCTACACTCACACCTGTGTTCACACTGCCACCTACACTCTCACCTGTGCTCACACACTGCCACCTACACTATCACCTGTGCTCACACTACCACCTACACTCTCACCTGTGTTCACACTGCCACCTACACTCACACCTGTGTTCACACTGCCACCTACACTCTCACCTGTGCTCACACTACCACCTACACTCTCACCTGTGCTCACACACTACCACCTACACTCTCACCTGTGCTCACACACTGCCACCTACACTCACACCTGTGCTCACACTACCACCTACACTCTCACCTCTGCTCACACACTACCACCTACACTCTCACCTGTGCTCACACACTGCCACCTACACTCTCACCTGTGCTCACACACTACCACCTACACTCACACCTGTGCTCACACACTACCACCTACACTCTCACCTGTGCTCACACTACCACCTACACTCACACCTGTGCTCACACACTACCACCTACACTCTCACCTGTGCTCACACTACCACCTACACTCTCACCTGTGCTCATACACTACCACCTACACTCTCACCTGTGCTCACACACTACCACCTACACTCACACCTGTGCTCACACTACCACCTACACTCACACCTGTGCTCACACTACCACCTACACTCTCACCTGTGTTCACACTGCCACCTACACTCACACCTGTGTTCACACTGCCACCTACACTCACACCTGTGCTCACACACTGCCACCTACACTCTAACCTGTGCTCACACTACCACCTACACTCTCACCTGTGCTCACACACTACCACCTACACTCACACCTGTGCTCACACACTACCACCTACACTCTCACCTGTGCTCACACTACCACCTACACTCACACCTGTGCTCACACACTACCACCTACACTCACGCCTGTGCTCACACACTACCACCTACACTCACACCTGTGCTCACACACTACCACCTACACTCTCACCTGTGCTCACACTACCACCTACACTCACACCTGTGTTCACACTACCACCTACACTCACACCTGTGCTCACACACTACCACCTACACTCTCACCTATGCTCACACTACCACCTACACTCACACCTGTGCTCACACTACCACCTACACTCACACCTGTGTTCACACTGCCACCTACACTCACACCTGTGTTCACACTACCACCTACACTCACACCTGTGTTCACACTACCACCTACACTCACACCTGTGCTCACACACTACCACCTACACTCTCACCTATGCTCACACTACCACCTACACTCACACCTGTGCTCACACACTGCCACCTACACTCACGCCTGTGCTCACACACTACCACCTACACTCTCACCTGTGCTCACACACTACCACCTACACTCTCACCTGTGTTCACACTACCACCTACACTCACACCTGTGCTCACACACTACCACCTACACTCACACCTGTGTTCACACTACCACCTACACTCTCACCTGTGCTCACACACTACCACCTACACTCACACCTGTGCTCACACACTGCCACCTACACTCACACCTGTGCTCACACACTACCACCTACACTCACACCTGTGCTCACACACTGCCACCTACACTCACACCTGTGCTCACACACTACCACCTACACTCACACCTGTGCTCACACACTACCACCTACACTCACACCTGTGCTCACACACTACCACCTACACTCTCACCTGTGCTCACACTACCACCTACACTCACACCTGTGCTCAAACTACCACCTACACTCACACCTGTGTTCACACTGCCACCTACACTCGCACCTGTGTTCACACTACCACCTACACTCTCACCTGTGCTCACACTACCACCTACACTCACACCTGTGTTCACACACTACCACCTACACTCACACCTGTGTTCACACTACCACCTACACTCTCACCTGTGCTCACACACTACCACCTACACTCTCACCTGTGTTCACACACTACCACCTACACTCACACCTGTGCTCACACACTGCCACCTACACTCACGCCTGTGCTCACACCCTACCACCTACACTCACACCTGTGCTCACACACTACCACCTACACTCTCACCTGTGTTCACACTACCACCTACACTCACACCTGTGCTCACACACTACCACCTACACTCACACCTGTGTTCACACTACCACCTACACTCTCACCTGTGCTCACACACTACCACCTACACTCACACCTGTGCTCACACTACCACCTACACTCACACCTGTGCTCACACTACCACCTACACTCACACCTGTGTTCACACTGCCACCTACACTCACACCTGTGCTCACA
Organism: Procambarus clarkii; assembly: GCF_040958095.1. Lineage (NCBI taxonomy): Eukaryota > Metazoa > Arthropoda > Malacostraca > Decapoda > Cambaridae > Procambarus > Procambarus clarkii. Next base: position 25,590,449 of record NC_091156.1, on the reverse strand, counting down.
CACTACCACCTACACTCTCACCTGTGCTCACACTACCACCTACACTCACACCTGTGCTCACAAACTACCACCTACACTCACACCTGTGTTCACACTACCACCTACACTCTCACCTGTGCTCACACTACCACCTACACTCACACCTGTGCTCACACACTACCACCTACACTCACACCTGTGTTCACACTACCACCTACACTCTCACCTGTGCTCACACACTACCACCTACACTCACACCTGTGCTCACACTACCACCTACACTCACACCTGTGTTCACACACTGCCACCTACTCTCACGCCTGTGCTCACACACTACCACCTACACTCACACCTGTTCTCACACTACCACCTACACTCACACCTGTGCTCACACTACCACCTACACTCACGCCTGTGCTCACACTACCACCTACACTCACGCCTGTGCTCACACTACCACCTACACTCACGCCTGTGCTCACACACTACCTCCTGTGTTCACACTACCACCTACACTCACGCCTGTGCTCACACTACCACCTACACTCACGCCTCTGCTCACACACTACCACCTGTGTTCACACTACCACCTACACTCACACCTGTGCTCACACTACCACCTACACTCACGCATGTGCTCACACTACCACCTACATTCACGCCTCTGCTCACACACTACCACCTGTGTTCACACTACCACCTACACTCACGCCTGTGCTCACACTACCACCTACACTCACGCCTCTGCTCACACACTACCACCTGTGTTCACACTACCACCTACACTCACACCTGTGCTCACACTACCACCTACACTCACGCCTGTGCTCACACTACCACCTACACTCACACCTGTGTTCACACTACCACCTACACTCACACCTGTGCTCACACTACCACCTACACACACGCCTGTGCTCACACTACCACCTACACTCACACCTGTGCTCACACTACCACCTACACTCACGCCTCTGCTCACACTACCACCTACACTCACGCCTCTGCTCAAACTACCACCTACACTCACGCCGGTGCTCACACACTACCACCTGTGTTCACACTACCACCTACACTCACACCTGTGTTCACACTACCACCTACACTCACACCTGTGTTCACACTACCACCTACACTCACGCCTCTGCTCACACTACCACCTACACTCACGCCTCTGCTCACACTACCACCTATACTCACGCCTGTGCTCACACTACCACCTACACTCTCACCTGTGCTCACACTACCACCTACACTCACACCTGTGTTCACACTGCCACCTACACTCACACCTGTGTTCACACTACCACCTACACTCTCACCTGTGCTCACACTACCACCTACACTCACACCTGTGTTCACACACTGCCACCTACACTCACACCTGTGTTCACACTACCACCTACACTCTCACCTGTGCTCACACACTACCACCTACACTCTCACCTGTGTTCACACACTACCACCTACACTCACACCTGTGCTCACACACTGCCACCTACACTCACGCCTGTGCTCACACACTACCACCTACACTCACACCTGTGCTCACACACTACCACCTACACTCTCACCTGTGTTCACACTACCACCTACACTCACACCTGTGCTCACACACTACCACCTACACTCACACCTGTGTTCACACTACCACCTACACTCTCACCTGTGCTCACACACTACCACCTACACTCACACCTGTGCTCACACTACCACCTACACTCACACCTGTGCTCACACTACCACCTACACTCACACCTGTGTTCACACTGCCACCTACACTCACACCTGTGCTCACACACTACCACCTACACTCTCACCTGTGCTCACACTACCACCTACACTCACACCTGTGCTCACACACTACCACCTACACTCACACCTGTGTTCACACTACCACCTACACTCTCACCTGTGCTCACACTACCACCTACACTCACACCTGTGCTCACACACTACCACCTACACTCACACCTGTGTTCACACTACCACCTACACTCTCACCTGTGCTCACACACTACCACCTACACTCACACCTGTGCTCACACTACCACCTACACTCACACCTGTGCTCACACACTGCCACCTACTCTCACGCCTGTGCTCACACACTACCACCTACACTCACACCTGTGCTCACACTACCACCTACACTCACACCTGTGCTCACACTACCACCTACACTCACGCCTGTGCTCACACTACCACCTACACTCACGCCTGTGCTCACACTACCACCTACACTCACGCCTGTGCTCACACACTACCACCTGTGTTCACACTACCACCTACACTCACGCCTGTGCTCACACTACCACCTACACTCACGCCTCTGCTCACACACTACCACCTGTGTTCACACTACCACCTACACTCACACCTGTGCTCACACTACCACCTACACTCACGCCTGTGCTCACACTACCACCTACATTCACGCCTCTGCTCACACACTACCACCTGTGTTCACACTACCACCTACACTCACGCCTGTGCTCACACTACCACCTACACTCACGCCTCTGCTCACACACTACCACCTGTGTTCACACTACCACCTACACTCACACCTGTGCTCACACTACCACCTACACTCACGCCTGTGCTCACACTACCACCTACACTCACACCTGTGTTCACACTACCACCTACACTCACACCTGTGCTCACACTACCACCTACACACACGCCTGTGCTCACACAACCACCTACACTCACACCTGTGCTCACACTACCACCTACACTCACGCCTCTGCTCACACTACCACCTACACTCACGCCTCTGCTCACACTACCACCTACACTCACGCCGGTGCTCACACACTACCACCTGTGTTCACACTACCACCTACACTCACACCTGTGTTCACACTACCACCTACACTCACACCTGTGTTCACACTACCACCTACACTCACGCCTCTGCTCACACTACCACCTACACTCACGCCTCTGCTCACACTACCACCTATACTCACGCCTGGGCTCACACTACCACCTACACTCACGCCTGTGCTCACACCTTTGCTCACACACTACCACCTGTGCTCACACTACCACCTTCACTCTAGCAACAGAAGGCAGCGAGTCACTGTGAGGGGCGAGGTCTCAGATTGGCGAAGTGTCACAAGTGAAGTCCCACAGGGTTCAGTCCTGGGACCTATACTCTTTCTGATATATGTGAATGATTGTAAGGGTATAGATTTTCACCAGCTAAATCTTCTACATGAGTGTTGACTGCACGAGCGCTGCCGTGCACCCGGGCACGTAAATGGCCGTGCAGTCAGTCTAGATTTGATAATCTGTAAACTAGACATTAAGTGCTTAGGCTCGTTGGAGAGCCTAGGCCATCAGCATTTCAAATATGTTGCAATGGTCGCTGCAACGCATTTGTGGAAACCGTTAGAGAGAGTAGCAGTTTAACTGCTTTAAGATTGTGGGAGACGAGTGGAGCGAGGAGGAAGCCGTGAGGTAAGCCGCCTCCCTGGCCGTTCCCACGGTAACCAAGACAGACGCCGTGACGTCACCACAGCGAGCCAAGCAAGGAGAAGCCGTGATTGGCTAAGGGCCTTAGGTAGAGGTGCGCGACATTGTGATTGGCTAGTTTGAGGGGGGACCGGTAGGCCAGCATTTTCCCACCCAAGGTTCAAGACGCCATTCTGTCCTAACCACTAGTCTAAGCTAGATGTAAGTTTCGCTTGGTCGGCCACCAAGAGAAATTACCATCTGTAGTGGTTTCCCAGTACGCTTTATATTCTCATGATGTGACATGTGTCCGCAGGGAACGGCCAGAATCTGGGAACCCGTCGTATTTGCATGTGATAACAGGAAATTGTACAAGACTGGAAAAGTAGCAGTGGTAAACCACACGCGCAGGAGTACCGGACTGTGTCGTGAATCTCCAGTCATCATCAGATCCTGCTTCAGTCAATTAGCAGTTGAGATACCTGGACAGACTTGCGAGTCTTCAAGGCAGTTTTGCACCAGAAATTCGGGGTAATTTCGGTCTAACTGTGGCACATTGTCGTTCGCCGTGTTTGCCGCCATTTTTGAGCAAGCACGTCGCTTCGCCCTGAGGGAGGGAAGAAGCCAGCAAGTGAGGGCGGGTACTAGCTGTACCCAACCAGCCCTCTGTACTCCGTCCAGGGCCACTCTTAGCCTAAGCTGCGCCGCCTTGGGGGAGGTGGCCGCCGCTGATCTTCGAGACTACAGTGCTTCAGTCTTCATGTTTACATGGGGTAGTATCCGTAGGCTGGCCTGTGTTATTGAGTGAGTACACCTTGTGTTCTATTGGTGATTATTATCTATAACCCTTATTCGCATCAGGGTGTCCGCCAGCATTGTCCTTTCAGGACCTGTTAGGTGAACAGGTAGTGTAGAGGGCGTGATATTTCACCTATTTAACGTCTTGTCAGTCAAGGAGAGCTTGAACTGAGTGTATGTGTGCAGATGTGGTGTGTGTTTGGTCACACGGGAAACACTTTCAGCTGTGTAGTAAAGCCGGACAGGTCCAAGAGTTATACTCCATACTGGTGGGGTTATGTGTTGAGTACATTTCTAGGTGAATTGTGTATGCCATTTTCCCATGTCCACATGTGAAGTCTATTTCAGGAGATCGAGTTCAGGTCATCAGATTTACGGTAGTGTAACTGTTGTAACACCGGGGTTTTCCTGGCATAGGATATTGTGGAGTTAAAACCAGGGTGTTTATTACAAGTGTATTGTGTGTGTTCCTCGGCTGTGTCAAGTGTAATTTATATATATGCGTAGTTCACCGGTTTAACGAAATTTGGTGGATTTATGGTGTAGAGTGAGTAACGCCGCTGTCGGGAGTGACCGCTCTGTTGAGTAGCGGTCATGGGAGTAATTATCGATCCATGGGATCGTTAAAGCACTTGCCCAAGTTGATTATTAGAGTGATTACCTCCTTAGTGTTCCACATGGCGTTTAATTTGATAGCAGAGAGCTACAGGTGAGGTCAGTGTGTTCGATATATAATTGTGTCACGAAGCCGAGTGTGTTATTACTGTGGTTTCAGTAATTGTCATTGCAACGGGTTGCAGTTGTTTGGGCCGTGATTCTAATTTGTGTTATTAGATCACCGAGTGTTGTGTTATTGTGTCATGGGTGCACTCATCAGTGGGACGAGTATATGGTGTTATTATTCTGTGTATTGAAGTCCAAGATTCAGAGACAGGGTTAATTAGCCGAGAGTTATTAACGTCACGTCACCAAGGGAACACCTATTGCTTATAGAGGAATTGTTGTGCAAGACAGTTTGAGTTAACGTAAATACGCATGGGTTATTTATCTTAACAAGGGACAGCTGATTGGTCGGTCAAGGGATTGGGGGCCAATCAGCCACTTCAGGCGAAGTCAGACAGTGGTGTAGGAATTCCGGTAGGGATAAAGTCGTGCATTAAGTAACTGTCTGTTGCAAATTATCTGTCAGTTGGGCAGGTAATTAAGGGTTCACGGAAATCAAGGTAATTTACTCCGATCAGGGTTTGATCAACTCACACGAAGGCTCCATTGTTTCCATTAACGTAACGTCTGTTATTAAGTATCTCAGTTGGACAAGTAATGTGATTGACTCTTGGGAGAATAAAGTCATTGATAAGTAACATAGACGTAGTGATTAGTTATTGGTCCGTGGGGCAGTTAACTTTTTTTTTTTTACATGCAAGCATGCAAGTGAAATACAAGAAATACAATAAAAATAACAGAAGAAACATAATAAAAAAGCAAAAACAACAAACCACCGGCCAGAAGGACCAACAACACAGTACAAATAACAAGCATAACTAGAGAAAACAGCATACATCAAGACAACAGAACACAAGAGAAATGTAAACAAGGAAGCAAGGCACAAAAACATAATAACACATGAAACAAAACAAACATAAACATCATGACGTACAGGTAAGGCATAAATATAACATAAAATAGAACAAGAAAATCAAAATATACAAGAAGCCAAGAATAAAAAACACAAGCCACACAGGGCACAATAACAACACAAAACATTAAACAAGAACACTCACAACTAACCACCGGCCTCGCAATAAACAAAAGGAGAGGCACAAGCACAGAACACAATAGGGCAAACAGTACAGCCAGAAGGGCACACAGTACTACATAATCAAAGGAACAGATAATCAGTGAACATACTTGCCGGGAACCAGGCCCGCGGGAACAGCACATTGAATGCCTCCCAAAGCACCCACCACCGAGGGTCCAGCTCATCTACAGGGGAAGCCATAACCTCCGGAACCCCGGAAACAAACACCCGCAAACAGGGGATCCAGATGGTAGTACTGACGAGGCGCGTAGTTGCCACACGTCCCCACATGACGGGAACCCGCCCAACACGAAAGCAGTCCGGTTCATCCGACAGCATTAACTCGGCAATCAACGCCCAGTGACCCGGTGGCATCACAGATGCCGACAACACATCCTCCAGGTCTCCAATGTACAACCTCACAGGAACGGACCTGACAAAGGGCACCACCACCGGGACACCCACGGCCACGGGCACCAGACGGTGCGCATCCTTTCGTAAGGATGCCACGCCCAGGACTAGTATCCATACCATCCCTGGCAGTGGAAGCCACCACCCCCCACCGCGGAGAGTCCCCTGCAGGCAAAGGAATAGAAGGCACGGCCGAGTCACGTGCACAAGCACCAGCAGGCACATGGGACCTCTGCCACCATTAACTCTGTAGACATCGATGCAAAGGGATCCACCTTAACACCAGAAGACCCGCCGTCAATGAAGTCACCCACATCAGCCCAGGCAGAAGACGAAAGCCGGGAATGCTTGGGCTCTGGGCGGATATCGTCCGAGCTGGATGCGGACCCAGAAACACGGCAACCACCAGCCGGACGAATTGCCGCCAGACGCAGAACAGCAGCAGCCTCAACTACTGGTGGAACCGAACCGCACACAGCAGGCGGCGGCACCGCCACCCCAGCACCCATCACAGACGGAACACAAGATGAGGGCGCAAGGCCAGGCACAGGAGCAGAGGACGAGGAAGAGAAGAGCGCCGACGACGCACAGAGATCACCCGGAAGGTCATCGGGAGCATCAGGGACAGCGACGGGATCAGGAAGCACATCCGACGGCACGGCAACACCTGAAGGAGGGTCCTCAACAACCGATGGCAGGACAGACGATGCAGGGGAAGCTGCAGCATCCAATGGGACACTCACTTCCTCACCCCCGGAGTCCTCTTCCAGAGGGAGTGGCGGGAAATCCTCTTCTTTGAAAATGTTCATGGGAGCAACCGCATCCTCAGTGCACCCGGCAGCTTGATGGCCCAACAGGCCAAAACAAAACACGTCCGCGGTTACCGTGCATAGTACACCCGTACGTAGTACCCTAAAAGCCGGACAGAGGAGGAAATGTCCGACTGCAGGCGCATTCCCAAGGTACGAATATTGGTCTTCACCCCCGCATACTGGCCAGAAGACAGCGAGTGCATCCGCACACTGACGACTGTGCCAAACTGTTGGAAGAATCGCCGGAGGAGCGTCTCTGGAAACTCCATGGGGGCCCCATGAACATTCACGTACGTCATAGCACTGCTGCAATCCGATATAGACACAAATCCGGTGCCATTCGGCAGCTGCAAGGTACGTCCCTCGTACCACTGGAGAAAGTCACGGTACGCCGCTTCCCCCACAAACGTGATAACCACACTGAGCAGTTACTAGCTCAAACCTATAGACATCCACGACCGGGATACGGAGCATGTCACACACGATCACCTCCACTACAGGATAACCTGCACGCTCCATAAACTCCAAACCCACAGAGTTTACCCTCACAATAGGGGGAAGATAGCCACCCATGTCAAAAGCGCCACGTCCACGTCGGGAGCCGGTCGGCGGAGTGGACAGCACACTGGACTTGTGATCCTGAGGTCCCGGGTTCGATCCCGGGCGCTGGCAAGAAACAATGGGCAGAGTTTCTTTCACCCTATGCCCCCTGTTACCTAGCAGTAAAATAGGTACCTGGGTGTTAGTCAGCTGTCACGGGCTGCTTCCTGGGGGTGGAGGGCTGGTCGAGGACCGGGCCGTGGGGGACACTAAAGCCCCAAAATCATCTCACGATAACCTCCACTCCAGCCAGGAACAGCAGGGAGGGTAGAGACACCCACGCCCACTGCCGGCGAAAACGGCAAACACCCCAAACTACCAGAGAGGTCAGGCGATACGTTCTCACCTCACGACAGCTAGAGCGCAACTCTGTGACAGTTAACTAGTCACCTGAGTTAATCGGAGTAAGTAGTACTCCAGAGGGAATTCACTTCGTTGATGTTATAACTCTTGAACCAGTGTTGAGTGTAACCTATTCGAGTATAATTAATTATTGATCTTCGAGATAGTATTTAATTGCTCAGAGAAGTTAAGGGTAATGGCCGACCTCATAGCACTTTGGACGTAGAATAGTAGTAAACTATCGAGTGGGCGACAGTATCTGTTAACGTAACTCATGTGGATTTTCGCTGCCAGCAAGTTGGAGGGGCCAGTCGTCGCGATTGAGCTCCCCAGTTGTTGCCTGGTGCTGCATGAGGGAGGGTTGCTGTTGGTGGTGTGCTGCTCCGGCTGGCCGGTGTGGCGGCTGGCGGTATAGCGACGCATGATGCCCATTTTTGGCGCATCGATACTGTGGGGCTAGATTTCTGTGCACCTGCAGATTGGACTGTGGTGGAGATTGCGCTCCTGGACGTTTTGGAAGTGGAGGTTGCAGATCTTCAGGGCCTGGAGAGATTGCCACCTAAACGTGTGGTGGTGAAGTTTGCCACGTAATGTGTTCCATAGTTTCGTCCGCTGCTGTGTTGGCCGTACTTTTCCGATTCCTGATTCCACGATATCTGTGACGTTCGTGAGAGTACACGGTGTGCCGTTGGACTTCCCTGAGCAGGCGCTGCACACCTGTTTTGCCTGGTATGGTACGGTTGAGGCGCATCGTGTAAACTGTTTACGTTCTGGGCGTCTGAAGGGGTTAAGTTTTGGTGTGCTTACGGTTAACATCCGGTTGACCACTACCATTCCTTCCCAGGTTCGGTTCCTCAGTTACTCCATGCGGGTCTTCTATCAGAACCAGCCACGCACCTGCTTCCGATGTGGTAAGGAGGACCACGCTGATTCCACTACAGAGCCTTCTGTTTTTCACAAGGATGATTTTCCCCCCATGGATGCTCGTGAGGAGGCCTCTGGGGTTCTGGGGTCTGTTGCTGTGCCTTGTGCCGTCCCATAGGCGGCTGAGCCTGATACTCCACCCGTTCCTGTTTTATCTGCCTGCTCGGTAGGCCCTGCGACCCTGGCGGTACCTGTTGCATTATTGCGTCAACGGTTGTTGTGGAGGTGTGAAAATAAGTCTATATTGTTCCAAAATCTAAAGCCTCAGTATAGTTATCATACAAGGCCATCATCATGCACAAAATAATTTATGAAGATCAATACTTACAGCTAAAGATGCTAGACCTGTATGGTTTCCTAGCAAACGTAAACAAGACCATCAATATTACCATTATTCCCCACGAAAATACATATTTTCCTCGATACAGCATAGAAGGCGGGCAGTGGATGAGCTGGGGACGGAATTGGGGGTAGTATGGGATACCCTCGGGGGTGTCATCGGCAGGAATTTTGTGTATCTGGCTCTGTGTGATTCTACAGTGGAGGAAGTTGTTCTGTGGTGATGGTGTGTGACCCTGTTATTGGAGGCAGTGCATTTCCCTGTGATGCATGTGTCATCGGATGACACACGCATCACAGATGACACACGCATCACGAATGTCTGCTGTTGTTGAGGCCAGTGGAACTCCTGCTGCTGGAGGTGTGTTGCGGCCTTCTACGGGTCCTGGGGGTCGTCCCTCCCCCCCCCTGGCTACTCCGTGCTCTCCAGCTCCCTGCCTTAAGCGGCTCAGAGGGAGCGCTCTCGGAGCAAAGGTCCTCCTGGGAAGAGGGTCGAGACTTTGCAAGGCGTGGCCTTGCCTGGTAGTCCTCCTCCCCCCCCCCCCTTCCCCCTGTTGCCATCGTGAGACCAACGATGGTGTGGTGGTTGCTCATGATGTAGCTTCCCCGGTAGTATCCCCGGTGGTTGTGGATGTGGGTACCAGCTGGAAGGTAGTGGCTGGGGCTAGATTGGACAAGCCGGGGGTTGTTGACCCTGTGAGGCTTCGGAAGTCTTCTCGGTCATCCGCCAGTGAGGTGTCATACTCTGTGGAACAGCAGGTAGGTGGCTGCTGCTCCTGCAGTGAGTTCATGTGCGCCACTGGAGGGGAGGGGCCTGAAGTGTTGGGGGGTGGTCTTGATTGTTTTTCCTGATGGCACCTCTCTGACGTGTGTATCCTTGAATGTCCGTTACTTGAATGATTTTGCAGTTCAGTTGGGTATGTTAGATGTCCTTCGGGAGCTACATGTGGATGTGGCTTTTATTCAGAAGCATAATGTTAAGGATGTGTTTGCTCTACAGAGTTCATGTGCGGATTGTCATGTTGTGCTTAACCCGCTAAGGACGTCCTTTGGGGGTACGCTAATGTTGTTTTCTAGGAGGGCGTCCATCTCTGTGCTTCATGATTCTTCTCATGATTTCCATTCATCATGGAAATGATTGAGAATGGGCGAGTTCTGTTTGTGCGGGTGGAGTATTTGGGGGTCGAGATCCCGATCTTAACTGTCTATGCCTCCTCGTGGGTGGCACGTTGTCGCGGAGGATTTTTTTTGGTGGGGCCTCTCCATTTCTTGCATCATGATTTGCGTGATATGGCCTTTGGTGGGGGCTTTAATTGTGCCACGAGTGTGAGGGACTGCAATAGCGTCCAGCCGCAAAATGTTTCAGGGGCATTGATCGAGATTTTGCGGTGATGCTGGTTCCGTGATGCTGCCGTTCTGTGTGGCTGTGCATTGGAATATACTTTTGCTGCGCGAGGGGCATGTTCTCGACTCGATAGGTTTTGCGTTCAAGAGAGGGGGGGGGGGGAAATGATCTGTGTTTGAGTTCCATATTGTCCCTGTGGCTTTCTCTGATCATTGTTTGATGGTGAACTGGGTTGATGTGAGGAGTCGGGTGTGGGTGGGTAGGGGATAGTGGAAGCTGAATTGTTGATTGTTGCATTGTCTGCGGGTCAGGATTGTTGCCCGGCGGTCTAAGTTCTCTTCTCTTTTTGGTTGGTGGGAGTGGTGCAAGGTGGAATGTCGGCGGTTCTTTGGCACTGTTGCGAAGAGGGTGGCGGCGGGGAGGTTTGGGTTGCTGCGGCTGCTTCTGGCGTGGCTGTCTCGTTTGTATGTGCAGCTGAATGTGGGGGGTTGAGTGTTTTGCGGAGATATCGGCGTGCAAGGAGAGTATTTGTGGGCTGCGTGCTGAGTTGGCTGATGGTGTACGGGTGGGTGCTCTTGTGGCAGAGCGTGTAGATGGGGAGCGGCTTTCCCCCTTTTGCAGAAGGAGAAAGCTGTTCGGAACTCTCCTTTTTAAGGGTCTTCTTTGGCCTGATGGTTCTGTCCTTTCTAACACGGATGGGGTCGTGATTTATGTGAGGCAGGAGTTGGAGGCACTGTATGGGGAGGTGCAAGGGGATGAGGTGCTCGCTGATAATTTTTTGAGTAGTTGCATGCCGGGGTTATTGGATGAGGATTGCTCTGTTGGGGAGGGATGTTATATTGTCGGAACTCTTGGGTGTGGTATGGTCCTTCTGGTCAGGGAAGGTGCCGGTTCGTATGGCCTTCCTGTGGAATTCTATCTTGCCTTTTGGGATGTGTTTGGGGAGGTTTTGTTGGAGGTGGTGAGGACTTGTTTCCAGGGGTGTGTTCTGCCCAAGTCCCAGTTTGACGGGATCGTGCAGTTGCTCCCGAAACCTGGTGATATGAGGGTTTTTTCGAACTGAAATCAAATTTGCCCGAAACGCTCTGCGTACTATTGGCTTTAGGTATTATAGGTACTACTTCTGTCTTTAAATCAAACAGAATGTTTGTTCTGTAACTCTGCAACTATGTATGTCCTTTTCCTAAATAAATTATTATTATTATTATTATTAATTAGCGTCCCATTGCCTTGTTGAATGTGGACTACAAGATTGTGTCGAAGTTATTAGCGGGTCGTAGTCGTGGTGTTCTTGATTCGGTGATATCTGTTGAGCAATTTTGTGGTGTGCCCAGTCGTTCTCTCCTGCAGTGCAACTCTCTCTTTCGAGATGTGCTCCTCTATGCCTCGGAGTATTGACTGTCAGCTCCAATGCTCAGCTTGGATTGGTCGAAGGCTTTCGACTTGGTGTCGTTAGGCTTTGTGTTTCGAGTGTTGAAGGTCAATCGTGAAAAGTCCTGTTTGATGGGTTTGGGTGTGTGGGCTTCCCCCACATAGTGTGGGCAGGGTCATGGTTTCCGGTAGTCTCTTCTCTTCGGAGTCTAGGGCTGACAATGATTTGCCTCGTAAAAACTGTTCCTTAGATTGGAATTGGGGTGCTGTTTCTCGTTCCATTGGGGTTGCGGTTGGGTTGTTGTCGGATCGTCCTTTGACGATTTACCAGCGAGCACTGCTTGCCACTTGTAAAGTCCTTTCGAGGGTGTGGTTTGTGGCACGGTGCTTCCCCTTGGGTTGCAGGCGGACTCGGGAGCAGGAGAGTCAGGTATATTGTTATGTATTTGATGCGGACAGTACCACCTGGTTCGCCGCTCCACGTTGGCATTAGGTGTGCAGGAGGGGGGGTGTTGGCATCCCTGACGTCTTTACCAAGGCCAGGACCTTGTTTTGGGTCTCGTTGCGGCAGGGGATGGCATTGGGTGGGGAGCTCAATGCATTGAGTGTCTTCTTTTATTCGGTTAGGTTTAGTTATTTGGTAGATTTGGGGGCTAGTTGTTGCGTTGTAAACCCCTCCTGTGAACTCCTGGGCAGTGGAGATCCTCTGTTCTCTCTGTAAATGCCCTGGCTTTCTATCCCTTTCATGTTGGGGTGTTTATCGTGTGTTATGTCGTGTGAGCCATCGGGTGGGTTGTGTGTGTGTTTTGTGCTGGAGCGGCTCCTGTGTTTGTGTGTGTGTTTTTGTTTCCTTGTTCCTGCGTTTTCTGGTGTGTGTACTCACCTAGTTGTACTCACCTAGTTGTGTTTGCGGGGGTTGAGCTCTGGCTCTTTGGTCCCGCCTCTCAACCGTCAATCAACAGGTGTACAGATTCATGAGCCTATCGGGCTCTGTCATATCTACACTTGAAACTGTGTATGGAGTCAGCCTCCACCACATCACTTCCTAATAGAGTGTGTGTGTGTGTGTGTGTGTGTGTGTGTGTGTGTGTGTGTGTGTGGGTGTGTGTGTGGTATGGGTGTTTATTCCTGGCTCCTGCGTGGGCCTCTGCTTGCTCTCCCTGTGTAGGAACAGTATGAGACCGAAGATAGTACTATGATCGATGTTGGGGGAGAGCAACTGGTGCGATGAAGGTTAGTTTGTTGATTGGTCAGAGAGAGGTTGTGGCTGTTTTGGCTGAGTTGTTGATTGGTTGGCGGACTGGGAGCTAGGCCCTCCATTGGCTTCCAGACCGTGCAGAAGCTCCACCCCTACCCCAGAAGCTCAGGGGAAGTTGGCGGCTTGCACGTTGAATGTTGATGGTGCACGGCGAGTGGTGTTGACCTGCCTGGCGTCGGACATCTTCTATAATTCCGCATGTCTTTGGGGGCACTCGGCAGAGACAGCGGTGTGGTCACCTTGGCAGAGAAGACATTGGAGGAAGTTGTTGGTGCATCTTTTGAAGTGGTGATTCTCGGTGCTCTTGCTGCACCGTTGGTCTGGAGACGTTCATTTTTGGTGAAGTGCTCGTAGCTATAGCACTTATAGCATTGTCGAAGCTGGTAATAGTGTTCTTTGCTGATCTTTCGGGGTATGCAAGCGATGCCAAAGCACCGAAAGCCGTTTGTAGTAGCAAAAGTAGCTTTCTCAGGCGATGTGAAAGTGACCTTCATGGTGGGGAGGTGGCTGTCATGCACAGGAATGAACTTTACAGTGACAGCAGTCAAGGAAGGGTTCTGTTCGTTTATGCTGGTGACGACGTCGATGGAAGCTTTTTCAGAGAGTAGGGAGCTCACTCTCCAGAAAAACACCGTCCTGGCTGCGAGGTAGTGTCGTGGTGGGTGAAGATCATATGCGCCTCCTCAAGAGCAGTAAGGTTGGTGGGGACAAATAGACCCTGTACGGCTGCGGTAGTGCTGAACAACAGTTGAGGTCCTTCATCATCGACGATGACGTCCAGTGGTGCAACACTGGTTTTTGTGTTGATTAAATTCGAGATCTCTGACCGGGTAAGGGTCCGGTCTCCTCTGAATCGTACCTTGATCCGGTAGATCATAGTACACAGGCTTAGCACCCGACGCTACCGAGAAGCTCTCGTCGTTGCTGCCCAATGTTTACCCACCCGGCAGTGCTGGGTACTAGAGAGCCTTGTCTAGAGGGTTGCTCTTTCCTTTAGAGGCCTGCCTTTTACCAGTATAATGCACCAGATCAGGGTGGGGTCTGACCTAAAGCAAAGTACTCTGAATGATGAGGACAGGCTGTCGGTGAGCTGCTTATAAATGCAGGGTCAGGCCTAGTGTAGATGACGCTGATGTTGCAGGTAACTATCGGCTGGCAGCCTAAAACAAACAGTTAGTGGCTGGTCGACCGGCAAGTCGCATTGGCCCTAGACAGCAGGTGTCCAGGTGTCTCGGGTACTAGAGGGTGGAGGGGGGTGGTGTCTGTCTAGACACGGAGGTGTCCTGGCACGTATTATTGTTGTCATTGATGTTGATTTCTTATAATGGAGCATGCAGATACCTTGGTGAATAGACGGTAAAGTGAACAGGCAGCATCTTCTGCCTAAGCAGGAGATTACCGTAACAGCTCTCTCTTGAAACCTGTTCCTATCGCCTATGACACTGCTGTGGAGTGGAGAGTTGAAGTGGGAGGTTCCTCCTTGTGGACTCGGGAGAGCGCGTCGACGACGACGTTTTCCAATCCTTTGATGAAGATGATGTTGAGATTGTAGTTTTGCAGGTACAAGGCTTAGCGAAGCAAGTGCTGGTTGGAGAACTGGGTCTGCTGCAGGAACTGAAAAGGATGATGATTGTAGATGATGTTGATTTAGTACTGCAGGGCTCAGTGAAGTACAAATTGGTTGGAGAACTGAGCATGCTGAATGGATCAAAGGGAATGGTGATCCGAGGAGATGGGTCGTCAGGTGCAAGACCCAGTGCATAAGTGCTGGTTGGAGAACTAGGTCTGCTGTAGGAACCAAAGAAGATTGTGGTATGTGATGTTGATGTGGTGCTGCAGGACCCAGCGAAGTACGAGTCAGTCGAAGAACTAGGCCTGCTGCAGGGACCGACGAAAATGGTGGGCCGAAGAGATGTTGATGATTTTGTAACCTTGTAGATTGGTTGGTTCGTTGTGTTGTACGCTGGATAGGATGTTGAGAGGCTCTTTTATGACAGTAGTAGCTGGATGGCATGATCCCATCTCGCTGTGGTGTCGTGGTGTTCCTAATACCAGTGTAGCTGGTTTCAGCCTTTCAAATGATATGGAACGTAAGTTTGTCTTAGTATATTTTTGCTGAGGGGCTGGTAAAGTTGCCGGAAAGAGCACGCTTATTTGGATTTGGTTCGTAGGTAGGAGGATCTTTCCTGGTGTTGGAAAAGATCGAGGATTTAGAACCATTGCAGTTAGGAAAAGTACAACAAGAAGGGCTAGACAGTACCTAGGTTGATGTAGATTGTCTTACACAAGTCGTTGAAGAAGATGTCACAACTGCTCTGACTTTCCTGTGGATGTCCGCACTGCAAACACTGTTTCACGAGGTGCTTCACAACGTTAGCAGCCATACTGTTCTTGATAGAAACTGCTGTAGGAAACCTGGTGGTAGAACACGGGATATTACTGATATGTAAGTTACCTGAGCTTGTCTTGGAGAGAGGCTCGACATTGTTGTTGATGAGATGGCTGAACGGCTCAGAAGGTTCATTGACGAAACAATGGGTATAAATTGGATAAGTTTAGATTTAGGAAAGACTTGGGTAAATACTGGTTCAGTAACAGGGTTGTTGATTTGTGGAACCAATTGCCGCGTAACATTGTGGAGGTGGGGTCCCTCGATTGTTTAAAGCGCGGGTTGAACAAGTATATGAGTGGGATTGGATGGTTATAAATAGTAGCTGCCTCGTATGGGCCAATAGGCCTTCTGCAGTTGCCTTTGTTCTTATGTTCTTAAGGTATTGGTACCTGGATCAGTGGTGCCTTGGGTATAGGAGCGTTCGGCTTGCCTGTCCTTTGACACGTGTGACAAGTATTTACAAAGGTCTTGATGTCGGGAACCATACCTGGCCAGTTGCAGTCCTGTTTCAGGGCGTTGTAGGTTTTGTTGAAGCCGCAGTGTGAGAGAGGGCCATAGGCCAGACGCATGATATCTGACCGCAGGCTGGTAGAGACAACAAGCTGGTTGACGTTAGTCCATTCATCATCCTCCTTTAACTTATTGGGTCTATAGCGGCGGTAGAGAACATGGTTACCCACAAAAAAAAAGCAGGGATAGAGTCTGAGTCTCGGCCTGAGAGAATAAAGATGTTAGGGATTGATCTTCTCTCTGCAACTTACCGAATTCCAACAGGTTGAGATTCAGTGAGAGGCCCTGAGAATTTTGAGGGACAGCTGGAGTGGCTGGTTGCGGTCGAGCAGCTTGGGCACTTGTTGTCACCATGACTAGTTGGGAGATGTCCTCAGAATGGTTAATCGGTTGAACCTCTTCTGCAACGTACTTCATAACAGGATCTTGCATGGAAGAGTCACATACCTGTGGTTTGTCTCTGATGATGAGGTTCGTGGGTTGTTGATCTCCTGCCAAGTCTCCTGCCAAGCCCAAGAGAAGTTGAACTGGCATGGGAAAAGGTTTTTCCCAGATGGCGACTTGGACTTAACCACGAACAAACGAACAATCCAAGTGGACTCTTGCGAGTGGGTATGGAGTGGTTGCTGTGAGATCATTGATGAGGATGGTTTCTCCAGTGTAGTGACGTTGGGTGCAGCAGCTCTGAGGTGTATTGATTGTAGAGCAGCTGTGTCCCTCAAGATGTTCACTTGGATCCTTCCCTCCGAGTCTCTACCGCTGGCAGAGACAGTTCTTGAGTACAGGTGTGTGTGGTAGAGAGAAAGATCAGAGGATGGAACATGGATGTTCATTACAGGCTTATGAGTTTTAGAAAAAGGTGATTTGTGCTTGTGGATCTCACTCCTGGACTTACAGTGAGGATTGGTACCCTAGTTTATGGTATGCCCATACTCTTTACCGTGCCGACAGTAAAGTGAGTAGTCTTTATCATTAGTACTCACTTTAGCAGGACTGGGCCAAGATGATTTACCATGAGGTGTGTCGGATGACAATCGGTGAATTAGGCTGTCGGTGTCAGCCAACTGGTCACACTTAGTAAGGTTGGTCTCTCCTTTGTCTGAAAGGTAGAGACGGATGGGAGTAGGAACACGGTGAAGGAATTCTTCCATCAAGATGAAGTTGATGAGAGCTGCAAAGGTGGTGGCTAGGGCTGATTCCAGCCACGTCATTAGATATTTTGTCTTATTTTGATCAAATTCTAGGTACGTAGTAGCACTGGATTTGATGTTGTCCCAAAATCTATGTCTATAACTCTCTACGGATAGGAGGTAGTCATCAAGCACTGCCTGTTTCAACACATGATATTCGGTATCTGTAGCCAGAGAACTGAGGGTCAAGGCTGTTAAATGAGCCCTGAGAAGTATAGACCACTTATCTTGAGGCCAGTTGAGTTGATTAGCTAGAGTCTCAAACAACCCGTTCTCGCAAATTCGTAAAGTCAATATTGACTTATTAACTACGTGCATAGGTGATATACTAAACATAATAGATACCCTTAAAAAGATTCATAGAAAACACCGACCTTACCTAACCTTGTTAGTATCTTAAGATAAGCATCTTATTGCTTCGTAATTACAATTATTAGTTAACCTATACCTATTATAGGTTAGGTAATAATTGTAATTAGGAAGCAATAAGATGCTTATCTTAAGATACTAACAAGGTTAGGTAAGGTCGGTGTTTTCTATGAATTTTTTTAAGGGTATCTATTATGTTTAGTATATCACCTATGCACGTAGTTAATAAGTCAATATTGACTTATTAAATTTGCGAGAACGGGTTGCAAATAAAGCAAGGAATGTATTTACCTCAGTCTCTACAAAAGATGGCATTAACTTAATGACGTGATAAATATTGGAACGAAACTGGAGTTTGGCTTCGGCTTCCTGGCGCTGAGTAATGTGAGCAGTTTCAAGGTCAAGCAATTTACGTCGAAGCTCTAGAGTGACTGCAGCTTTATCTTGTTCCACACGGAAAGTGAGGGCGGCTTGTTGTTCATGGAGATGGAGTTGGTCCCTCTCACTTTCCTGTTCCAATGCAGGTCGTTCCCTCTGAAGGGCAACTTGCTCCCTCTGAGGGGCAGCTACACGTTCTCTTACCTGAAGAGCTTCCCTCTCCCGTTCACGTTGAAGTTCAGCTTGTTCCTTCAGGAAGGCAGCTGCACGTTCACTTACCTGGAGAGCTTCCTTCTGACGTTCACGTTCTATGTTGGCTTGCTCGATCTTGAATTTCAGGGCTGCCAGCGCGCTCTTATCTGCTAGCTGATGTTGTTTTATGCATCTCAGGAGTGATTCTGTCTTTTTCTTACGGGTACTCTAGAATTAAATTATGTAGTTCAGATTTAGTGGCACCATGTGGGGGAGAAATATGGTATTCAGTGATAAGTGTAGTCAACTAGGCTTTGGTAGCCCAAATACGGGTACCGAGCTCTTCCTCTGGACTGGCTCTGAAGGCAGCAAGTTTGAACATGGTGAATGAATTAATTGGTTCAGTACGTGAACCAATATATGAGGTGCTAGAATGATAGGAAGATTTGGCAACTTTAAACTATTTGTGTGAAATTAATAATTTTAAGGCAAGGTTACAAGAATTAAATTGATTAATTATATCATGAAGGGTGAAACGAAATGTTTTGAGGAAGTAGGGATTTCTATACCCGGTACTCTATAAATGATGAGGATAAGGGCAGGAGAGGTCCTACTTGAATGGTGAAACAAAATGTTTCGAGGTAGTACAATGGATGTAGGGATTTCTTACCCGGTACTCTATAAATGACGAGGATAAGGGCAAAAGGTGTCCTACTTAAATTAGATAATACTTAGAGTTATCATTCTTTGTGCTCTAGAAAAGAATGGTAAACTCCCTACCTGAGTAAGTACCATGATCTTTGAGCGAAGCGTAGGGGTGCGGCGTGTGTCACTACTGATGAGAACTGCTGTACGAGTTCCAAACGTACATCAAAGTCCTAGATGCGAGAGAAACTAAAGTCCAGTACTTCCTCCTAAGTTCAGAAGGCAAAGATTAGACGTAATAGCCCGGAGACAGACCAAAGTACCAGAGTACCCGAGGGGGTGATCTGCCTGAATGAGAAACTCTTCTGTTGGGACGAGAGTAAGGTAGAAAACACAAGATATAGCAAAGATTATTAGACAACCAATTATGAGTATGAATTTGCGAATAAAACACCTAAGTAATCCAAAGTCACTCTAACAGTCATAATTACTACACCTGGAATGTATAAAATATTAGACACCAAAAAACAATCAAATAGAAGTTCTGAAAAAAACAAACATTTGTAAAGCCAAGTACAACAAGCACAACTTTAAGTAAAGGATCTAGGAGCATTACCTGAGCAAGACATCCCGGACAGGCCCTCACTTTAAATGTGAAGTTAATCTGAAACAGAAGAGCAGTGGCTATTCTGACTGGTGTTGTGCCAATCACATTAAATATAAAAAGTAAAATAAAGTAAATAAGACTGCTGGTGACCTCTGCACTGTGAGAGTTGCAGGTAAAATAAAGAGAAGAAACACTTAAAATATTGAATATAACAAAATGACTTTAATAACAAGCAAAACAAAGCCCCTTATCAACTCTGCAAGAACACAATATAAAATATAAAAGAAATATAAACATGTGACAGTTACGTTAATGACAAAAGAGAAGTGCAAAACAATACAATATACAAAAGCTGTATGCATCTACTGTTTCCTTGGAAGGCGACAGTACATGTTACTGCTGAGAGCACCAAGTGTATTCTGAGGACTGGCCATCGGTGAGCTGCTTATATATGTACTCACCTAATTGTGCTTGCGGGGGTTGAGCTTTGGCTCTTTGGTCCCGCCTCTCAACTGTCAATCAACTGGTGTACAGGTTCCTGAGCCTACTGGGCTCTATCATATCTACATTTGAAACTGTGTATGGAGTCGGCCTCCACCACATCACTGCCTAGTGCATTCCATCCGTTAACCACTCTGACACTGAAAAAGTTCCTTCTAACGTCTCTGTGGCTCATGTGGGTACTCAGTTTCCACCTGTGTCCCCTTGTTCGCGTCCCACCAGTGTTGAATAGTTGATCCTTCTTTACCCGGTCGATTTCCCTGAGGATTTTGTAGGTTGTGATCATGTCTCCCCTCACACTTCTGTCTTCCAGTGTCGTAAGGTGCATTTCCCGCAGCCTTTCCTCATAACTCATTCTTTTTAGTTCTGGGACTAGTCTAGTGGCATACCTTTGGACTTTTTCCAGCTTCGTCTTGTCCTTGACACGGTACGGGCTCCATACTGGGGCCGCATACTATAGGATTGGTCTTACATATGTGGTGTACAAGATTCTGAATGATTCCTTACACAGGTTCCTGAACGCTGTTCTGATGTTAGCCAGCCTCGCATATGCCGCAGACGTTATTCATTTTATATGGGCTTCAGGAGACAAGTTTGGTGTGATATCAACTCTTAGATCTTTCTGTCTGTTTCATTAAATACTTCACCTCCTATTCTGTATCCTGTGTCTGGCCTCCTGTTTCCACTGCCTAGTTTCATTAATTTGCATTTACTCGGGTTGAACTTCAACAGCCATTTGTTGGACCATTCACTCAGTCTGTCTAGGTAATCTTGTAGCCTCCTACTATCATCCTCAGCTTCAATCCTCCTCATAATTTTTGCATCATCGGCAAACATTGAGAGAAACGATTCTATACCCTCAGGGAGATCATTTACATATACCAGAAACAGTATAGGTCCAAGGACTGACCCCTGCGGGACTCCACTCGTAACGTCTCGCCAATCTGAGACCTCACTCCTCACACTGACTCGTTGCCTCCTGTTGCTTAGGTACTCCTTTATCCAATGGAGTACCTTCCCTTTGACTCCAGCCTGCATCTCCAGCTCTTTCACTAGCCTTTTTTGTAGTACTGTATCAAAGGCTTTCTGACAATCCAAAAATATGCAGTCTGCCCACCCTTCTCTTTTTTGCCTTATTTTTGTTGCCTGGTCGTAGAATTCAAGTAACCCTGTGAGGCAGGACCTGCCATCCCTGAATCCATGTTGGTGCTGTGTTACAACGTTCTTTCGCTCCAGATGCTCCACTAGCTTTCTTCGCACAATCTTCTCCATCAGCTTGCATGGTATGCAGGTTGGGGACACGGGCCTGTAGTTCAGTGCCTCCTGTCTATCCCCTTTCTTGTATATCGGGACTATTTTAGCTGCTTTCCAAATTTCTGGCAGTTTCCCTGTTGCCAGTGATATGTTATACACTATGGAGAGTGGTAGGCACAGTTCTGTTGCTCCTTCCTTTAGTATCCAAGGGGAGATTCCATTTGGGCCAATAGTCTTTGTCACATCCAACTCTAGTAAACACTTCCTTACTTCCCCGCTGGTAATCTCGAACTCTTCCAGTGGTTCCTGGTTAGCTATTCCCTCTCTTATCTCTGGAATTTCTCCTTGCTCTAAGGTGAAGACCTCCTGGAATTTCTTATTCAGTTTGTCACACACTTCCTTTTCGTTTGTAGTGAATCCTTCCGCCCCTATCCTTAATTTCATAACCTGTTCCTTCACTGTTGTTTTTCTCCTGATGTGGCTATGCAGCAATTTAGGCTGAGTCTTTGCCTTGCTTGCGATGTCATTTTCGTATTGTCTTTCTGCCTCTCTTCTCTTCCTGACATATTCATTCCTGGCATTCTGGTGTCTTTCTCTGCTCCCTAGTGTTCTGTTATTCCTATAGTTTCCCCATGCCCTTTTACTTTGCTGCTTAGCTAGCCTACATCTCTGATTAAACCATAGGTTTCTCATCTTCATGTCACTGTTTTCCTTTTGGACTGGGACAAACTTGTTTGCTGCGTCCTTGCACTTCTGCGTGATGTAGTCCATCATATCTTGGGCCGTCTTTCCCCTGAGCTCTGTTTCCCATGCTATATCTGTTAGGAATTTTCTTATCTCCTCATAGTTTCCCTTTCGGTATGCTAACCTTTTGGATTCGGCATACCTCCTCAAGTTCAATAACCCTTCTTCAATCAGGTACTCAAACACTAGTACACTGTGGTCGCTCATTCCTTCTGGGGCCTCAAAACCGATTTCTCTTATGTCGGAGTCGTTCAGAGTGAAGACCAGGTCTCGCTGGTTCGTCATTCTCTCATCCTTGTGGGTTCTCTGACATGCTAGGTTAAAAAGTTTCTAGTCACCACCTCCAATAGTCTGGCTCTCCACGTATCCTCGCCTCCATGCTGTTCCTGGTTCTCCCAGTCAATCCTTCCGTGATTGAAGTCCCCCATGATGAGCAGCTGGGATCTATTTCTACAGGCAGCAGAGGCTGCCCTCTCAATTATAGTGTTAACTGCTATGTTGTTGTTTTCGTACTCTTGACTGGGTCTTCTGTCATTTGGTGGAGGGTTGTATATTACTGATACTACTATTCTTGGTCCTCCCATTGTCATGGTGCCTGCTATGTAGTCTCTGAACCTCTCACAGCCCGGGATAGCCGTCTCCTTAAAACTCCATTCCTTTCTCATGAGTAGGGCCACTCTGCCTCCTCCCCTACCTTCCTTCTCTTTCCTTATTACTGTGTACTCCTGGGGAAACATGGCATTCATTATGATTCCAGAGAGTTTTGTTTCAGTGAGTCCGATTACATCAGGGTTCACTTCTTGTGCTCTTTCCCTTAGTTCACTTGTCTTGCTTGTGATCCAATCTATGTTCGAGTACATCACCCTGAAACTGACTCTCCTCTGCTTCTCCTCTGAGGGGGGGGGGGAGACCTGTGGGATCTGGGGTGAGTGGGAGCTCGGAGGATCTGGTACGGGGAGGCTGGTGAAGAAGGGAGGGCTTGGGGGGGGGGGTAGAGGGGGAGGGTAGGGGGGAAGAGTGAGAGGGGGAGGGTTGGGGGGAGAGTGAAAGGGGGAGGGTTGGGGGAGCATGGGGGGAGGAGAGGCTTTGGGGGATGGGGGGGGGAGGGCAGAAAAGAGGGGGAAGGCATGGTTGGTGAGGAAGAGAGGAGGGTTTAGGGGAGTGGTGGAGAGGAGAAGACTTAGGTGGGGTGGGGGAGAGTTGGGGGCTTAGGGGGGTGGGGGAGAATAGAGGGCTTGGGGGTGGTAGAGATGGGAGGGCATGGATGGGAGAGCTTGGGGGATGGGGGAGAAGGGAGGTCCAGGGGAGAGGGATGAGTGGGAGGAGGGGGTGGGTGGGGGGAGGGTGCCCTAGGTGGTTACATAGTTGGGGGCTGACAGGGGATGGGGCAGGTAGGGTGTCTGTTGGGTAGAATGTGGGGGTGGTGCCCCACTCCCTGTAGCTGTTGCACTGTTTGAGGAGGGTTCCCCACTCCCCTCTGGGAATATAGGGTTTGGGGTTGTGCTTCTCAGATTCCTTCTCTCTCCCTGCGCTCCTTCCTCGCTTCTGCTGCTTCTGCTCTCTCTTCTCTTGTCATATCCTCTGCAGGAATACTTTTCTGAACTTCTGTACATTTGCTAGACGGCTCTTCCTTGCTAAAAGTTCCCCTTTCGTGACTTCGCTCATGAATACCACCTTTATCATTCGGTCTCTGTCCTTGTTGTACTTTCCAAGCCTGAAAACCTTTTCAGCATTTTGGTCAGTTTCCTCCATCCTTACCTCTTTAAGGATCTCAGTTACTATGTTTTTGTCCTTGTCTCTCCACTCCTTTTGTTTGCTCTTTAATGCCTGCTACTACTACTACTACTACTACTACTGCTCTTTTTCTCTCTATCAGCCGGCTAGTACATCTAGCTGCTTCCTGAGAGAAAGCCACTTCCATGGCAACTTCCCTAACTGCAGTCCTAGCTTCCGGGCTCTTTTTAAGCATTTCAGCAAATGAGAGCTGAGTTGTGTAGGTCCCCTTCACAGTAGCATTCCCATCTCCCTGAGGTACGGTTTGTGTCTGGTATTGCGGAGGAGTCTCCTTCAGGCATCTTATCTCCTCCTTTGCTGCCTTTAGTTCATCCTGCAGGTTGGCTACTGTCTTCCTCATTACCCTCAGTCCTTCACTGAATTCATCCCGCATTTGCTGGAATACTCCCTTCATCCAGGCTTCCTGTTCCACCCCTTCCTCTGAGTCTGTTCAAGCCGCGAGTATCCTCCTGCATTTGTCACCCCGAGTTCGTGTCCCTGCCATGTTTTCCCTATGAGAGAGAGAGAGAGAGAGAGAGAGAGAGAGAGAGAGAGAGAGAGAGAGAGAGAGAGAGAGAGAGAGGTGTGTGTGTATGGGGAGGAGGTGGAAGAGAGGGAGGGGATGGTGAGGGTGTGTGGGGCGGATTAGTGCGGGAGGGTTATGGGAGGGGAAGGGCCCTGTGGTTGGGAGGCTGTGTGTACTGTTGGTGCTATGGTGGGAGGGGGTGGGGATGAGAAAAGAGGGTGGGGAGTTGCCTCGTGTAGGGCGGAGTGTTTTTAACACTTGGGTGTCAGAAAACTAGTTTCCACATGAGCCGAACATTTCCCTTGAGGTTCAGGCACCAGACCAAGTGTAGATGGCGCTGATGTTGCAGGTAACTATCAGCCGGCAGTCTTAAACAAGCAGTTAGTGGCTGGTCGACGGCGAGGCGTGTTGGCCCCAGACACCAGGTGTCTCGGGTACTAGAAGGTGGAGGGGGGGGGGGGGGTTGTATCTGTCTAGATAGATACCACCCCCGAGCATGTATTGTTGTTGTCATTGATGTTGATTCCTTATATTGGCGCATGCAGATACGTTGGTGAATAGGCAGTAAAGTGAACAGGCAGGATCTTCTGCCTAAGCAGGAGATTACCGTAACACTTGCTAAAGGGCGTACATGTAACACCGCTATCGTGCATCCGCGTTCATCGAAATGTATGGGATTACCATCTTCGTCTCTAATAGTAATATTAACCCCATCTATCATATTAGTTCTAAGTTGTACGTAAAGCTTCTTATTGTTACAACTGTCACTTCCATTTAGTGAGATTACATCCAAAATATTAACTGACTGGTTACCATAACTTGTTGAAGATATCTTGTCACAATAAATGCAGAGAATATCAACCCCTCCTCTAGGTTGTTGAGGGAAGAAACAAGTGTCATTCACACTGGAGGCATTTTTCTCATTACAAATATATCATATTTACTACTGGGAACTACACCTACTACTTTCCCGAGTGCAGACCCGAAAGATAGTGAAACTCTACACATATTACTGTAACCTATGTCAGGGGAAATATTCTCCTCACTAAATGTAGTATTAAACTTGTTTCAATTACAGGATTAATCATACTTATTAAGCATAGTTCCTTATTTGGGGTAACACACTTTAATTGCCTTACTTTTAAATATATTAGTAATTTCCACATTAATCGCATAATTACTTTGTTATATATTTCCAGCTAAAATGTTAGATGACAATAAAAACTTTGAATAATTATAATTCATCTCTATGCAATTGTCACATGTAAGTCCTACGTGAATATATGTGTGACGATAATCTCCTTCAAGAGATTGAGCCTGCGCTTCCCTCCACAAATACGTCGCAACAAATATATATAACTACTATGGAAGAAATGTCCAACAACGACAACAACATCTCCAAGGTTTGCCAGAGCGCAAAACGTATGCAGCCAGGGACACCTGTTCAGACTCAAACCGCCAAACTACCTGTTGATCGCTGCCGGCTCCTCGCTGATTGGTCGCCGGTCTGGCTGCAACTGCACTCGCCCCCCCATACTACTTGATGTCTGGGGTCGCCACGACCTCAGACCTCAGAATATTCAGTGCTTCCACAGTTAACACTTCTCCCGGCTAGACGTTAGCGTATACTGAGAGAGGTGGTAGCTTAAAGCCAATATTCCAGCACCTCACATTTATTTTGTATTGCACTTCTTGTTATTTTGTCTTAACGTAACTTTTCATTGTGTCATTTAATTATTCTTATTATTTTGATTGATTGATTTTATTATAAGAATTTGTTTGTCCATTTTTTCATGTTTTGATTTATTTAACGTAATTAAAATTTCATTGTTAAAGTTTACTTGTGTTTTGTGTGTCTTCTCCTTACCTTACCACAGACGAAGTTCCAGTTTTTTCTATTTTTTTTTATAACTATGTGACGAGGCCATACCCCTAGCCTTAAACAGCCGAACACCAACGCGTTACCGTCACAATATGACTTAGAATTATTATTCTTAATAACATAATGAGACGAAGAAAGGAGTAATTTCTGCAGACACATTTCATACACTCTCGTCAAATCTAATTCTGACTGATTAAATAATCAATTTTGGAAAGATGGGGGAACATTATTAGGAAAGAGATTCGCATCTGATACGTTGGTAGCTTAAATCACGTGTGTATCCATCACCCCCTCTCCTTTGGCGACTTATACATATATTTATGTATACTTAATACATATATTTAATACATATATTTATATATACTCACCTGTTAATACACAAGCCAGGAAGTCTTCCTTTTAGTCTGAGATTCAACCTCCATATGGTGAAGGTTGAATCCTTCTCCCAGTACCTTAACTTACCTGACGTGTATAAATCATACACTTGCTTCCTGACAGACTCATTGCAGAATAAATCTTGTGGAGTAGATGTTAAGGTGAAAAAAAGTTGAATCACTAGCAATTTATCCATTAAAAATACAGATTTTTTTATTATCGTTTTATGAATAACATTGTTGATTATATAAATACCAGTAACCGGTCCCAATAAATTTCCATTCAGATCCCATTCAACAACTTCACTCTCAACTTCACAGGGAGCCGGTCGGCCGAGCGGACAGCACGCTGGATTTGTGATCCTGTGGTCCTGGGTTCGATCCCAGGCGCCGGCGAGAAACAATGGGCAGAGTTTCTTTCACCCTATGCCCCTGTTACCTAGTAGTAAAATAGGTACCTGGGTGTTAGTCAGCTGTCACGGGCTGCTTCCTGGGGGTGGAGGCCTGGTCGAGGACTGGGCCGCGGGGACACTAAAAAGCCCCGAAATCATCTCAAGATAACCTCATGAAAATGATTTAACAGCGATCAAGCATATTCATGATCTTTTTAACTTTTAATTTCAAATCTATTAAATATTTTATGGAAGGCTAAGACCTTAGCAGAGTGCTCTTTACTGGTTAATAAGAATGTGAGTGTAGGATTACCACATTCCATTATTTTACGCGGGACGAGATTAAACTCTTTCATTTCACTTGGTAAACAAACAAGTAATGAAATTACCCACAATGGGCAGGATAATGGATAAAATGCTCCCTCTTCGTTTACTTACAAGCTAACATCAGATTCTTAGTTGATATGGAAGGCTTCTTGCACACTAATGAGTCAATAAGTAATTTTGTATTTTGTAAAAATCTTAATTACCTTGTTACACACAGGGAATTTATTTTTCTGAAAGTTATTAAGATATTAAGTAATAATTGTAATTACGAAGCAATAAGATTCTTATCTTAACATACTAAGAAGGTTAGGTAAGGTCGGTGTTTTCTATGAAGCTTTTCAAGGTAAACTAGTATGTTTAGTATGTCACATATGCACGTATTTAATAAGTCGATATTGACATTAAGAAAGTGCGAGAACGGGTTGTGGTTTAAGGTAAAAAAGTCTGAGTTCTGGTACTAGTATGTTGGTAAATCTTATCCATTTGCCTTAGATAGGAAATGTTCAGGTAGGGAGTGTACTTTGTGAAATCTATATCTTTTATTTTAATTAAATTAGTGATTCAATTAATTTATGTTTAGTGAGTTCCCTCCATATTATATTAATTTGTTGTGTTCAAGACCCCCCCCCCCCCATGCTTCGGGCTAGGGGCCCCATGCAGTCCTGCAAGCAACCTCAATTATCTAATTACTCATATAATCCTTTTGTGTTTAGATTTAAACCACACATAACATAAATTCATCCCTCCTATTTACAATTGGGGATCAACATTCGGGGATTTATGTCTAATTGACGGTTTCCTGCTTCACCGTCAATTGTGGGGGTGAGGGGGGTGAATTATTCGGTGATTTTTTGAAAGTCAGGAGGTGGTGGCCGTCTCTCAGAGTTTACAGAGTAGCAGAGAAGGTACAGACTCCTCGTGTTGTGATATCTAGGTGATCAAGCGCTTTAGGTTCGAGGTGTACCAATGGTTACCTTAAGAACTTTGGGAAATAAGAACCACTAATTAACTACCAGCATTTAACCACTTTAACTGAGGTTAAAGGCTGGCCCCTGTTACAGAATAAACCTCATGACTAGTGAGGCTTTGGTCTCTTGAGAAAGTACCCTATAACTTAAAGTTCTTTGAAGCTAACATCCTCTTCTTTGGTGCCTTTTAAAATTCTCCATCTCGATCTGAATTAATTTTACGTATCCCCTGAGATTGTGGAGTTTCCAGAATTAAAGTGAATGCTTTACTCATACTTTTTCCATCGTTGCTAGTTAAGGGAACAACTTGGAAAAACCTAGACAATATGTATACACAGAGAAGTAGATATTTTACCCCGTCATTATGTTTTGACAACATACTTATCTCGGCAAAGTCTATAGCCTGAAATATTCATGGCTTAGGACTTAATACATGACGCCACGCGAATTTAAGCGGGTGTGAAGAATGCTTCGGAGGATTTCAGGTAATCCTTTACATCGGCTACAGATACAGTGGAGTTAATAAATTTAGCAGCCTTATATAACCTTAGAATACCCTGAACCCATCTGTAGATGTTGCTTCATTATGAACTTGTTCTAGTATATCTTTTTTGCTCACCATTGGTATACTACATCGTAGGGCTGCTCATAAATAATATTAACACGTAATGTTATACCTAGAGGGTGTGTTCGAGCCCAGATCCACTAACATGTACCCATAAGGTACGCTAATGAATTTTTTATAACTTCACAAGTTTCTTTGAATCCTGTTTCCTGAATATTTGTCGACCCAATGTCTCATTTTGTGAGAAATCTCTCGATTTAATTAATATATAATAAGAAGCATTTAAACTGATATTCCCTGAATATTTACCAGGGGGAAAAAATATTTTGAGTGATTAATATGAGTGCGACATTATGATGTCTTCCTCTAGTGAACATGTCAGATACTAGTTTAGAATTAGCACACTGAGTAAAAAGTTCGTCATAGATCACAAAGATGTGAGAGTCATTATCCACTCTTTTTTGTATTGGATCAATAACAGTTGAATGCTCAATCAATTTCCTTTTAATTTGTAGGTCAGTCTTTAACCTCGGAGTAACCTCTTCCACATATAATTATAGAGGAAAATTTGTGATAATACTTCCTTACAAGTTTATTACATAAGAATGACTTTCCACTGAATGAATACCGATCAGAAACTGAACTTATAGAGATTTTTTAAAGTAGAAAATCTAGTTCACCGAGGAAACTGAAGTTGAAGTTATCGACAATGAATATGGTAGTTCTAACTTATTAATTTACTTGTATATTTTAATAAACATTGCTTGGCATTCGTACTTAATTAAATATGTAAAAGTTGTAGGTCAATATGTGCTGAAATGAAGTCAAGAAACAATAACCCCGAAAAAAAACAAAATATAGGTATAATTATAATGATATATATGTATACGTTATATAATTGTTAAAGCCCTAATCTGGTCCCCAATCATCAAAACAACTTAAAACTA
This sequence comes from Procambarus clarkii, assembly GCF_040958095.1. Lineage (NCBI taxonomy): Eukaryota > Metazoa > Arthropoda > Malacostraca > Decapoda > Cambaridae > Procambarus > Procambarus clarkii. The sequence continues at coordinate 25,560,471 of NC_091156.1, read as the reverse complement.
AAAGAAAACAGAGTTTGAAATATGTGAAAAATCGGCCAAAAAAATTCAGTCACAAGTTCTGCCACTTGTGGCTGATTTATCTTTTTTACCAATTTCGTTCCAGCTTCACAAACTTAGTGACGGGTATGTATTCTTCAAGACCAAGAAACTACAACAAAATCAAATTATAAACAAAGGTGAAAAAACTAAAAAAAAAACTTTCCCCCCCAAAAAAATAATTATTTGACATTGGTGGAAATAACAGATATTGGCATTTGCAATATATTTATATGATATATATATATCAAAATAAAGCATAATAACATACTCACTACTATTTGTGTTATTATGTATTACTCAGCAATGCTATATAGGCACCAGCGGCATATCCACGTTGTGGAGCCTACTATTCTTCTACTATTCTACTACTATTCTTCTTCTTTGTGTGTCAAACAGGTGCTTGCGTCTCTTTATTACTGCATTATCCCTCAGTTCCAGTTAATAGAAGCTGTCACGCAGTATTTTCTAATCCCCTAATCTAAGCATAACGTCATGCTCATTGTGTCAGCCTCCATATACCAGGTATCTCACCATATGCCGCGAGGTAGCAATTATGTCATGCACGCTCCATACAGACTATTAGAGTCCAAGTAGATGATGTAACTACTATCATCACTCGAACCTGTTCCAGTGTGTTGGTTCTCAGCATTCGTGTACTGTCTAGTTTCATGCGTGAAGCAGCCGCAAAGATTCCGGCGGAGTAAGTCGTATAACAGAGAATCTGACACTACTTCAAGTTGAATATCATATTTAAGCAAGAATGCATCGCAGGCGAATTATGTTAGAAAAATATAGTGGGAAATGTCTAATTTGTAAAGTGCAAGCAGAGTATCCCACCAGACTGTGAACACGTCAGTCAATAATCCCGTGTCTACTTTGAGATATAGAACAACGTCTAGAATATATCTAACTCCTGTTTATAATCATAGTCTAACAACTCTTCCTCTTTCAAAGAGTTGTAAAACTTATAGCGAGAATGAAGGAGCGGTTTGTCCAATACACTCATTGTTTACACTTGTTTACCCTTGATCATATTAGGGATGGCTGCGTCATTTACTCCCTCTAGCATGGTTAATGTGAAGGTGGTAGGCTTCTCACTATCAATGTGATCTTTGACAATTCTCCCCAGTGATTCATTAAGAAGAGCTAAACTGTCCAAAAATCGAAAGTTGTTTGTCAACTTTCATAAACCTAAAACCATCCCTAGTTGTTATATCTATTTTCAACTTAGCTCGCTTCTTCATCTCGTTTAAGATCATTCCTAAATAATACGAAGCATTATGAGAGAAGGTGTAAAGAAATCTATAGGAATTTACACATTGCATATTGCAGCGATCGCAGTAAGCAGCTTGATAATTATGTAGTCTTACAGTGTGATCATGATGTCTGACTTTGACTACATCATGCCCACTGAAGGGTTCATCACACAGCTCACATGCTGTTGTTGTCTCATATACGACCTGTTGTTATGGGGGAAATGTCAAGTGGATAGTTTACTCACTGACTATAAATTCTAACCCATGAGGCCTTGTCGTGAAGTGATTTACGTCATCTTTACCCAAATAAGTGTCCTTCTCGATTATGTTCATCTGCCTGTCAATGATGATATAATCATATGCAACAGCATTATGTCGTGTCTCGATCATGCCTTTAGGGTTGTTCAATTTGTCATGCACTCAGTCATAAAAACATACATGACTGAGGCATAACCTCGATCGTTGTTACTGAAAGTGATTTTCCTGTCTTCTGAATACAACTTGAGGGTCTGATGTACTTTACAAGTGTCCTCGTGAGCCTGCATACGCGCGCATAAAAGAGATATCAAACAACAGTGGCTGAAGGTATTACGTCTGGGGTGCTATCTCCATGACCACGCATATTGCGTACATACTGGTTAAAATCTTTAATCAACACCAGATGTTGGGCTTCCAACATGAACAAACGAACGACCTCTTTATGTTCACCATGTTCTTTCCTTGCAAGAGTGATGTAGCAATGCCTCATATTTTCATCTATTTCTAGTGAATAAATAATGATTCTAACCTTGTCTATTTTTCTACCTTAGTTATATCGAGAAATGTTACTGCATAAGTTATATCCGCCGGCCAATTAATGGCATAGACACCTACTCGCTTTCCCACATCGTTTATGAATGTTGTCTATATGTCTGTCTCTATCTAGACATTTATATGCTGCAAGACATTGCATGAGACAAGTTTATGCTTCACAACCAGGATTGAAAAAAAAAATATCCACGCAGTCCTTTGGGATAATCAACATGTGATACTAACCTTATTAGATGTTCAATTTGAGCGCAGTTAATGTAAAACCTTGTTAAGCATTCAATAGCTACATTTGATCCTTCCCTTTCTTCTAGATACTTGGTTATTTTCCCGTCCAACACGTCCCCCAAAATCAACAACTACAGATACTTCCTCTCTTGTGACAGTCCTTCCCTCCCCCTATATAGGGACGCCATCATTATTAATTGGATCAAGTACATCTTCTTCGGCATGCAAGACACAGCTAGGTATGTTACATTATTAAGAGGAGCCTTACCCCAGCCGGTTGTCCAGCAGAGAGAGAATCTCGTTACCTAATGGCCCGCAACTCTGACGAGCCTATCGGCAGCCCAGACAGGTTCACAGTGAACCCCCCGTGTCGTGCCCTGATGCTCCACAGCATCGCTGGTATAAATAATGTGATCAAAATCTCAGTATGACCAACTGGCCTTCATATTAATTAAGTCTAGGGGAAATAATAAAAAAAACTAAAAACTAACCAGTTTACTGGGGCATATAAAATAAGGCACCGGAAAACAAAAAGAAAAGACTAAGTTCTCTACAACTGATACTATTTCACATCACTAAAGCTTTACTCAAAACTCTAGAGATCATCAGTCATCATGCACTGTACCGCAATCTCTTTGGACCCATCATCGTGCACTGAACTGCACATCCTCTGAGTTAGCTGTCTCTAGGCTCTATCCTAGTGCAATGGTACACTAGCTCTAGTATGCTTCAAATCAAATCAATATTGTCCATAATTACAGAATGGTGATGTCACAAAATAGCACTATTGGGGTGTGGAAGCAATATCATCCAGTCAGTTAATGTCCTCAGAATTCCACCACATAAATCATAAATAAAATACCACCTACCACCTGTCAAACTGGTGCATATCGGTAGACTGATCCATGACACATCAACACAAGAACATTATATTGGTTACAAAGGTCATTAGCCTGTATAAATGCCACCCAAATGAGAGCGAGCCGCTCTCATTTACCCATTAAATTACCCATTTTTAACCATTACCGATAACCATTAAATTACCCATTTTACCCAAAAAATTACCCATTCGCCGCGCGACCAACCGTCTAAATCACCGACCGAGCAGTGAGCTCTGGGCAGGCGGGAGAGGCTCGGGAGACACTTTATCCAACCCAGCAAAATACCCGTCACTACTCTTTCAAATATTTCTTTCTCAGAACATGGCATTTACAAGCAATAAATCCCTAAACATACATTTAACTAACATAGTATTATACAATACATTTCCCAAGAAAGTAACAAGTCGTTACGTCACACACAAGCGATAAACTAAATGTGTGAATAAATCAACAAAGAGTTCATATCTGCGAGACATGGCATCACTGACTGGACCAGTACACAAGGGGGGGGGGGGAAGAGGAGGGTGTTAGGGATGGTTCTGTAACTTTCCAGTCAAGCTCTAATACATCATTATACATTAATACAAGTATAATATATACAACCTAGCAACAACACTGCCTATTGGTATATGTTCTCACAAAACAAGTGTGTCAAGTACTAAGTACGATCAGTGCCAAGTAACAAACAGGCTTCTTCATTACTCAGCTAGGAAATAGATATATCATAATACATACGTATTAATGGCATAATATATCAGGCATATAAATGTATACAAGGAACATAGCAATATAAAGTATGTTATATACAGTAAAGAATAGAATTACAGAATATATACATATAATACCTTTAAGAAACAGTAGGCTTCTTCACTGTCTATTCTACACTTAGGTATGATCACATCATACACAAGCCATACTTGGTGTATGTGGGGTCATAACACCATGGAAGAATAGTAGACAGTTGGTGTGGGACTTCACGTGCATTTCAACTTTAGCCAATACCTATGTTGACTTCAGTGTTGCACATCCATGAGGTGCTGCAACCTCAGAACCTCACCAGCACCATGAGGTGCTGCGGCTCACCGGAAAGCAGCCAAGTCTCGTAAATATAGAGATCTTGATCACCACTACAATTTTGTCCCCATTGCCTTAGAGGCACTTGGTGACTGGGGAAAAAGTTCTGCTAGTTTTTTGAAGGAGCTGGGTTTAGAGCTAATTGAAACAACTAGAAACCCTAGAGCCGCCAGTTTTCTCTTTCAGCGCCTTACTGTGGCAGTCCAAAGAGGAAATACACACTGCATCCATGGTTCCTGCTCTCCTTCTGAAAAGCTGGAAGAAATCAACAACCTATGACAACTTGTCTTGTACCTTGCATGTAACCATTGTTGTAACCCTTTTTGTGTAATAAAGTTTTATATACAAATATAAATATAAATATATATATATATATATATATATATATATATATATATATATATATTGTGACGGTAAAGCATTGGTGTTCGGCTGTTTCAAAAGCTAGGGGCAGGGCCTCGTCATATTAAAGAAAAAAAAGAAAAAGCTGGAACTTTCGTCTGTGGTAAGGTATTGGGAAGACACAAAACACAAGTAAATTTAATAATGAAATTTTAATTACGTTAGAAAAACAAGACATGAATAAAATTAAGCATAAAATATACAAGACAAGTCAACAGACAAAATAATAAGAATAATCACTGGCAAATGAAAAGTTACGTTAAGACAAGTGAGTTATAGCAAAATAAATAATAATAATGGATCTGGAATATTGGCTTCGAGCTGCCACCTCCCTTAGTACACGAAAGCCAAGGCTTAGTCTACTAGCGAGAGATGTCAACTGCAAGGAGCACTGGGATATTCTGACGATTCTGGGCCACTGCAGCCCAGACATCAACTTGTGGCGGAGGGCGGAGGGCAGGTGCGATGGGACACCAGCCAATCGGCGACAGGCAGGCAATGGGCATGCAGTTTCGCGGTTTACGGTGGCGGTGGCGAGCAGGTGTGCCGGTGTGCTGGATACGTTTTGCTCTCTGGGCAAAACGTTTTGGAGATACTTGCTGGATATATCTTCTATATTATCTGTTGTTGTTACGTACTTTGAAGGGAAGAGCAGGCTCAATCTCTCTTGAAAGAGATTATCGTCACAACTCTCCCCCGAAGCCTGCGGTTCTGGAAGAAGTACGTCGTCATGTGATGGAGTAATAGGTGGAGTTGCTTCTACTTCATAAACTCTGGAGAGGGCATCGGCTATGATGTTGTCAGAACCCTTGATATAGCGAATCTCCAGGTTGAAATCTTGTAGATATAAAGCCCATCGTAGAAGAAGCTGGTTAGTGAATTGGGCTTGATGTAAGAAGCGGAGAGGGTTGTGGTCTGAGAAGATGGTGGTAGACCTGGCACCTTGTAGGTATGGAGCAAAGTGCTGGAGATTCAGGACGATGGATAGTAGCTCCTTTTCAGTAGTGCTGTAGTTCCTCTGGTGGGGTTTCAATTTGTAGCTGTAGTAGCTGACAGGTAGGACCTCCTCGCCTCGTTGCTGCATCAGGACACCACCAACGCCGGTACCACTGGCGTCGACATGATGGACGAAAGGCTTGGTGATATCTGGCGAGGCGAGAATGGGATTAGAACAGAGGAGGAATTTGAGTTGTTCGAAAGCAACGGTTTGTTGCATGGTCCACTTATACCGTTGCTTGGGACTCGTTAAAATTATTAAAGGCGTGGCGACTGTACTGAAATTTCTCACAAACCTACGGTAGTAGGAGGCAAGACCAAGGAAGCGCAGGAGCTGCTTCCTGGTGGTAGGTTGTGGATAATGCTGGATGGCTTGAGTGTGCGAGTCTAACGGAGCTAGGCTGCCACTCCCAATTACATGACCCAGATAACGCACTTTACCTTTTGCGAAGGTGGACTTGCCCAGGTTGATGGTGAGGCCGGCTGTCAGGAGCTTGGCGAACAGTCGTCGCAGCTGGAGCAGATGTTCACTCCAGGTGTTGGATGCTACGACGATATCATCCAAATAGGCGTACGTGTTATCCAAGCCCTGGATGACACGGTTGACAGCTCTCTGAAAGGTGGCCGGGGCATTACATAGTCCGAAAGGAAGGCGTTCATATCTGAAAAGTCCAAAAGGAGTGATAAAGGCAGATATTTCTTTGGCTCGCTCCGTTAAGCACACTTGGTAATACCCCTTAAGCAAGTCCACTTGGGACAAGTACTGGGCATTACCAATGGCGTCAAGAATGTCATCTATCCTTGGCAAGGGGTATGCATCCTTGACAGTCACATTATTTAACTTACGACTGTGTCAGTGCACAGTCTCACCTTACCTTGGGGTTTTGGCACCAAGATACAGGGTGAGGCCCAGGGGGACTCACAAGGTGTAGCCAGTCCATGATCCAAGAGGTACTGCACCTCAGCACGCATGACTTTCTTCTTGCTAGGGCTGATTCGGTAGAAGGGTTGACGAATCGGCTGGGTGTCAGGGAGCAGTTGGATGTCGTGCTGGGTAACATTACACTCTTGGGGGTCATCTCGGAACAACAACTGATGTTCTCTGAAGATCTTGACAAGAGGTGCACTATGATTGTCCTGAAAATAGTTTGGAAGATCAGTAAGGATTTCCGAATTAGAAAGCGCCGACTCCTTGTCAGTGCTTTCGGGAGAAGAAGCAGGGAAGGTCTCACTGTGGATGTATGGTTCTGTAAAGGCAGAGTAGTTAAGCATGACAGTGGGAGGAGTACCGTTATATAGCTTCAGGAGGTTGACGTGGCACAGCTGGGTCTTCCGCCGCCTATCTGGAGTCTCTAGAACGTAGTTATGGTTGTTTCTGCACTCCTTGATACGGTAGGGTCCTGAAAACCTGTTTTGTAAAGGAGAACCTGGGATAGGGAAGTAAGCGAGTACAAAGTCTCCCGGCTTAAATTTTCTTACTTTGCTGGTCTGGTCATAATGAGTCTTCATCCTCTCCTGTGCTTTCAATAGATTATCTTGGGCAAAACTGTGGACTCTCTCTAGAATGTGTTGTAGGTTTTGAAGAAACTGGGGCACATTCTGATGCTCACTGAAGGTGACATCACGTAGAGAGTCTTTGAAAGCCTTGAGGGGAGTACGGCACTTACGTCCGTAGAGCATCTCACAAGGAGATACTCCTAGGGACTCATTGGGAAGACTTCTATATATGCACATTATCAAATCAATTTGCTTATCCCAATCCTTAGAGGTTTCATTACAAAACTTTTTCAGGAGTGCTTTAATAGTCTGATGACTACGCTCAAGAGAACCCTGTGAAGCAGGATGATAGGGGCTGGACAATACCTGTTTGATGTTGAATTCCTCCAGTGTCCTTTTGAAGAGATCACTGGTGAAGTTGGTGCCACAGTCGCTCTGAACCTCCCTGGGAAATCCATACTGGGTGAAGATCTTCAATAAGTTTTTCACAACCGTAGCAGCCGTAATGTTCTTTACTGGAACTGCTATGGGGAATCTGGTGGTAGGACACAGGATGGTTAAGATATAGGCGTTACCTGAACTGGTCCGAGGTAAAGGACCAACACAGTCTATAATAAGTCTGTGGAAAGGTTCCGCAGGCACCTGTATGGGAATCAGTGGCGCTCTGGGAATAGAGATGTTCGGTTTACCTGCCATCTATGACACTGTTTGACGTACTGTTTGACGCTATTTACCATACCTGGCCAGTAGTAGTCTTGACGGATTCCATGGTAGGTCTTGTTGAATCCGTAGTGGGAGAGTGCTCCGTGGGCCAGGTGTAGAATAGTGGGCCGCAGGCTGGCAGGAATCACAAGTTGTTCGACGTTGGCCCAATCGTCGTCCTCCTTCAGTTTACTGGGTCTATATCTGCGGTAGAGCAATTCGTTCTCTAGGAAGAACCCAGGAATACTGTCGGGTTGAGTCTCAGCCTGGAAAAATAATGGTGTCAAAGTAAGATCTTCCCTCTGTAACTTACGGAACTCCAACTTGGTCAGATTCGGGGGTAGTTTCTGAGGGTCTTGAGGGACAGCGGTAGCAGTAGAATCAGCTGGCTGTGGTCGTGCGGCTTGTGCACGGGTAGTCACTAAAACCGGAGGAGAAACTTCATCACTCTCGAACCTTTCCTGGAACATACTCAAATATAGGATTATCCGTCACAGAGGTACACACCTGGGGTTTGTCCATGTCGATCAGGTTGGTCGGTTGCAGGTCTTCTGCCAAGTCGTTGCCCAGGAGAAGTTGCACTCCAGGCATGGGAAAAGGCTTTTCCCTGACGGCGACTTGGACTTCTCCGTTCACGAAGGGACAATCCAGGTGGACTCTGGCGAGAGGATAAGGAGTGGTAGCAGTGAGGTCAGTGATGAAAACAGTTTCTCCGGTGTAGGCGATGTTGGGCACAGCCGGCTTCAAAATAATCGATTGAAGAGCCGCTGTGTCCCTCAAGATCTTCAATTTGAAACGTCCCTCCAGATTTGAACCGTTGGCAGAGACAGTTCCAGTATACAGGTGGTTACTGAAAAGAGTAAGATCATTAACATGAACACCAACATTCATCACAGGCTTACCGGACTTAGGAGGAGTTGGTTTGGGTTTTTGTGATTCGGTGGTTCCTTTGTATTGAGACTTACCACATTTATCTATGGTATGTCCATAGAGTCTACAATACTTACAGTACAATTGCGAGCCAGCTTGATCGGTACTCACTTTCTCGTAACTGTACCACGACTTCTTACTGGAGGATGGTTCTGGTGTCAGCCGGTGGATGAGGCTGTGTCAGCCGACTTAGCACACTTTAGGTAGTCGGTTTCTTCTTTATCTGCTAAATATAGACGGACAGGAGGCGGCACATGCCTCAAGAATTCTTCAACTAGCATAAGGTTGACGAGTTCTGCAAAGGTGAGACATGTGCTGCTTCCAGCCATTTCATAAAATATCTCCTTTTGGTATTAGCAAACTCGAGAAAGGTAGTGGTACTTGCCTTCAGGTGGTCACGGAATTTCCTTCGATAACTTTTGGTGGAGAGAAGGTAGGCGTCCAACACCGCTTGTTTCATAGTCTGGTAGTCATTCTCAGACGCCAAAGTACCGAGTGTGACTGCAGCTCTACCTGTAAGATGTACTCTGAGAAGGGTGGCCCATTGGTCGGCAGGCCAACTAAGTTGATTAGCAAGGGTTTCAAAGGTGGTGAAAAACACGTCAACTTCTGTTTCTACGAATGATGGCATTAACTTACTTGCATGTGATATATTAAAACTGACGGGAAGATTGGCGGTAGCTTGCTGGCGTTGAGCGAGGTGTGAAGTTTCCAACGCGAATTCTCGTTGACGACATTCCATAGCCAGAGTTGCGTGTTGCTTGTCATGTTCGTGTTGCATCTCCAACTGGCGTCATTTTGTTTCAAGCTGTATTCGTTCACGTTCACGGAGTATTGCAATCTCACGTTCTTGTTCTTCCTTCCTCAAGGCAGCCTCGCGTTCTTGTTCTTCCCTTCGTATGGCAGCTGCTTCTCTTTGCTGCTCGAGTGCTTCCCTTTGCTGCTCGCGTTCAATCTTGGCCAGCTCTAGTTTGAGTTTCATCGTTGCCAAATCAGTTTTATCTGCAATAAAGATCTTACCTTGCTCTAAAAGATGATCCAGCAACAGGTTGTGTATTTCATTTTTGTTGGCTTGGTAGGGAACTTCTAGTTGATACTCATGTGCAAGAGTTTGTAATTCAGTCCTCTTGGCACGACTTAAAGTCCCTATTTCACCTGCTGGATCTGTACGGAAAGCTTGGAGACGAAACATGGTGAAATTAGCAAATATATGCACAACGAATATACTGTTGTGATATAGTGAATGTCAAACAGGACAACGTGGCAACTGGTACCTATCCTGTGGAATCTTTAACAATTAAAGTTAATTACAAGATTTTAAATGATTAATTAAATCAAGGTCGCAGGAAATCTTGTACCCGGTACTCATGTAAGAGGATAAGGGCAAGAAAATCCTACTAAACAAGCGAAACTGAGTTTCTAAAACAAATGAAACAGTTAATTGCCTCAAAAGTAAAATTGGTAGTCCAAGAATGTAGGCATACCTTGCCGAGTCTATAGGACATAAGCAAGTTTTTCCCACTGAAATTAATATGATACTTACAGAATTAGCGAACTTTTGTGCTCTGAAAAAGAAAGCTAATTCCCTACCAAGGGCTAATTTCTCTATCATCATCTTTGACCGACGTGTAGGGGTGCGAGGTGTCAACTGGTGACGAGAACTGCTGCTGAGGTCCCAATTCAGCAACTAAAGTTCGTGCTAGAGGAACTATGGCCCTCTTTATCCTCCTACAGTCAGATTGCAGAAGATTAGGTGCACTTGACCCGGGGACAGACCACAGTACCAGGGTACCAATATGATGATCTGCCGAAAATATGAGAAATATCCTAGGGACAAAAGATGGTAAACACGAGTAATAACACGGAGGGAGAGATGACCAATTAAGAGAATGACTGAGGCCAACAGTCACCACGTAATCCAAAGTTGTCTCACCTTCACCATATGCTACTCTCGGAATGCACAATACACACAGCACCATATAAAAATAAAATTGAATATGAAAAATAGTAAAAGCTACGTTACCAAAGCCAAATACGCTTACCATAATTACTACTTGGCACCAGTACCTGAGTGAAGCTCCTAGGGCAGGCCCCCACTTAATGTGATGGTAAAGCGTTGGTGTTCGGCTGTTTCAAAAGCTAGGGGCAGATCCTCGTCACATTAAAGAAAAAAAAGAGAAAAAGCTGGAACTTTCGTCTGTGGTAAGGTAATGGGAAGACACACAAAACACAAGTAAATTTAACAATGAAATTTTAATTACGTTAGAAAAAACAAGACATGAATAAAATTAAGCATAAAATATACAAGGCAAGTCAACAAACAAAATAATAAGAATAATCACTGGCAAATGAAAAGTTACGTTAAGACAAGTGAGTTATAGCAAAATAAATAATAATAATGGAGCTGGAATATTGGCTTCGAGTTGCCACCTCCCTTAGTAGACGAAAGCCAAGGCTTAGTCTACTAGCGAGATGTCAACTGCAAGGAGCACTGGGATATTCTGACGATTCTGGGCCACTGCAGCCCAGACATCAACTTGTGGTGGAGGGCGGAGGGCAGGTGCGACGGGACACCAGCCAATCAGCGACAGGCAGGCAATGGACAAGCAGTTTGCCAGTTTACGGTGGCGGTGGCGAGCAGGTGTGCCGGTGTGCTGGATACGTTTTGCTCTCTGGGCAAAACGTTTTGGAGATACTTGCTGGATATATCTTCTATATTATCTGTTGTTGTTACGTACTTTGAAGGGAAGAGCAGGCTCAATCTCTCTTGAAAGAGATTATCGTCACAATATATATATATATATATATATATATATATATATATATATATATATATATATATATATATATATATATATATATATATATATATATATATTAGTATATTTTGGTAGCAGTCTTTCCTGTAGACATATATTATTAAATATGACCGAAAAAGTAAGATTAATAATTCTAACACGAATTTTCTCAATCTTTCGTACATTACGCTTCACTGTTGGAGGTAAATAAAAAATCACTTCTCCAAAATTCATTTTTATTTCTAGTCTGACGCGACACGGGCGCGTTTCGTAAAACTTATTACATTTTCAAAGACTTCACAAATACACAACTGATTAGAACTTGCGTTTCTCTGATTTTATATCTACATTTGAGTGAGGTGGGAATGGGTGATGTGGCATTAACACAAGACAGAACAATAGGGGATATTAATAGGGTATTAAAAGTATCAACACAAGACAGAACAGAAACAATGGGTATTGAATAGAAGTGTTTGTAGAAAGCCTATTGGTCCATATTTCTTGATGCTTCTATATTGGAGCGGAGTCTTGAGGTGGGTAGAATATAGTTGTGCAATAATTGGCTGTTGATTGCTGGTGTTGACTTCTTGATGTGTAGTGCCTCGCAAACGTCAAGCCGCCTGCTATCGCTGTATCTATCGATGATTTCTGTGTTGTTTACTAGGATTTCTCTGGCGATGGTTTGGTTATGGGAAGAGATTATATGTTCCTTAATGGAGCCCTGTTGCTTATGCATCGTTAAACGCCTAGAAAGAGATGTTGTTGTCTTGCCTATATACTGGGTTTTTTGGAGCTTACAGTCCCCAAGTGGGCATTTGAAGGCATAGACGACGTTAGTCTCTTTTAAAGCGTTCTGTTTTGTGTCTGGAGAGTTTCTCATGAGTAGGCTGGCCGTTTTTCTGGTTTTATAGTAAATCGTCAGTTGTATCCTCTGATTTTTGTCTGTAGGGATAACGTTTCTATTAACAATATCTTTCAGGACCCTTTCCTCCGTTTTATGAGCTGTGGAAAAGAAGTTCCTGTAAAATAGTCTAATAGGGGGTATAGGTGTTGTGTTAGTTGTCTCTTCGGAGGTTGCATGGCTTTTCACTTTCCTTCTTATGATGTCTTCGATGAAACCATTGGAGAAGCCGTTATTGACTAGGACCTGCCTTACCCTACAGAGTTCTTCGTCGACTTGCTTCCATTCTGAGCTGTGGCTGAGAGCACGGTCGACGTATGCGTTAACAACACTCCTCTTGTACCTGTCAGGGCAGTCGCTGTTGGCATTTAGGCACATTCCTATGTTTGTTTCCTTAGTGTAGACTGCAGTGTGGAAACCTCCGCCCTTTTCCATGACTGTTACATCTAGAAAAGGCAGCTTCCCATCCTTTTCCGTCTCGTAAGTGAAACGCAGCACGGAACTCTGCTCAAATGCCTCCTTCAGCTCCTGCAGATGTCTGACATCAGGTACCTGTGTAAAAATGTCGTCAACATACCTGCAGTATATGGCCGGTTTCAAGTTCATGTCGACTAAGACTTTTTGCTCGATGGTACCCATGTAGAAGTTTGCAAACAGGACACCTAGGGGAGAACCCATGGCGACCCCATCTACTTGCTTATACATGTGCCCATCCGGGCTCAAGAAGGGTGCCTCTTTAGTACAAGCTTGGAATAGTTTCCTCAGAATACTTTCTGGCATGTCAAGAGGAGTACAGGCTGGATCACGATACACTCTGTCGGCTATCATTCCGATTGTCTCGTCCACAGGTACGTTGGTAAACAGCGATTCTACGTCCAACGAGGCTCTTATCCCTGTGGCCCGTGCGCCCCGCAGTAAGTCCACAAATTCCTTTGGAGACTTCAGGCTGAAGGCGCAAGGAACATAAGGAGTCAGCAGGCCGTTGAGTCGCTTCGCCAGTCTTTACGTGGGTGTGGGTATCTGGCTAATGATTGGCCGAAGTGGGTTTCCAGGCTTGTGCGTCTTGACATTTCCATACGCATATCCAGGTTTATATTCCCCAATGATCTTTGGCAGGTGGAGTCCGGATTTCTTGGCGTTCACAGTTTCGATCAGTCTGTTGACCTTTGCTTTTAATTCGGCTGTAGTGTCCTTCGTTACCCTTTGGAACTTAGTTTGGTCAGAGAGTATGATGTTCATTTTCGCCAGATATTCGTCTTTTTTAAGAATGACATATATTGGCGACTTGTCACCTCTCCTGACAACTATCTCCTTGTTCTCACGAAGGCTTTTAGCTGCCGCTTTAAGCTCGGGGGACAGTATGGTGCTTCTGTAGTTGCCTCGATTCTTTCCTCCTTCTGCAATAAGTTCTGCTTGTAAGGTATCTTTGGTAGTGACCTTCTTTTGTGTCTCGAGGTCGAATATGTCGTCCAACAGAATTTCCAACTCTACTTTCCGGGCCATTTCACTCGGAAAATCACTTCGGCCAATCGTTAGCCAGATACCCACACCCACGTACAGACTGGCGAAGCGACTCAACGGCCTGCTGACTCCTTATGTTCCTTGCGCCTTCAGCCTGAAGTCTCCAAAGGAATTTGTGGACTTACTGCGGGGCGCACGGGCCACAGGGATAAGAGCCTCGTTAGACGTAGAATCGCTGTTTACCAACGTACCTGTGGACGAGACAATCGGAATGATAGCCGACAGAGTGTATCGTGATCCAGCCTGTACTCCTCTTGACATGCCAGAAAGTATTCTGAGGAAACTACTCCAAGCTTGTACTAAAGAGGCACCCTTCTTGAGCCCGGATGAGCACATGTATAAGCAAGTAGATGGGGTCGCCATGGGTTCTCCCCTAGGTGTCCTGTTTGCAAACTTCTACATGGGTACCATCGAGCAAAAAGTCTTAGTCGACATGAACTTGAAACCGGCCATATACTGCAGGTATGTTGACGACATTTTTACACAGGTACCTGATGTCAGACATCTGCAGGAGCTGAAGGAGGCATTTGAGCAGAGTTCCGTGCTGCGTTTCACTTACGAGACGGAAAAGGATGGGAAGCTGCCTTTTCTAGATGTAACAGTCATGGAAAAGGGCGGAGGTTTCCACACTGCAGTCTACACTAAGGAAACAAACATAGGAATGTGCCTAAATGCCAACAGCGACTGCCCTGACAGGTACAAGAGGAGTGTTGTTAACGCATACGTCGACCGTGCTCTCAGCCACAGCTCAGAATGGAAGCAAGTCGACGAAGAACTCTGTAGGGTAAGGCAGGTCCTAGTCAATAACGGCTTCTCCAATGGTTTCATCGAAGACATCATAAGAAGGAAAGTGAAAAGCCATGCAACCTCCGAAGAGACAACTAACACAACACCTATACCCCCTATTAGACTATTTTACAGGAACTTCTTTTCCACAGCTCATAAAACGGAGGAAAGGGTCCTGAAAGATATTGTTAATAGAAACGTTATCCCTACAGACAAAAATCAGAGGATACAACTGACGATTTACTATAAAACCAGAAAAACGGCCAGCCTACTCATGAGAAACTCTCCAGACACAAAACAGAACGCTTTAAAAGAGACTAACGTCGTCTATGCCTTCAAATGCCCACTTGGGGACTGTAAGCTCCAAAAAACCCAGTATATAGGCAAGACAACAACATCTCTTTCTAGGCGTTTAACGATGCATAAGCAACAGGGCTCCATTAAGGAACATATAATCTCTTCCCATAACCAAACCATCGCCAGAGAAATCCTAGTAAACAACACAGAAATCATCGATAGATACAGCGATAGCAGGCGGCTTGACGTTTGCGAGGCACTACACATCAAGAAGTCAACACCAGCAATCAACAGCCAATTATTGCACAACTATATTCTACCCACCTCAAGACTCCGCTCCAATATAGAAGCATCAAGAAATATGGACCAATAGGCTTTCTACAAACACTTCTATTCAATACCCATTGTTTCTGTTCTGTCTTGTGTTGATACTTTTAATACCCTATTAATATCCCCTATTGTTCTGTCTTGTGTTAATGCCACATCACCCATTCCCACCTCACTCAAATGTAGATATAAAATCAGAGAAACGCAAGTTCTAATCAGTTGTGTATTTGTGAAGTCTTTGAAAATGTAATAAGTTTTACGAAACGCGCCCGTGTCGCGTCAGACTAGAAATAAAAATGAATTTTGGAGAAGTGATTTTTGATTTACCTCCAACAGTGAAGCGTAATGTACGAAAGATTGAGAAAATTCGTGTTAGAATTATTAATCGTACTTTTTCGGTCATATTTAATAATATATATATATATATATATAACTGAAAACTCACACCCCAGAAGTGACTCGAACCCATACTCCCAGAAGCCACGCAACTGGTATGTACAAGACGCCTTAATCCACTTGACCATCACGACCGGACATAATGAGGTGATAGCCGAGGCTATATGAACCACCCCACCGCCGGCACTCGGATAGTTATCTTGGGCATAGCATTTTACCAAATCACCTCATTCTTTGGGGCACACGTGAGGAACACAAATGCGAACAAGCCTGAATGGTCCCCAGGACATATGCAACTGAAAACTCACACCCCAGAAGTGACTCGAACCCATACTCCCAGAAGCCACGCAACTGGTATGTACAAGACGCCTTAATCCACTTGACCATCACGACCGGACATAATGAGGTGATAGCCGAGGCTATATGAACCACCCCACCGCCGGCACTCGGATAGTTATCTTGGGCATAGCATTTTACCAAATCACCTCATTCTTTGGGGCACACGTGAGGAACACAAATGCGAACAAGCCCGAATGGTCCCCAGGACATATGCAACTGAAAACTCACACCCCAGAAGTGACTCGAACCCATACTCCCAGAAGCCACGCAACTGGTATGTACAAGACGCCTTAATCCACTTGACCATCACGACCGGACATAATGAGGTGATAGCCGAGGCTATATGAACCACCCCACCGCCGGCACTCGGATAGTTATCTTGGGCATAGCATTTTACCAAATCACCTCATTCTTTGGGGCACACGTGAGGAACACAAATGCGAACAAGCCTGAATGGTCCCCAGGACATATGCAACTGAAAACTCACACCCCAGAAGTGACTCGAACCCATACTCCCAGAAGCCACGCAACTGGTATGTACAAGACGCCTTAATCCACTTGACCATCACGACCGGACATAATGAGGTGATAGCCGAGGCTATATGAACCACCCCACCGCCGGCACTCGGATAGTTATCTTGGGCATAGCATTTTACCAAATCACCTCATTCTTTGGGGCACACGTGAGGAACACAAATGCGAACAAGCCTGAATGGTCCCCAGGACATATGCAACTGAAAACTCACACCCCAGAAGTGACTCGAACCCATACTCCCAGAAGCCACGCAACTGGTATGTACAAGACGCCTTAATCCACTTGACCATCACGACCGGACATAATGAGGTGATAGCCGAGGCTATATGAACCACCCCACCGCCGGCACTCGGATAGTTATCTTGGGCATAGCATTTTACCAAATCACCTCATTCTTTGGGGCACACGTGAGGAACACAAATGCGAACAAGCCTGAATGGTCCCCAGGACATATGCAACTGAAAACTCACACCCCAGAAGTGACTCGAACCCATACTCCCAGAAGCCACGCAACTGGTATGTACAAGACGCCTTAATCCACTTGACCATCACGACCGGACATAATGAGGTGATAGCCGAGGCTATATGAACCACCCCACCGCCGGCACTCGGATAGTTATCTTGGGCATAGCATTTTACCAAATCACCTCATTCTTTGGGGCACACGTGAGGAACACAAATGCGAACAAGCCTGAATGGTCCCCAGGACATATGCAACTGAAAACTCACACCCCAGAAGTGACTCGAACCCATACTCCCAGAAGCCACGCAACTGGTATGTACAAGACGCCTTAATCCACTTGACCATCACGACCGGACATAATGAGGTGATAGCCGAGGCTATATGAACCACCCCACCGCCGGCACTCGGATAGTTATCTTGGGCATAGCATTTTACCAAATCACCTCATTCTTTGGGGCACACGTGAGGAACACAAATGCGAACAAGCCTGAATGGTCCCCAGGACATATGCAACTGAAAACTCACACCCCAGAAGTGACTCGAACCCATACTCCCAGAAGCCACGCAACTGGTATGTACAAGACGCCTTAATCCACTTGACCATCACGACCGGACATAATGAGGTGATAGCCGAGGCTATATGAACCACCCCACCGCCGGCACTCGGATAGTTATCTTGGGCATAGCATTTTACCAAATCACCTCATTCTTTGGGGCACACGTGAGGAACACAAATGCGAACAAGCCTGAATGGTCCCCAGGACATATGCAACTGAAAACTCACACCCCAGAAGTGACTCGAACCCATACTCCCAGAAGCCACGCAACTGGTATGTACAAGACGCCTTAATCCACTTGACCATCACGACCGGACATAATGAGGTGATAGCCGAGGCTATATGAACCACCCCACCGCCGGCACTCGGATAGTTATCTTGGGCATAGCATTTTACCAAATCACCTCATTCTTTGGGGCACACGTGAGGAACACAAATGCGAACAAGCCTGAATGGTCCCCAGGACATATGCAACTGAAAACTCACACCCCAGAAGTGACTCGAACCCATACTCCCAGAAGCCACGCAACTGGTATGTACAAGACGCCTTAATCCACTTGACCATCACGACCGGACATAATGAGGTGATAGCCGAGGCTATATGAACCACCCCACCGCCGGCACTCGGATAGTTATCTTGGGCATAGCATTTTACCAAATCACCTCATTCTTTGGGGCACACGTGAGGAACACAAATGCGAACAAGCCTGAATGGTCCCCAGGACATATGCAACTGAAAACTCACACCCCAGAAGTGACTCGAACCCATACTCCCAGAAGCCACGCAACTGGTATGTACAAGACGCCTTAATCCACTTGACCATCACGACCGGACATAATGAGGTGATAGCCGAGGCTATATGAACCACCCCACCGCCGGCACTCGGATAGTTATCTTGGGCATAGCATTTTACCAAATCACCTCATTCTTTGGGGCACACGTGAGGAACACAAATGCGAACAAGCCTGAATGGTCCCCAGGACATATGCAACTGAAAACTCACACCCCAGAAGTGACTCGAACCCATACTCCCAGAAGCCACGCAACTGGTATGTACAAGACGCCTTAATCCACTTGACCATCACGACCGGACATAATGAGGTGATAGCCGAGGCTATATGAACCACCCCACCGCCGGCACTCGGATAGTTATCTTGGGCATAGCATTTTACCAAATCACCTCATTCTTTGGGGCACACGTGAGGAACACAAATGCGAACAAGCCTGAATGGTCCCCAGGACATATGCAACTGAAAACTCACACCCCAGAAGTGACTCGAACCCATACTCCCAGAAGCCACGCAACTGGTATGTACAAGACGCCTTAATCCACTTGACCATCACGACCGGACATAATGAGGTGATAGCCGAGGCTATATGAACCACCCCACCGCCGGCACTCGGATAGTTATCTTGGGCATAGCATTTTACCAAATCACCTCATTCTTTGGGGCACACGTGAGGAACACAAATGCGAACAAGCCTGAATGGTCCCCAGGACATATGCAACTGAAAACTCACACCCCAGAAGTGACTCGAACCCATACTCCCAGAAGCCACGCAACTGGTATGTACAAGACGCCTTAATCCACTTGACCATCACGACCGGACATAATGAGGTGATAGCCGAGGCTATATGAACCACCCCACCGCCGGCACTCGGATAGTTATCTTGGGCATAGCATTTTACCAAATCACCTCATTCTTTGGGGCACACGTGAGGAACACAAATGCGAACAAGCCTGAATGGTCCCCAGGACATATGCAACTGAAAACTCACACCCCAGAAGTGACTCGAACCCATACTCCCAGAAGCCACGCAACTGGTATGTACAAGACGCCTTAATCCACTTGACCATCACGACCGGACATAATGAGGTGATAGCCGAGGCTATATGAACCACCCCACCGCCGGCACTCGGATAGTTATCTTGGGCATAGCATTTTACCAAATCACCTCATTCTTTGGGGCACACGTGAGGAACACAAATGCGAACAAGCCTGAATGGTCCCCAGGACATATGCAACTGAAAACTCACACCCCAGAAGTGACTCGAACCCATACTCCCAGAAGCCACGCAACTGGTATGTACAAGACGCCTTAATCCACTTGACCATCACGACCGGACATAATGAGGTGATAGCCGAGGCTATATGAACCACCCCACCGCCGGCACTCGGATAGTTATCTTGGGCATAGCATTTTACCAAATCACCTCATTCTTTGGGGCACACGTGAGGAACACAAATGCGAACAAGCCTGAATGGTCCCCAGGACATATGCAACTGAAAACTCACACCCCAGAAGTGACTCGAACCCATACTCCCAGAAGCCACGCAACTGGTATGTACAAGACGCCTTAATCCACTTGACAATCACGACCGGACATAATGAGGTGATAGCCGAGGCTATATGAACCACCCCACCGCCGGCACTCGGATAGTTATCTTGGGCATAGCATTTTACCAAATCACCTCATTCTTTGGGGCACACGTGAGGAACACAAATGCGAACAAGCCTGAATGGTCCCCAGGACATATGCAACTGAAAACTCACGTGTGCCCCAAAGAATGAGGTGATTTGGTAAAATGCTATGCCCAAGATAACTATCCGAGTGCCGGCGGTGGGGTGGTTCATATAGCCTCGGCTATCACCTCATTATGTCCGGTCGTGATGGTCAAGTGGATTAAGGCGTCTTGTACATACCAGTTGCGTGGCTTCTGGGAGTATGGGTTCGAGTCACTTCTGGGGTGTGAGTTTTCAGTTGCATATGTCCTGGGGACCATTCAGGCTTGTTCGCATTTGTGTTCCTCACGTGTGCCCCAAAGAATGAGGTGATTTGGTAAAATGCTATGCCCAAGATAACTATCCGAGTGCCGGCGGTGGGGTGGTTCATATAGCCTCGGCTATCACCTCATTATGTCCGGTCGTGATGGTCAAGTGGATTAAGGCGTCTTGTACATACCAGTTGCGTGGCTTCTGGGAGTATGGGTTCGAGTCACTTCTGGGGTGTGAGTTTTCAGTTGCATATGTCCTGGGGACCATTCAGGCTTGTTCGCATTTGTGTTCCTCACGTGTGCCCCAAAGAATGAGGTGATTTGGTAAAATGCTATGCCCAAGATAACTATCCGAGTGCCGGCGGTGGGGTGGTTCATATAGCCTCGGCTATCACCTCATTATGTCCGGTCGTGATGGTCAAGTGGATTAAGGCGTCTTGTACATACCAGTTGCGTGGCTTCTGGGAGTATGGGTTCGAGTCACTTCTGGGGTGTGAGTTTTCAGTTGCATATGTCCTGGGGACCATTCAGGCTTGTTCGCATTTGTGTTCCTCACGTGTGCCCCAAAGAATGAGGTGATTTGGTAAAATGCTATGCCCAAGATAACTATCCGAGTGCCGGCGGTGGGGTGGTTCATATAGCCTCGGCTATCACCTCATTATGTCCGGTCGTGATGGTCAAGTGGATTAAGGCGTCTTGTACATACCAGTTGCGTGGCTTCTGGGAGTATGGGTTCGAGTCACTTCTGGGGTGTGAGTTTTCAGTTGCATATGTCCTGGGGACCATTCAGGCTTGTTCGCATTTGTGTTCCTCACGTGTGCCCCAAAGAATGAGGTGATTTGGTAAAATGCTATGCCCAAGATAACTATCCGAGTGCCGGCGGTGGGGTGGTTCATATAGCCTCGGCTATCACCTCATTATGTCCGGTCGTGATGGTCAAGTGGATTAAGGCGTCTTGTACATACCAGTTGCGTGGCTTCTGGGAGTATGGGTTCGAGTCACTTCTGGGGTGTGAGTTTTCAGTTGCATATGTCCTGGGGACCATTCAGGCTTGTTCGCATTTGTGTTCCTCACGTGTGCCCCAAAGAATGAGGTGATTTGGTAAAATGCTATGCCCAAGATAACTATCCGAGTGCCGGCGGTGGGGTGGTTCATATAGCCTCGGCTATCACCTCATTATGTCCGGTCGTGATGGTCAAGTGGATTAAGGCGTCTTGTACATACCAGTTGCGTGGCTTCTGGGAGTATGGGTTCGAGTCACTTCTGGGGTGTGAGTTTTCAGTTGCATATGTCCTGGGGACCATTCAGGCTTGTTCGCATTTGTGTTCCTCACGTGTGCCCCAAAGAATGAGGTGATTTGGTAAAATGCTATGCCCAAGATAACTATCCGAGTGCCGGCGGTGGGGTGGTTCATATAGCCTCGGCTATCACCTCATTATGTCCGGTCGTGATGGTCAAGTGGATTAAGGCGTCTTGTACATACCAGTTGCGTGGCTTCTGGGAGTATGGGTTCGAGTCACTTCTGGGGTGTGAGTTTTCAGTTGCATATGTCCTGGGGACCATTCAGGCTTGTTCGCATTTGTGTTCCTCACGTGTGCCCCAAAGAATGAGGTGATTTGGTAAAATGCTATGCCCAAGATAACTATCCGAGTGCCGGCGGTGGGGTGGTTCATATAGCCTCGGCTATCACCTCATTATGTCCGGTCGTGATGGTCAAGTGGATTAAGGCGTCTTGTACATACCAGTTGCGTGGCTTCTGGGAGTATGGGTTCGAGTCACTTCTGGGGTGTGAGTTTTCAGTTGCATATGTCCTGGGGACCATTCAGGCTTGTTCGCATTTGTGTTCCTCACGTGTGCCCCAAAGAATGAGGTGATTTGGTAAAATGCTATGCCCAAGATAACTATCCGAGTGCCGGCGGTGGGGTGGTTCATATAGCCTCGGCTATCACCTCATTATGTCTGGTCGTGATGGTCAAGTGGATTAAGGCGTCTTGTACATACCAGTTGCGTGGCTTCTGGGAGTATGGGTTCGAGTCACTTCTGGGGTGTGAGTTTTCAGTTGCATATGTCCTGGGGACCATTCAGGCTTGTTCGCATTTGTGTTCCTCACGTGTGCCCCAAAGAATGAGGTGATTTGGTAAAATGCTATGCCCAAGATAACTATCCGAGTGCCGGCGGTGGGGTGGTTCATATAGCCTCGGCTATCACCTCATTATGTCCGGTCGTGATGGTCAAGTGGATTAAGGCGTCTTGTACATACCAGTTGCGTGGCTTCTGGGAGTATGGGTTCGAGTCACTTCTGGGGTGTGAGTTTTCAGTTGCATATGTCCTGGGGACCATTCAGGCTTGTTCGCATTTGTGTTCCTCACGTGTGCCCCAAAGAATGAGGTGATTTGGTAAAATGCTATGCCCAAGATAACTATCCGAGTGCCGGCGGTGGGGTGGTTCATATAGCCTCGGCTATCACCTCATTATGTCCGGTCGTGATGGTCAAGTGGATTAAGGCGTCTTGTACATACCAGTTGCGTGGCTTCTGGGAGTATGGGTTCGAGTCACTTCTGGGGTGTGAGTTTTCAGTTGCATATGTCCTGGGGACCATTCAGGCTTGTTCGCATTTGTGTTCCTCACGTGTGCCCCAAAGAATGAGGTGATTTGGTAAAATGCTATGCCCAAGATAACTATCCGAGTGCCGGCGGTGGGGTGGTTCATATAGCCTCGGCTATCACCTCATTATGTCCGGTCGTGATGGTCAAGTGGATTAAGGCGTCTTGTACATACCAGTTGCGTGGCTTCTGGGAGTATGGGTTCGAGTCACTTCTGGGGTGTGAGTTTTCAGTTGCATATGTCCTGGGGACCATTCAGGCTTGTTCGCATTTGTGTTCCTCACGTGTGCCCCAAAGAATGAGGTGATTTGGTAAAATGCTATGCCCAAGATAACTATCCGAGTGCCGGCGGTGGGGTGGTTCATATAGCCTCGGCTATCACCTCATTATGTCCGGTCGTGATGGTCAAGTGGATTAAGGCGTCTTGTACATACCAGTTGCGTGGCTTCTGGGAGTATGGGTTCGAGTCACTTCTGGGGTGTGAGTTTTCAGTTGCATATGTCCTGGGGACCATTCAGGCTTGTTCGCATTTGTGTTCCTCACGTGTGCCCCAAAGAATGAGGTGATTTGGTAAAATGCTATGCCCAAGATAACTATCCGAGTGCCGGCGGTGGGGTGGTTCATATAGCCTCGGCTATCACCTCATTATGTCCGGTCGTGATGGTCAAGTGGATTAAGGCGTCTTGTACATACCAGTTGCGTGGCTTCTGGGAGTATGGGTTCGAGTCACTTCTGGGGTGTGAGTTTTCAGTTGCATATGTCCTGGGGACCATTCAGGCTTGTTCGCATTTGTGTTCCTCACGTGTGCCCCAAAGAATGAGGTGATTTGGTAAAATGCTATGCCCAAGATAACTATCCGAGTGCCGGCGGTGGGGTGGTTCATATAGCCTCGGCTATCACCTCATTATGTCCGGTCGTGATGGTCAAGTGGATTAAGGCGTCTTGTACATACCAGTTGCGTGGCTTCTGGGAGTATGGGTTCGAGTCACTTCTGGGGTGTGAGTTTTCAGTTGCATATGTCCTGGGGACCATTCAGGCTTGTTCGCATTTGTGTTCCTCACGTGTGCCCCAAAGAATGAGGTGATTTGGTAAAATGCTATGCCCAAGATAACTATCCGAGTGCCGGCGGTGGGGTGGTTCATATAGCCTCGGCTATCACCTCATTATGTCCGGTCGTGATGGTCAAGTGGATTAAGGCGTCTTGTACATACCAGTTGCGTGGCTTCTGGGAGTATGGGTTCGAGTCACTTCTGGGGTGTGAGTTTTCAGTTGCATATGTCCTGGGGACCATTCAGGCTTGTTCGCATTTGTGTTCCTCACGTGTGCCCCAAAGAATGAGGTGATTTGGTAAAATGCTATGCCCAAGATAACTATCCGAGTGCCGGCGGTGGGGTGGTTCATATAGCCTCGGCTATCACCTCATTATGTCCGGTCGTGATGGTCAAGTGGATTAAGGCGTCTTGTACATACCAGTTGCGTGGCTTCTGGGAGTATGGGTTCGAGTCACTTCTGGGGTGTGAGTTTTCAGTTGCATATGTCCTGGGGACCATTCAGGCTTGTTCGCATTTGTGTTCCTCACGTGTGCCCCAAAGAATGAGGTGATTTGGTAAAATGCTATGCCCAAGATAACTATCCGAGTGCCGGCGGTGGGGTGGTTCATATAGCCTCGGCTATCACCTCATTATGTCCGGTCGTGATGGTCAAGTGGATTAAGGCGTCTTGTACATACCAGTTGCGTGGCTTCTGGGAGTATGGGTTCGAGTCACTTCTGGGGTGTGAGTTTTCAGTTGCATATGTCCTGGGGACCATTCAGGCTTGTTCGCATTTGTGTTCCTCACGTGTGCCCCAAAGAATGAGGTGATTTGGTAAAATGCTATGCCCAAGATAACTATCCGAGTGCCGGCGGTGGGGTGGTTCATATAGCCTCGGCTATCACCTCATTATGTCCGGTCGTGATGGTCAAGTGGATTAAGGCGTCTTGTACATACCAGTTGCGTGGCTTCTGGGAGTATGGGTTCGAGTCACTTCTGGGGTGTGAGTTTTCAGTTGCATATGTCCTGGGGACCATTCAGGCTTGTTCGCATTTGTGTTCCTCACGTGTGCCCCAAAGAATGAGGTGATTTGGTAAAATGCTATGCCCAAGATAACTATCCGAGTGCCGGCGGTGGGGTGGTTCATATAGCCTCGGCTATCACCTCATTATGTCCGGTCGTGATGGTCAAGTGGATTAAGGCGTCTTGTACATACCAGTTGCGTGGCTTCTGGGAGTATGGGTTCGAGTCACTTCTGGGGTGTGAGTTTTCAGTTGCATATGTCCTGGGGACCATTCAGGCTTGTTCGCATTTGTGTTCCTCACGTGTGCCCCAAAGAATGAGGTGATTTGGTAAAATGCTATGCCCAAGATAACTATCCGAGTGCCGGCGGTGGGGTGGTTCATATAGCCTCGGCTATCACCTCATTATGTCCGGTCGTGATGGTCAAGTGGATTAAGGCGTCTTGTACATACCAGTTGCGTGGCTTCTGGGAGTATGGGTTCGAGTCACTTCTGGGGTGTGAGTTTTCAGTTGCATATGTCCTGGGGACCATTCAGGCTTGTTCGCATATATATATATATATATATATACTAGCAGTACCTGCCACGCGTTGCTGTGGCTCAGTCTGGTTACATGGGAAAGAAAGAAAAGAGAAAGCGCACGTTTCTAATATGTTTATTTCACAATGCTTGTGGCTATACAATATTTTTTGTTGTTCCACTGTCTGGTGAGATATAGAGATTGTCTGGTTTGCCGACTCTAGAGCACTGAACATATAATGGTCCACGTGAGAAGTATTCCGTGTCTATATATAAACTGCACAATTCTAAAGATTGTCCCTGAGCTTTGTAGATGGTGATTGCAAACCCCCAATCGAATTGGAAATTACAGTCTCCTAAATTGAAATGACATATCTGTTGGAATCATAGGAATGCGAGGAATGAGGACATCTTTCCCTCTGAAAGGTGCTGTCAGATTGTTGCTTCTATGACGTCGCTGATTAATTTTTTAACTACAAGGCGTGTGGCGTTGCAAAGTTTTGGCTGGTTGTCATTTCGCAACATGATAATTGGCACGCCGATTTTCAATTGCCGTTCGTGTGATGGTATCCCTGGGAGATCGAATTAAAAAATTCTGTTGGATAATTAACCGCCTCATCTGCTTCCACAACAGTGCCGACGGACTTGTATGTGACTGCCTCGCTTTGAATGATAGACTGAATAATATTGTTGAGGTCGTAGACTTTTTTCTTGGCAACAAGAACAGCTCGTTCACTTAGCCAATCTTGATTCTTATAATTGGTTTCAATATTGGGAAATACTTTTTCAACAAATTCTTCTTTTGACGTCACTAAATTGCAGAAGTTATGAGACAATGAAATTCTTCCTGAGGTCAGATCAACCGGCCCGTTTACGTTCCCAATTTCTAGAAATTGATGTGAGAATATCTCAGCTGATGGATCGTTTTGCAGTAGCTACATAACTACACGCATATTTGTAGTTAATTTAAATGTCTCTACGTGGCGCCACAAAGTAGAGTATTTCAGGCAAGCATTTATTTCGTCGGCTGGTGTCGACCGAGGAATTAAAGGTAATGTTTTCCTGAAATCTCCTGCAAGCAATATTAATGCGTTCCCAAATGGTCTGATGTTTCAACTCAAATCTTGCAATGATCGATCAAGAGCCTCGAACGATTTATTGTGGGGCCTAAGATTATGCCATTTTGGAATCGAAATGCTGCCAGAATCAATCTAATTAGGAAGGTTTTACCAGTTCCTCCTCGCGCATCTAAAAAGATTTCTCTAAGCCCGTTAATGACAGTCAGAATTATTTGATTGTTAATGCATTTTCGCTCAAGCATTAGCCTAGGAATATTTGATTAAACATACGACAACAGATCACTCATGTTGTAATTTTGTTCACGACGCAATTCTACATCGAACGAAGAAGCAGCAGGATCGATTCAATGATGGCATTTCCAATTGATTGAGAACTTTGTTCACGATTTCTAAACACGTCTTCAATCATTATCAACGCTTCGTTGAAGATTTTTGCTGTAAAATCCATGTTCATATTTGAATTTTCTTTGCGAATTCGACGGATAATATCTTCAGCCATGTGCGATTTATAATTATCCCATAACTCCGTTGGAGATAACGGAGAGCCGGTGGTCAATATGATTGCAAACAATGCTCGTATTTGATTTGGATGTGACGTGTTGGACGCGTCATTACATACATCCCAGTGTCGGTCGTTCTCCAATAAATTCAGAGCTTGACATGCACTACGTGAAGTGGCATGTTTTACGCCGCTGACAAATCTCAATGGCTGGAAAGACGTTGAACCGGGAACGTTTACCAACAGCATGGGAAGAAGGAAGCATTCATCTTGATTGGGATGCACCGTGTACAGTCTGCCTATCGTAGTTTATTTGAATATGCCAGGTTGTCCGTCGACTCGCTCTCCTTATTTGCGTCATTCAAATCATTTTCTACTGGCATTTCTATGTGTAATACGTAGGCACTTCCGAATATAGCAGCGTTTTTGCAAACGCATCATTTTGACAACGTGAAGAAAGCAGTTAACGTTGTAGCCGGTGGATTCATGGCTGTTTGTTGTACATTTCCAGCTGTGAAATAAACGTGTTGTCCATTTTCTTGTTTTCAAAACAAAAAGAAAAAACACTAACGAAATATTTAAATTTAAGCGCAGATCAATCGACACAGCTCGATTATAAATAAATAGTAGGTATATAAAAACACGCACGTATTCGAATAGAACGTTGTGTCAAAATTTCAAAGCAATCGGTGAAGAACTTTCGGAGATTAAAGCGTGTGTTTCTCCTACTTCCATCAGATGGCGAAAATCTTGATTTTTCGAAAAAAAAACATGTTTTTTCCTGTCACAGGTGAGGCATGTATATAATAGGCATATAAAAACGCTCGCCTATTCCAATGCAACGGTGTGTCAAAATTTCAAAGCAATCGGTAAAGAGGTTTCGAAGATTTCCCTCACATGAAAAACTCATGAAAAACAGTTTTTCAAAAGAAGCATGTTTTTTTCAGGTTACAGACGTGATATCGATATATTATGTATATAAAACCCTGCTCGGATCCGAATGGAACGTTGTGTGAAAATTTCAAAGCAATCGGTGAAGAACTTTCGGAGATTAGCGATTTTGACCAAACGAACATTTCCATTTTTATTTATATAGATTATATTAAGAACATAAATTATTGACTTAATTATGTTAGTTTGGTTAGGTTATGCTAGGTTAGGTTAGGTTAGGGTAGGGTAGGTTAGGTTAGGGTAGAGTAGGTTAGGTTAGGTCATATTTTCCTCAACGACATCCTTAGTAGTCCGGGGCTATCTGATACTTATTATTCTGGTAATTAATGTGGGCGTGTAGGATATCGTTGTGGGCGTGTGGGATATCATTGTGGGCATGTGGGATATCATTGTGGGCATGTGGGATATCATTGTGGGCGTGTGGGATATCATTGTGGGCATGTAGGATATCATTGTGGGCGTGTGGGATATCATTGTGGGCGTGTGGGATATCATTGTAGCCGTGTGGGATATCATTGTGGGCGTGTGGGATATCATTGTGGGCGTGTGGGATATCATTGTGGGCATGTAGGATATCATTGTGGGCGTGTGGGATATCATTGTGGGCGTGTGGGATATCATTGGGGGCGTGTGGGATATCATTGTGGGCGTGTGGGATATCATTGTGGGCGTGTGGGATATCATTGTAGCCGTGTAGGATATCATTGTGGGCGTGTGGGATATCATTGTGGGCGTGTGGGATATCATTGTGGGCGTGTGGGATATCATTGTGGGCGTGTGGGATATCATTGTGGGCGTGTGGGATATAATTGTGGGCATGTAGGATATCATTGTGGGCGTGTGGGATATCATTGTGGGCGTGTGGGATATCATTGTAGGCGTGTGGGATATCATTGTGGGCGTGTGGGATATCATTGTGGGCGTGTGGGATATCATTGTGGGCATGTAGGATATCATTGTGGGCGTGTGGGATATCATTGTGGGCGTGTGGGATATCATTGTGGGCGTGTGGGATATCATTGTGGGCATGTAGGATATCATTGTGGGCGTGTGGGATATCATTGTGGGCGTGTGGGATATCATTGTGGGCATGTAGGATATCATTGTGGGCGTGTGGGATATCATTGTGGGCGTGTGGGATATCATTGTGGGCGTGTGGGATATCATTGTGGGCATGTAGGATATCATTGTGGGCGTGTGGGATATCATTGTGGGCGTGTGGGATATCATTGTGGGCGTGTGGGATATCATTGTGGGCGTGTGGGATATCATTGTGGGCGTGTGGGATATCATTGTGGGCGTGTGGGATATCATTGTGGGCGTGTGGGATATCATTGTGTGAGTGTGGGATATCATTGTGGGCGTGTGGGATATCATTGTGGGCGTGTGGGATATCATTGTGGGCGTGTGAGATATCATTGTGGGCGTGTGGGATATCATTGTGGGCGTGTGGGATATCATTGTGGGCGTGTGGGATATCATTGGATTCGTCTTATTGAGATCTCTCTGAATATATTATAAACATGCCACCAGGACACACAGTAGCTCTAGGTCACTCAAGTATTACTTTACCGGGAACTGTTATGTTGATGTTTATCTTGGCTGGTGACACCCGACAACTCTCGCGCCTCGAATTCAGTTACACCTGTCTCGTGTCGGCGCCCACTCTGGTCACCTGTCACCTGTCTCGTGTCGGCGCCCACTCTGGTCACCTGTCACCTGTCTCGTGTCGGCGCCCACTCCTGTCACCTGTCTCGTGTCGGCGCCCACTCCTGTCACCTGTCACCTGTCTCGTGTCGGCGCCCACTCTGGTCACCTGTCACCTGTCTCGTGTCGGCGTCCACTCTGGTCACCTGTCACCTGTCTCGTGTCGGCGCCCACTCTGGTCACCAGTCACCTGTCTCGTGTCGGCGCCCACTCTGGTCACCTGTCACCTGTCTCGTGTCGGCGCCCACTCTGGCCACCTGTCACCTGTCTCGTGTCGGCGCCCACTCTGGCCACCTGTCACCTCTCTCGTGTCGGCGCCCACTCTGGTCACCTGTCACCTGTCTCGTGTCGGCGCCCACTCCTGTCACCTGTCTCGTGTCGGCGCCCACTCTGGCCACCTGTCACCTGTCTTGTGTCGGCGCCCACTCTGGCCACCTGTCACCTGTCCCGTGTCGGCGCCCACTCTGGCCACCTGTCACCTGTCTCGTGTCGGCGCCCACTCTGGTCATCTGTCACCTGTCTCGTGTCGGCGCCCACTCTGGTCACCTGTCACCTGTCTCGTGTCGGCGCCCACTCCTGTCACCTGTCACCTGTCTCGTGTCGACGCCCACTCTGGCCACCTGTCACCTGTCTCGTGTCGGCGCCCACTCTGGTCATCTGTCACCTGTCTCGTGTCGGCGCCCACTCTGGTCACCTGTCACCTGTCTCGTGTCGGCGCCCACTCTGGTCACCTGTCACCTGTCTCGTGTCGGCGCCCACTCTGGCCACCTGTCACCTGTCTCGTGTCGGCGCCCACTCTGGCCACCTGTCACCTGTCTCGTGTCGGCGCCCACTCTGGTCACCTGTCACCTGTCTCGTGTCGGCGCCCACTCCTGTCACCTGTCTCGTGTCGGCGCCCACTCTGGCCACCTGTCACCTGTCTCGTGTCGGCGCCCACTCTGGTCACCTGTCACCTGTCTCGTGTCGGCGCCCACTCTGGTCACCTGTCACCTGTCTCGTGTCGGCGCCCACTCTGGTCATCTGTCACCTGTCTCGTGTCGGCGCCCACTCTGGTCACCTGTCACCAGATATCATCAATGTAGTTTCTGACCATTGTGCCACCTTCAGGCGCCCCGACCCCCGCCACTTCCTTAGGCACTGCTCCTGAAGTAACGCCGTCCTCTTGACGACCGCCTCGGTGGCTCCAGCTCCCGGTCCCCGGCATGTGTCATGCCCTCAGCTCATCTTTCAGCCATCCTGGTGAATCCGTCTTCATTCGAGTGCAGCTCCTGGTCCTTCTGGGAGTCTCAGCCATAACTATTCTTCGTTCGGACCTGCCCACGACCTTCAATGTGTTGAAACACGCCCAGAGAAGATCCGGGGCAGAGACATAAGGTCTGACTTTTTCCTCCTTATCTCCAAGGAATGTTATTAATGTCTTTATCTTACCGGCCTCTTTTCGTCTATTAATCATCTCCAAACATGAACAGATATCCTCATATATGGAGGTAACGTCTGGGAACAACTCTCATCTTGAGGCATTCTAAACTATGATTATCTTGTGGATATCTTGAGATGATTTCGAGGCTTAGCGTCCCCACGGCCCGGTCCTCGACCAGGCCTGTTTTTTGTTACAACCCCCCCCCCCCAGGAAACAGCCCGTAGCAGCTGTCTAACTCCCATGTACCTATTTACTGGTAGGTAAACAGAGGCATCAGGATGAAAGAAATTCTGCCCATTTGCTTACGCCTCCACCGGGGATCGAACCCGGAACCTTAAGACTACGAAACCCGAGCGCTGCCCATTCAGCCGTCAGGCCCCCCTCTCCCTTTGTCGCTCATAATCACTCATAAGTCACTCATAATTGTGTGTACCAACAGGAGACACAGAGTGGGGCCAACACACATGGTGTGTACCAACAGGAGACACAGAGTGGGACCAACACACATGGTGTGTACCAACAGGAGACACAGAGTGGGGCCAACACACATGGTGTGTACCAACAGGAGACACAGAGTGGGACCAACACACATGGTGTGTACCAACAGGGGACACAGAGTGGGACCAACACACATGGTGTGTACCAACAGGGGACACAGAGCGGGACCAACACACATGGTGTGTACCAACAGGAGACACAGAGTGGGACAACACACATGGTGCACACAGCGGGCAACAAGTAGCAGCTAACATCAGCGTTGATAACACCGAGCGACATTTTAAATGTCAAGAGATAACGTTACCAGTTAAAATAATAACAGTATGGCATCCGGAAGGATATGTGCAGATAACTTGTCATCCCTCGCCACGACCTGCGTGTCGTCGTCTACCATCCCCGACCCTCTCCTGTGGCTCCCCTTCCCTGCACCCCGACCCTCTCCTGTGACTCCCCTTCCCTGCACCCCGACCCTCTCCTGTGGCTCCCCTTCCCTGCACCCCGACCCTCTCCTGTGGCTCCCCTTCCCTGCACCCCGACCCTCTCCTGTGGCTCCCCTTCCCTGCACCCCGACCCTCTCCTGCGGCTCCCCTTCCCTGCACCCCGACCCTCTCCTGTGGCTCCCCTTCCCTGCACCCCGACCCTCTCCTGCGGCTCCCCTTCCCTGCACCCCGACCCTCTCCTGCGGCTCCCCTTCCCTGCACCCCGACCCTCTCCTGCGGCTCCCCTTCCCTGCACCCCGACCCTCTCCTGTGGCTCCCCTTCCCTGCACCCCGACCCTCTCCTGTGGCTCCCCTTCCCTGCACCCCGACCCTCTCCTGTGGCTCCCCTTCCCTGCACCCCGACCCTCTCCTGTGGCTCCCCTTCCCTGCACCCCGACCCTCTCCTGTGGCTCCCCTTCCCTGCACCCCGACCCTCTCCTGTGGCTCCCCTTCCCTGCACCCCGACCCTCTCCTGTGGCTCCCCTTCCCTGCAACCTGACCCTCTCCTGTGGCTCCCCTTCCCTGCACCCTGACCCTCTCCTGTGGCTCCCCTTCCCTGCACACTGACCCTCTCCTGTGGCTCAACTTCCCTGCACCCCGACCCTCTCCTGTGGCTCCCCTTCCCTGCCCCCCGACCCTCTCCTGCGGCTCCCCTTCCCTGCACCCGACTCTCTCCTGTGGCTCCCCTTCCCCGCACCCCGACCCTCTCCTGTGGCTCCCCTTCCCTGCCCCCCGACCCTCTCCTGTGGCTCCCCTTCCCTGCACCCAGACCCTCTCCTTTGGCTCCCCTTCCCTGCCCCCCGACCCTCTCCTGTGGCTCCCCTTCCCTGCACCCCGACCCTCTCCTGTGGCTCCCCTTCCCTGCCCCCCGACCCTCTCCTGTGGCTCCCCTACCCTGCCCCCCGACACTCTCCTGCGGCTCCCCTTCCCTGTACCCCGACTCTCTCCTGTGGCTCCCCATCCCTGCACTCCGACCCTCTCCTGTGGCTCCCCTTCCCTGCACCCCAACCCTCTCCTGTGGCTCCCCTTCCCTGCACTCTGAGCCTCTCCTGCGGCTCCCCTTCCCTGCACCCCGACCCTCTCCTGCGGCTCCCTTTCCCTGCACTCTGAGCCTCTCCAGCGGCTCCCCTTCCTCGCACCGTGAGCCTCTCCTGTGGTTCCCCTTCCCTGCACCCCGACCCTCTCCTGTGGCTCCCCTTCCCTGCCCCCGGACCCTCTCCTGCGGCTCCCCTTCCCTGCACCCCGACTCTCTCCTGTGGCTCCCTTTCCCTGCACCCCGACCCTCTCCTGTGGCTCCCCTTCCCTGCACCCTGAGCCTCTCCTGCGGCTCCCCTTCCCTGCACCCCGACCCTCTCCTGTGGCTCCCCTTTCCTGCACTCTGAGCCTCTCCTGCGGCTCCCCTTCCCTGCACCCCGACCCACTCCTGCGGCTCCCCTTCCCTGCACCCCGACCCTCTCCTGCGGCTCCCCTTCCCTGCACCCTGACCCTCTCCTGTGGCTCCCCTTCCCTGCACCCTGACCCTCTCCTGTGGCTCCCCTTCCCTGCACCCCGACCCTCTCCTGTGGCTCCCCTTCCCTGCACTCTGAGCCTCTCCTGCGGCTCCCCTTCCCTGCACCCTGAGCCTCTCCTGCGGCTCCCCTTCCCTGCACCCTGAGCCTCTCCTGCGGCTCCCCTTCCCTGCACCCCGACCCTCTCCTGCGGCTCCCTTTCCCTGCACTCTGAGCCTCTCCTGCGGCTCCCCTTCCTCGCACCATGAGCCTCTCCTGTGGCTCCCCTTCCCTGCACCCCGACCCGCTCCTGCGGCTCCCCTTCCCTGCACCCTGAGCCTCTCCTGCGGCTCTCCTTCCCTGCACCCTGAGCCTCTCCTGCGGCTCCCCTTCCCTGCATTCTGAGCCTCTCCTGTGGCTCCCCTTCCCTGCACTCTGAGCCTCTCCTGCGGCTCCCCTTCCCTGCACCCTGAGCCTCTCCTGCGGCTCTCCTTCCCTGCACCCTGAGCCTCTCCTGCGGCTCCCCTTCCCTGCATTCTGAGCCTCTCCTGCGGCTCCCCTTCCTCGCACCATGAGCCTCTCCTGCGGCTCCCCTTCCTCGCACCATGAGCCTCTCCTGCGGCTCTCCTTCCCTGCACCCTGAGCCTCTCCTGCGGCTCCCCTTCCTCGCACCATGAGCCTCTCCTGTGGCTCCCCTTCCCTGCACCCCGACCCGCTCCTGCGGCTCCCCTTCCCTGCACCCTGAGCCTCTCCTGCGGCTCTCCTTCCCTGCACCCTGAGCCTCTCCTGCGGCTCCCCTTCCCTGCATTCTGAGCCTCTCCTGTGGCTCCCCTTCCCTGCACTCTGAGCCTCTCCTGCGGCTCCCCTTCCCTGCACCCTGAGCCTCTCCTGCGGCTCTCCTTCCCTGCACCCTGAGCCTCTCCTGCGGCTCCCCTTCCCTGCATTCTGAGCCTCTCCTGCGGCTCCCCTTCCTCGCACCATGAGCCTCTCCTGCGGCTCCCCTTCCTCGCACCATGAGCCTCTCCTGCGGCTCTCCTTCCCTGCACCCTGAGCCTCTCCTGCGGCTCCCCTTCCTCGCACCATGAGCCTCTCCTGCGGCTCACCTTCCCTGCACCCCGACCCTCTCCTGCGGCTCCCCTTCCCTGCACCCTGACCCTCTCCTGTGGCTCCCCTTCTCTGCACCCTGAGCCTCTCCTGCGGCTCCCTTTCCCTGCACCCCGACCCTCTCCTGCGGCTCCCCTTCCCTGCACCCTGAGCCTCTCCTGCGGCTCCCCTTCCTCGCACCATGAGCCTCTCCTGTGGCTCCCCTTCCCTGCACCCCGACCCTCTCCTGTGGCTCCCCTTCCCTGCACCCTGAGCCTCTCCTGCGGCTCCCCTTCCCTGCACCCTGAGCCTCTCCTGCGGCTCCCCTTCCCTGCACTCTGAGCCTCTCCTGCGGCTCTCCTTCCCTGCACCCTGAGCCTCTCCTGCGGCTCCCCTTCCCTGCACTCTGAGCATCTCCTGTGGCTCCCCTTCACTGCACCCCGACCATCTCCTGCGGCTCCCCTTCCCTGCACCCCGACCCTCTTCTGCGGCTCCCCTTCCCTGCACCCTGAGCCTCTCCTGCGGCTCCCCTTCCCTGCACCCTGAGCCTCTCCTGCGGCTCCCCTTCCCTGCACCCTGAGCCTCTCCTGCGGCTCCCCTTCCCTGCACCCCGCCCCTCTCCTGTGGCTCCCCTTCCCTGCACCCCGACCATCTCCTGCGGCTCCCCTTCCCTGCCCCCCGACCCTCTCCTGTGGCTCCCCTTCCCTGCACCCCGACCTTCTCCTGCGGCTCCCCTTCCCTGCCCCCCGACCCTCTCCTGTGGCTCCCCTTCCCTGCACCCTGAGCCTCTACTGTTGCTCCCCTTCCCTGCACCCCGACCCTCTCCTGTGGCTCCCCTTCCCTGCACCCCGCCCCTCTCTCGTGGCTCCCCTTCCCTGCACCCTGAGCCTCTCCTGTGGCTCCCCTTCCCTGCACCCCGACCCTCTCCTGTGGCTCCCCTTCCCTGCACCCCGACCCTCTTCTGTGGCTCCCCTTCCCTGCACTCTGAGCCTCTCCTGCGGCTCCCCTTCCCTGCACTCTGAGCCTCTCCTGCGGCTCCCCTTCCCCGCACCCCGACGCTCTCCAGCGGCTCCCCTTCCCCGCACCCCGACCCTCTCCTGTGGCTCCCCTTCCCTGCACCCTGAGCCTCTCCTGAGGCTACCCTTCCCTGCCCCCCGACCCTCTCCTGTGGCTCCCCTTCCCTGCACCCCGACCCTCTCCTTTGGCTCCCCTTCTCTGCCCGCCGACCCTCTCCTGTGGCTCCCCTTCCCTGCACCCCGACCCTCTCCTGTGGCTCCCCTTCTCTGCCCCCCGACCCTCTCCTGTGGCTCCCCTTCCCTGCCCCCCGACCCTCTCCTGCGGCTCCCCTTCCCTGCACCCCGACTCTCTCCTGTGGCTCCCCTTCCCTGCACCCCGACCCTCTCCTGTGGCTCCCCTTCCCTGCACCCCGACCCTCTCCTGTGGCTCCCCTTCCCTGCACTCTGAGCCTCTCCTGCGGCTCCTCTTCCCTGCACCCTGAGCCTCTCCTGTATCTCCCCTTCCCTGCACCCTGACCCTCTCCTGCGGCTCCCTTTCCCTGCACTCTGAGCCTCTCCTGCGGCTCCCCTTCCTCGCACCATGAGCCTCTCCTGTGGCTCCCCTTCCCTGCACCCCGACCCTCTCCTGTGGCTCCCCTTCCCTGCCCCCGGACCCTCTCCTGCGGCTCCCCTTCCCTGCACCCCGACTCTCTCCTGTTGCTCCCCTTCCCTGCACCCCGACCCTCTCCTGTGACTCCCCTTCCCTGAACCCTGAGCCTCTCCTGCGGCTCCCCTTCCCTGCACCCCGACCCTCTCCTGTGGCTCCCCTTCCCTGCACTCTGAGCCTCTCCTGCGGCTCCCCTTCCCTGCACCCCGACCCTCTCCTGCGACTCCCCTTCCCTGCACCCCGACCCTCTCCTGCGGCTCCCCTTCCCTTCACCCTGACCCTCTCCTGTGACTCCCCTTCCCTGCACCCTGACCCTCTCCTGTGGCTCCCCTTCCCTGCACCCCGACCCTCTCCTGTGGCTCCCCTTCCCTGCACCCTGAGCCTCTCCTGCGGCTCCCCTTCCCTGCACCCTGAGCCTCTCCTGCGGCTCCCCTTCCCTGCACCCCGACCCTCTCCTGCGGCTCCCTTTCCCTGCACTCTGAGCCTCTACTGCGGCTCCCCTTCCTCGCACCATGAGCCTCTCCTGTGGCTCCCCTTCCCTGCACCCCGACCCTCTCCTGCGGCTCCCCTTCCCTGCACCCTGAGCCTCTCCTGCGGCTCTCCTTCCCTGCACCCTGAGCCTCTCCTGCGGCTCCCCTTCCCTGCACCCTGAGCCTCTCCTGCGGCTCTCCTTCCCTGCACCCTGAGCCTCTCCTGCGGCTCCCCTTCCTCGCACCATGAGCCTCTCCTGTGGCTCCCCTTCTCTGCACCCCGACCCTCTCCTGTGGCTCCCCTTCCCTGCACCCTGAGCCTCTCCTGCGACTCCCCTTCCCTGCACCCTGAGCCTCTCCTGCGGCTCCCCTTCCCTGCACTCTGAGCCTCTCCTGCGGCTCTCCTTCCCTGCACCCTGAGCCTCTCCTGCGGCTCCCCTTCCCTGCACTCTGAGCCTCTCCTGCGGCTCCCCTTCCCTGCACCCTGAGCCTCTCGTGCGGCTCTCCTTCCCTGCACCCCGACCCTCTCCTGCGGCTCCCCTTCCCTGAACCCTGAGCCTCTCGTGCGGGTCCCCTTCCCTGCACCCTGAGCCTCTCCTGCGGCTCCCCTTCCCTGCACCCCGACCCTCTCCTGCGGCTCCCCCTCCCTGCCCCCCGACCCTCTCCTGTGGCTCCCCTTCCCTGCACCCCGACCCTCTCCTGCGGCTCCCTTCCCTGCACCCCGACCCTCTCCTGCGGCTCCCTTTCCCTGCACTCTGAGCCTCTCCTGCGGCTCCCCTTCCCCGCACCTCGACCCTCTCCTGCGGCTCCCTTCCCCGCACCCTGAGCCTCTCCTGTGGCTCCCCTTCCTTGCACCCTGAGCCTCTCCTGTGGCTCCCCTTCCCTGCACCCCGACCCTCTCCTGTGGCTCCCCTTCCCTGCCCCCCGACCCTCTCCTGTGGCTCCCCTTCCCTGCCCCCCGACCCTCTCCTGCGGCTCCCCTTCCCTGCTTCCCTGCACCCCGACCCTCTCCTGTGGCTCCCCTTCCCTGCACCCTGACCCTCTCTTGTGGCTCCCCTTCCCTGCACCCCGACCCTCTCCTGTGGCTCCCATTCCCTGCACCCCGACCCTCTCCTGTGGCTCCTCTTCCCTGCCCCGCGACCCTCTCCTGCGGCTCCCCTTCCCTGCACCCCGACCCTCTCCTGTGGCTCCCCTTCCCTGCACCCCGACCCTCTCCTGCGGCTCCCCTTCCCTGCACCCTGAGCCTCTCCTGTGGCTCCCCTTCCCTGCACCCCGACCCTCTCCTGTGGCTCCCCTTCCCTGCACCCCAACCCTCTCCTGTGGCTCCCCTTCCCTGCACCCTGAGCCTCTCCCGTGGCTCCCCTTCCCTGCACCCCGACCCTCTCCTGTGGCTCCCCTTCCCTGCACCCCGACCCTCTCCTGTGGCTCCCATTCCCTGCACCCCGACCCTCTCCTGTGGCTCCTCTTCCCTGCCCCGCGACCCTCTCCTGCGGCTCCCCTTCCCTGCACCCCGACCCTCTCCTGTGGCTCCCCTTCCCTGCAACCCGAACCTCTCCTGCGGCTCCCCTTCCCTGCACCCTGAGCCTCTCCTGTGGCTCCCCTTCCCTGCACCCCGACCCTCTCCTGTGGCTCCCCTTCCCTGCACCCCAACCCTCTCCTGTGGCTCCCCTTCTTGGCACGCTGACCCTCTCCTGCGGCTCCTCTTCCCTGCACCCTGACCCTCTCCAGTGGCTCCCCTTCCCTGCACCCCGACCCTCTCCTAGCTGTGGCTCCCCTTCCCTGCACTCTGAGCCTCTCCTGCGGCTCCCCTTCCCTGCACTCTGAGCCTCTCCTTTGGCTCCCTTTCCCCGCACCCTGAGGCTCTCCTGTGGCTTCCCTTCTCTGCACCCCGACCCTCTCGTGTCGCTCCCCTTCCCTGCACCCTGAGCCTCTCCTGTGGCTCCCCTTCCCCGCACCCTGAGCCTCTCCTGCGGCTCCCTTTCCCTACACCCCGACCCTCTCCTGTGGCTCCCCTTCCCGGCACCCTGACCCTCTCCTGCGGCTCCCCTTCCCTGCACCCTGAGCCTCTCCTGCGGCTCCTCTTCCCTGCACCCTGACCCTCTCCTGTGGCTCCCCTTCCCTGCACCCCGACCCTCTCCTGTGGCTCCCCTTCCCTGCGCTCTGAACCTCTCCTGCGGCTCCCCATCCCTGCACCCCGACCCTCTCGTGTGGCTCCCCTTCCCTGCATTCTGAGCCTCTCCTGCGGCTCCCTTTCCCTGCACTCTGAGCCTCTCCCGCGGCTCCCCTTCCCCGCACCCCGACCCTCTCCTGCGGCTCCCCTTCCCCGCACACTGAGCCTCTCTTGTGGCTCCCCTTCCCTGCACCCCGACCCTCTCCTGTCGCTCCCCTTCCCTGCACTCTGAGCCTCTCCTGCGGCTCCCTTTCCCTGCACTCTGAGCCCCTCCTGCGGCTCCCATTCCCTGCACCCTGAGCCTCTCCTGCGGCTCCCCTTCCCTGCACCCCGACCCTCTCCTGCGGCTCCCCTTCCCTGCACCCCGACCCTCTCCTGCGGCTCCCCTTCCCTGCACTCTGAGCCTCTCCTGCGGCTCCCTTTCCTGCACCCTGAGCCTCTCCTGCGGCTCCCCTTCCCTGCACCCCGACCCTCTCCTGCGGCTCCCCTTCCCTGCACTCTGAGCCTCTCCTGCGGCTCCCCTTCTCTGCACCCCGACCCTCTCCTGCGGCTCCCCTTCCCTGCGCTCTGAGCCTCTCCTGCGGCTCCCCATCCCTGCACCCCGACCCTCTCCTGCGGCTCCCCTTCCCTGCACTCTGAGCCTCTCCTGCGGCTCCCCTTCCCTGCACCCCGACCCTCTCCTGTGGCTCCCCTTCCCTGCACTCTGAGCCTCTCCTGCGGCTCCCCTTCCCTGCACTCTGAGCCTCTCCTGCGGCTCCCCTTCCCTGCACTCCGACCCTCTCCTGCGGCTCCCCTTCCCTGCACCTCGACCCTCTCCTGTAGCTCCCCTTCCCTGCACTCTGAGCCACTCCTGCGGCTCCCCTTCCCTGCACTCTGAGCCTCTCCTGCGGCTCTCCTTCCCTGCACCCTGACCCTCTCCTGTGGCTCCCCTTCCCTGCACCCTGACCCTCTCCTGTGGCTCCCCTTCCCTGCACCCCGACCCTCTCCTGTGGCTCCCCTTCCCTGCGCTCTGAGCCTCTCCTGCGGCTCCCCATCCCTGCACCCCGACCCTCTCGTGTGGCTCCCCTTCCCTGCATTCTGAGCCTCTCCTGCGGCTCCCTTTCCCTGCACTCTGAGCCTCTCCCGCGGCTCCCCTTCCCCGCACCCCGACCCTCTCCTGCGGCTCCCCTTCCCCGCACACTGAGCCTCTCTTGTGGCTCCCCTTCCCTGCACCCCGACCCTCTCCTGTCGCTCCCCTTCCCTGCACTCTGAGCCTCTCCTGCGGCTCCCTTTCCCTGCACTCTGAGCCCCTCCTGCAGCTCCCATTCCCTGCACCCTGAGCCTCTCCTGCGGCTCCCCTTCCCTGCACCCCGACCCTCTCCTGCGGCTCCCCTTCCCTGCACTCTGAGCCTCTCCTGCGGCTCCCTTTCCTGCACCCTGAGCCTCTCCTGCGGCTCCCCTTCCCTGCACCCCGACCTTCTCCTGCGGCTCCCCTTCCCTGCACTCTGAGCCTCTCCTGCGGCTCCCCTTCTCTGCACTCTGAGCCTCTCCTGCGGCTCCCCTTCTCTGCACCCCGACCCTCTGCTGCGGCTCCCCTTCCCTGCGCTCTGAGCCTCTCCTGCGGCTCCCCATCCCTGCACCCCGACCCTCTCCTGCGGCTCCCCTTCCCTGCACTCTGAGCCTCTCCTGCGGCTCCCCTTCCCTGCACCCCGACCCTCTCCTGTGGCTCCCCTTCCCTGCACTCTGAGCCTCTCCTGCGGCTCCCCTTCCCTGCACTCTGAGCCTCTCCTGCGGCTCCCCTTCCCTGCACTCCGACCCTCTCCTACGGCTCCCCTTCCCTGCACTCTGAGCCTCTCCTGCGGCTCCCCTTCCCTGCACCTCGACCCTCTCCTGTAGCTCCCCTTCCCTGCACTCTGAGCCTCTCCTGCGGCTCCCCTTCCCTGCACTCTGAGCCTCTCCTGCGGCTCTCCTTCCCTGCACCCTGACCCTCTCCTGTGGCTCCCCTTCCCTGCACCCTGACCCTCTCCTGTGGCTCCCCTTCCCTGCACCCCGACCCTCTCCTGTGGCTCCCATTCCCTGCACCCCGACCCTCTCCTGTGGCTCCTCTTCCCTGCCCCCCGACCCTCTCCTGTGGCTCCTCTTCCCTGCCCCCCGACCCTCTCCTGCGGCTCCCCTTCCCTGCACCCCGACCCTCTCCTGTGGCTCCCCTTCCCTGCACCCCGACCCTCTCCTGCGGCTCCCCTTCCCTGCACCCTGAGCCTCTCCTGTGGCTCCCCTTCCCTGCACCCCGACCCTCTCCTGTGGCTCCCCTTCCCTGCACTCCAACCCTCTCCTGTGGCTCCCCTTCCCTGCACCCTGAGCCTCTCCCGTGGCTAACCTTCCCTGCACCCCGACCCTCTCCTGTGGCTCCCCTTCCCTGCACTCTGAGCCTCTCCTGCGGCTCCCCTTCCCTGCACCCTGAGCCTCTCCTGCGGCTCCCCTTCCCTGCACCCTGAGCCTCTCCTGCGGCTCCCCTTCCCTGCACCCTGAGCCTCTCCTGTGGCTCCCCTTCCCTGCACCCCGACCCTCTCCTGTGGCTCCCCTTCCCTGCACTCTGAGCCTCTCCTGCGGCTCCCCTTCTCTGCACCCTGAGCCTCTCCTGTGGCTCCCCTTCCCTGCACCCCGACCCTCTCGTGTGGCTCCCCTTCCCTGCACCCTGAGCCTCTCCTGTGGCTCCCCTTCCCCGCACCCTGAGCCTCTCCTGCGGCTCCCCTTCTCTGCACCCTGAGCCTCTCCTGTGGCTCCCCTTCCCTGCACCCCGACCCTCTCGTGTGGCTCCCCTTCCCTGCACCCTGAGCCTCTCCTGTGGCTCCCCTTCCCCGCACCCTGAGCCTCTCCTGCGGCTCCCCTTCCCTGCACCCTGAGCCTCTCCTGCGGCTCCTCTTCCCTGCACCCTGACCCGCTCCTGTGGCTCCCCTTCCCTGCACCCCGACCCTCTCCTGTGGCTCCCCTTCCCTGCGCTCTGAGCCTCTCCTGCGGCTCCCCATCCCTGCACCCCGACCCTCTCGTGTGGCTCCCTTTCCCTGCATTCTGAGCCTCTCCTGCGGCTCCCTTTCCCTGAACTCTGAGCCTCTCCCGCGGCTCCCCTTCCCCGCACCCCGACCCTCTCCTGCGGCTCCCCTTCCCCGCACACTGAGCCTCTCCTGTGGCTCCCCTTCCCTGCACCCCGACCCTCTCCTGTGGCTCCCCTTCCCTGCACTCTGAGCCTCTCCTGCGGCTCCCATTCCCTGCACCCTGAGCCTCTCCTGCGGCTCCCCTTCCCTACACCCCGACCCTCTTCTGCGGCTCCCCTTCCCTGCACCCCGACCCTCTCTTGCGGCTCCCCTTCCCTGCACTCTGAGCCTCTCCTGCGGCTCCCTTTCCTGCACCCTGAGCCTCTCCTGCGGCTCCCCTTCCCTGCACCCCGACCCTCTCCTGCGGCTCCCCTTCCCTGCACTCTGAGCCTCTCCTGCGGCTCCCCTTCCCTGCACCCCGACCCTCTCCTGCGGCTCGCCTTCCCTGCGCTCTGAGCCTCTCCTGCGGCTCCCCATCCCTGCACCCCGACCCTCTCCTGCGGCTCCCCTTCCCTGCACTCTGAGCCTCTCCTGCGGCTCCCCTTCCCTGCACCCCGACCCTCTCCTGTGGCTCCCCTTCCCTGCACTCTGAGCCTCTCCTGCAGCTCCCCTTCCCTGCACCTCAACCCTCTCCTGTGGCTTCCCTTCCCTGCACTCTGAGCCTCTCCTGCGGCTCCCCTTCCCTGCACTCTGAGCCTCTCCTGCGGCTCTCCTTCCCTGCACCCTGACCCTCTCCTGTGGCTCCCCTTCCCTGCACCCTGACCCTCTCCTGTGGCTCCCCTTCCCTGCACCCCGACCCTCTCCTGTTGCTCCCCTTCCCTGCACCCTGAGCCTCTCCTGCGGCTCCCCTTCCCTGCACCCTGAGCCTCTCCTGCGGCTCCCCTTCCCTGCACCCCGACCCTCTCCTGCGGCTCACTTTCCCTGCACGCTGAGCCTCTACTGCGGCTCCCCTTCCTCGCACCATGAGCCTCTCCTGTGGCTCCCCTTCCCTGCACCCCGACCCTCTCCTGCGGCTCCCCTTCCCTGCACCCTGACCCTCTCCTGCGGCTCCCCTTCCCTGCACCCTGAGCCTCTCCTGCGGCTCCTCTTCCCTGCACCCTGACCCTCTCCTGTGGCTCCCCTTCCCTGCACCCCGACCCTCTCCTGTGGCTCCCCTTCCCTGCACTCTGAACCTCTCCTGCGGCTCCCCTTCCCTGCACCCCGACCCTCTCGTGTGGCTCCCCTTCCCTGCATTCTGAGCCTCTCCTGCGGCTCCCTTTCCCTGCACTCTGAGCCTCTCCAGCGGCTCCCCTTCCCCGCACCCCGACCCTCTCCTGCGGCTCCCCTTCCCGGCACACTGAGCCTCTCTTGTGGCTCCCCTTCCCTGCACCCCGACCCTCTCCTGTCGCTCCCCTTCCCTGCACTCTGAGCCTCTCCTGCGGCTCCCTTTCCCTGCACCCTGAGCCTCTCCTGCGGCTCCCCTTCCCTGCACCCTGAGCCTCTCCTGCGGCTCCTCTTCCCTGCACCCTGACCCTCTCCTGTGGCTCCCCTTCCCTGCACCCCGACCCTCTCCTGTGGCTCCCCTTCCCTGCACTCTGAGCCTCTCCTGCGGCTCCCCTTCCCTGCACCCTGAGCCTCTCCTGCGGCTCCCCTTCCCTGCACCCCGACCCTTTCCTGCGGCTCCCCTTTCCTGCACCCCGACCCTCTCCTGCGGTTTCCCTTCCCTGCACTCTGAGCCTCTCCTGCGGCTCCCTTTCCTGCACCCTGAGCCTCTCCTGCGGCTCCCCTTCCCTGCACCCTGACCCTCTCCTGCGGCTCCCCTTCCCTGCACTCTGAGCCTCTCCTGCGGCTCCCCTTCCCTGCACCCCGACCCTCTCCTGCGGCTCCCCTTCCCTGCGCTCTGAGCCTCTCCTGCGGCTCCCCTTCCCGGCACCCCGACCCGCTCCTGCGGCTCCCCTTCCCTGCACTCTGAGCCTCTCCTGCGGCTCCCCTTCCCTGCACCCCGACCCTCTCCTGTGGCTCCCCTTCCCTGCACTCTGAGCCTCTCCTGCGGCTCCCTTTCCCTGCACTCTGAGCCTCTCCTGCGGCTCCCCTTCCCTACACCCCGACCCTCTCCTGCGGCTCCCCTTCCCTGCACTCTGAGCCTCTCCTGCGGCTCCCCTTCCCTGCACCTCGACCCTCTCCTGTGGCTCCCCTTCCCTGCACTCTGAGCCTCTCCTGCGGCTCCCCTTCCCTGC
The DNA here is from genome assembly GCF_040958095.1 of Procambarus clarkii. Lineage (NCBI taxonomy): Eukaryota > Metazoa > Arthropoda > Malacostraca > Decapoda > Cambaridae > Procambarus > Procambarus clarkii. Next base: position 25,515,993 of record NC_091156.1, on the reverse strand, counting down.
ACTCTGAGCCTCTCCTGCGGCTCTCCTTCCCTGCACTCTGAGCCTCTCTTGCGGCTCCCCTTCCCTGCACCCCGACCCTCTCCTGTGGCTCCCCTTCCCTGCACTCTGAGCCTCTCCTGCGGCTCCCCTTCCCTGCACCCCGACCCTCTCCTGCGGCTCCCCTTCCCTGCACTCTGAGCCTCTCCTGCGGCTCCCCTTCCCTGCACCCCGACCCTCTCCTGCGGCTCCCCTTCCCTGCACTCTGAGCCTCTCCTGCGGCTCCCCTTCCCTGCACCCTGACCCTCTCCTGCGGCTCCCCTTCCCTGCAACCTGAGCCTCTCCTGCGGCTCCCCTTCCCTGCACCCCGACCCTCTCCTGCGGCTCCCCTTCATTGCACTTTGAGCCTCTCCTGCGGCTCCCCTTCCCTGCACCCCGACCCTCTCCTGCGGCTCCCCTTCTCTGCACTCTGAGCCTCTCCTGCGGCTCCCCTTCCCTGCACCCTGACCCTCTATTATGGCTCCCCTTCCCTGCAACCTGAGCCTCTTCTGCGGCTCCCCTTCCCTGCACCCTGACCCTCTCCGGCGGCTCCCCTTCCCTGCAACCTGAGCTTCTCCTGCGGCTCCCCTTCCCTGCACTCTGAGCCTCTCCTGTGGCTCCCCTTCCCTGCACCCTGAGCCTCTCCTGCGGCTCCCCTTCCCTGCACTCTGAGCCTCTCCTGTGGCTAACCTTCCCTGCACCCTGAGCCTCTCCTGCGGCTCCCCTTCCCTGCACTCTGAGCGTCTCCTGCGGCTCCCCTTCCCTGCACTCTGAGCCTCTCCTGTGGCTAACCTTCCCTGCACCCTGAGCCTCTCCTGTGGCTCCCCTTCCCTGCACCCTGAGCCTCTCCTGCGGCTCCCCTTCCCTGCACTCTGAGCCTCTCCTGTGGCTAACCTTCCCTGCACCCTGAGCCTCTCCTGCGGCTCCCCTTCCCTGCACCCTGAGCGTCTCCTGCGGCTCCCCTTCCCTGCACCCTGAGCCTCTCCTGCGGCTCCCCTTCCCTGCACCCTGAGCCTCTTCTGCGGCTCCCCTTCCCTGCATCCTGAGCCTCTCCTGTGGCTCCCCTTCCCTGCACCCTGGGACTCTCCTGCGGCTCCCCTTCCCTGCACCCTGCGCCTCTCCTGCGGCTCCCCTTCCCTGCACCCTGAGCCTCTTCTGCGGCTCCCCTTCCCTGCACCCTGAGCCTCTCCTGCGGCTACCCTTCCCTGCACCCTGAGCCTCTCCTGCGGCTCCCCTTCCCTGCACCCCGACCCTCTCCTGCGGCTCCCCTTCCCTGCGACCTGAGCCTCTCCTGTGGCTCATTTTCTCTGCACCCTGAGCCTCTCCTGCGGCTCCCCTTCCCTGCACCCTGAGACTCTCCTGCGGTCCCCTTCCCCGCACCCTGAGCCTCTCCTGCGGCTCCCCTTCCCTGCACCCCGACCCTCTCCTGCGGCTCCCCTTCCCTGCACCCTGAGCCTCTCCTGTGGCTAACCTACCCTGCACCCTGAGCCTCTCCTGCGGTCCCCTTCCCCGCACCCTGAGCCTCTCCTGCGGCTCCCCTTCCCTGCAACCACAGCCTCTCCTGCGGCTACCCTTCCCTGCACCCTGAGCCTCTCCTGCGGCTCCCCTTCCCTGCACCCCGACCCTCTCCTGCGGCTCCCCTTCCCTGCACCCCGACCCTCTCCTGCGGCTCCCCTTCCCTGCACTCTGAGCCTCTCCTGCGGCTCCCCCTCCCTGCACCCCGACCCTCTCCTGTGGCTCCCCTTCCCTGCACTCTGAGCCTCTCCTGCGGCTCCCCTTCCCTGCACCCCGACCCTCTCCTGCGGCTCCCCTTCCCTGCACTCTGAGCCTCTCCTGCGGCTCCCCTTCCCTGCACCCCGACCCTCTCCTGCGGCTCCCCTTCCCTGCACTCTGAGCCTCTCCTGCGGCTCCCCTTCCCTGCACCCTGACCCTCTCCTGCGGCTCCCCTTCCCTGCAACCTGAGCCTCTCCTGCGGCTCCCCTTCCCTGCACCCCGACCCTCTCCTGCGGCTCCCTTTCAGTGCACTTTGAGCCTCTCCTGCGGCTCCCCTTCCCTGCACCCCGACCCTCTCCTGCGGCTCCCCTTCCCTGCACTCTGAGCCTCTCCTGCGGCTCCCCTTCCCTTCACCCTGACCCTCTCCTGTGGCTCCCCTTCCCTTCAACCTGAGGCTCTCCTGCGGCTCCCCTTCCCTGCACCCTGACCCTCTCCTGCGGCTCCCCTTCCCTGCAACCTGAGCCTCTCCTGCGGCTCCCCTTCCCTGCACTCTGAGCCTCTCCTGTGGCTAACCTTCCCTGCACCCTGAGCCTCTCCTGCGGCTCCCCTTCCCTGCACCCTGAGCCTCTCCTGCGGCTCCCCTTCCCTGCACCCTGAGCCTCTCCTGCGGCTCCCCTTCCCTGCACTCTGAGCCTCTCCTGTGGCTCCCCTTCCCTGCACCCTGACCCTCTCCTGTGGCTCCCCTTCCCTGCACCCCGACCCTCTCCTGTGGCTCCCCTTCCCTGCACCCCGACCCTCTCCTGCGGCTCCCCTTCCCTGCACCCTGAGCCTCTCCTGTGGCTCCCCTTCCCTGCACCCTGAGCCTCTCCTGTGGCTCTCCTTCCCTGCACCCTGAGCCTCTCCTGCGGCTTCCCTTCCCTGCACCCCGACCCTCTCTTGCGGCTCCCCTTCCCTGCACCCCGACCCTCTCCTGCGGCTCTCCTTCCCTGCACCCTGAGCCTCTCCTGCGGCTCCCCTTCCCTGCACCCCGACCCTCTCCTGCGGCTCCCCTTCCCTGCACCCTGAGCCTCTCCTGCGGTTCCCCTTCCCTGCACTCTGAGCCTCTCCTGTGGCTAACCTTCCCTGCACCCTGAGCCTCTCCTGCGGCTCCCCTTCCCTGCACCCTGAGCCTCTCCTGCGGCTCCCCTTCCCTGCACCCTGAGCCTCTCCTGCGGCTCCCCTTCCCTGCACCCTGAGCCTCTTCTGCGGCTCCCCTTCCCTGCACCCTGAGCCTCTCCTGTGGCTCCCCTTCCCTGCACCCTGAGCCTCTCCTGTGGCTCCCCTTCCCTGCACCCTGAGCCTCTCCTGCGGCTCCCCTTCCCTGCACCCCGACCCTCTCCTGCGGCTCCCCTTCCCTGCGACCTGAGCCTCTCCTGTGGCTCCCCTTCCCTGCACCCTGAGCCTCTCCTGCGGCTCCCCTTCCCTGCACCCTGAGCCTCTCCTGCGGTCCCCTTCCCCGCACCCTGAGCCTCTCCTGCGGCTCCCCTTCCCTGCACCCCGACCCTCTCCTGCGGCTCCCCTTCCCTGCACCCTGAGCCTCTCCTGTGGCTAACCTTCCCTGCACCCTGAGCCTCTCCTGCGGTCCCCTTCCCCGCACCCTGAGCCTCTCCTGCGGCTCCCCTTCCCTGCACCCTGAGCCTCTCCTGCGGCTCCCCTTCCCTGCACCCCGACCCTCTCCTGCGGCTCCCCTTCCCTGCACCCTGAGCCTCTCCTGCGGCTCCCCTTCCCTGCACCCTGAGCCTCTCCTGTGGCTCCCCTTCCTTGCACTCTGAGCCTCTCCTGCGGCTCCCCTTCCGTGCACCCTTAGCCTCTCCTCCGGCTCCCCTTCCCCGCACCCTGAACCTCTCCTGCGGCACCCCTTCCCCGCACCCTGAGCCTCTCCTGCGACTCCCCTTCCCTGCACCCCGACCCTCTCCTGTGGCTCCCCTTCTCTGCTCCCCGACCCTCTCCTGTGGCTCCCCTTCCCTGCGCCCCGACCCTCTCCTGTGGCTCCCCTTCCCTGCACCCCGACCCTCTCCTGTGGCTCCCCTTCCCTGCACCCCAACCCTCTCCTGTGGCTCCCCTTCCCTGCACCCCGACCCTCTCCTGTGGCTCTCCTTCCCTGCACCCCGACCCTCTCCTGCGGCTCCCCTTCCCCGCTCCCCGACCTTCTCCTGCGGCTCCCCTTCCCTGCACCCTGAGCCTCTCCTGCGGCTCCCCTTCCCTGCACCCCGACCCTCTCCTGTGGCTTCCCTTCCCTGCACCCTGAGCCTCTCCTGCGGCTCCCCTTCCCTGCACCCCGACCCTCTCCTGCGGCTCCCTTTCCCTGCAACCTGAGCCTCTCCTGCGGCTCCCCTTCCCTGCACCCCGACCCTCTCCTGCGGCTCCCTTCCCTGCACCCTGAGCCTCTCCTGCGGCTCGCCTTCCCTGCACCCTGAGCCTCTCCTGCGGCTTCCCTTCCCTGCACCCTGAGCCTCTCCTGCGGCTCCCCTTCCCTGCACCCCGACCGTCTCCTGCGGCTCCCTTCCCTGCACCCTGAGCCTCTCCTGCTGCTCCCCTTCCCTGCACCCTGACCCTCTCCTGTGGCTCCCCTTCCCTGCACCCTGAGCCTCTCCTGCGGCTCCCCTTCCCTGCACCCCGACCCTCTCCTGCGGCTCCCTTCCCTGCACTCTGAGCCTCTCCTGCGGCTCCCCTTCCCTGCACCCTGAGCCTCTCCTGCGGCTCCCTTCCCTGCACCCTGAGCCTCTCCTGCGGCTCCCCTTCCCTGCACCCTGAGCCTCTCCTGTGGCTCCCCTTCCCTGCACCCTGAGCCTCTCCTGCGGCTCCCCTTCCCTGCACCCTGACCCTCTCCTGTGGCTCCCCTTCCCTGCACCCCGACCCTCTCCTGCGGCTCCCCTTCCCTGCACCCTGAGCCTCTCCTGTGGCACCCCTTCCCTGCACCCTGAGCGTCTCCTGCGGCTCCCCTTCCCTGCACCCTGAGCCTCTCCTGCGGCTCTCTACACCCATCCCGACCCTCTCCTGCAGCTCCCCTTCCCTGCAACCTGACCCTCTCCTGCGGCTCCCCTTCCCTGCACCCCGACCCTCTCCTGTGGCTCCCCTTCCCTGCACCCCGACCCTCTCCTGTGGCTCCCCTTCCCGGCACCTCGACCCTCTCTTGTGGCTCCCCTTCCCTGCACCCCGACCCTCTCCTGTGGCTCCCCTTCCCTGCACCCTGAGCCTCTCGTGTGGCTCCCCTTCCCTGCACCCCGACCCTCTCCTGTGGCTCCCCTTCCCTGCACCCCGACCCTCTCCTGTGGCTCTCCTTCCCTGCACCCCGAGCCTCTCCTGTGGCTCCCCTTCCCTGCACCCCGACCCTCTCCTACGGCTCCCCTTCCCCGCACCCCGACCCTCTCCTGCGGCTCCCCTTCCCTGCACCCTGAGCCTCTCCTGCGGCTCCCCTTCCCTGCTCCCTGACCCTCTCCGGCGGCTCCCCTTCCCTGCACTCTGAGCCTCTCCTGTGGCTCCCCTTCCCTGCACCCTGACCCTCTCCTGTGGCTCCCCTTCCCTGCACCCCGACCCTCTCCTGTGGCTCCCCTTCCCTGCACCCCGACCCTCTCCTGCGGCTCCCCTTCCCTGCACCCTGAGCCTCTCCTGTGGCTCCCTTTCCCTGCACCCTGAGCCTCTCCTGTGGCCCTCCTTCCCTGCACCCTGAGCCTCTCCTGCGGCTCCCCTTCCCTGCACCCCGACCCTCTCCTGCGGCTCCCCTTCCCTGCACCCCGACCCTCTCCTGCGGCTCTCCTTCCCTGCACCCTGAGCCTCTCCTGCGGCTCCCCTTCCCTGCACCCCGACCCTCTCCTGCGGCTCCCCTTCCCTGCACCCTGAGCCTCTCCTGCGGCTCCCCTTCCCTGCACTCTGAGCCTCTCCTGTGGCTAACCTTCCCTGCACCCTGAGCCTCTCCTGCGGCTCCCCTTCCCTGCACCCTGAGCCTCTCCTGCGGCTCCCCTTCCCTGCACCCTGAGCCTCTCCTGCGGCTCCCCTTCCCTGCACCCTGAGCCTCTTCTGCGGCTCCCCTTCCCTGCACCCTGAGCCTCTCCTGTGGCTCCCCTTCCCTGCACCCTGAGCCTCTCCTGCGGCTCCCCTTCCCTGCACCCTGAGCCTCTCCTGCGGCTCCCCTTCCCTGCACCCCGACCCTCTCCTGCGGCTCCCCTTCCCTGCGACCTGAGCCTCTCCTGTGGCTCCCCTTCCCTGCACCCTGAGCCTCTCCTGCGGTCCCCTTCCCCGCACCCTGAGCCTCTCCTGCGGCTCCCCTTCCCTGCACCCCGACCCTCTCCTGCGGCTCCCCTTCCCTGCACCCTGAGCCTCTCCTGTGGCTAACCTTCCCTGCACCCTGAGCCTCTCCTGCGGTCCCCTTCCCCGCACCCCGACCCTCTCCTGCGGCTCCCCTTCCCTGCACTCTGAGCCTCTCCTGCGGCTCCCCTTCCGTGCACCCTGAGCCTCTCCTGCGGCTCCCCTTCCCCGCACCCTGAGGCTCTCCTGCGGCTCCCCTTCCCCGCACTCTGAGCCTCTCCTGCCACTCCCCTTCCCTGCACCCCGACCCTCTCCTGTGGCTCCCCTTCTCTGCTCCCCGACCCTCTCCTGTGGCTCCCCTTCCCTGCACCCCGACCCTCTCCTGTGGCTCCCCTTCCCTGCACCCCGACCCTCTCCTGTGGCTCCCCTTCCCTGCACCCCGACCCTCTCCTGTGGCTCTCCTTCCCTGCACCCCGAGCCTCTCCTGTGGCTCCCCTTCCCTGCACCTCGACCCTCTCCTGCGGCTCCCCTTCCCCGCACCCCGACCCTCTCCTGCGGCTCCCCTTCCCTGCACCCTGAGCCTCTCCTGCGGCTCCCCTTCCCTGCACCCTGACCCTCTCCTGCGGCTCCCCTTCCCTGCACCCCGACCGTCTCCTGTGGCTCCCCTTCCCTGCACCCTGAGCCTCTCCTGCGGCTCCCCTTCCCTGCACCCCGACCCTCTCCTGCGGCTCCCTTTCCCTGCAACCTGAGCCTCTCCTGCGGCTCCCCTTCCCTGCACCCCGACCCTCTCCTGCGGCTCCCTTCCCTGCACCCTGAGCCTCTCCTGCGGCTCGCCTTCGCTGCACCCTGAGCCTCTCCTGCGGCTCCCCTTCCCTGCACCCTGAGCCTCTCCCGCGGCTCCCCTTCCCTGCACCCCGACCCTCTCCTGCGGCTCCCTTCCCTGCACCCTGAGCCTCTCCTGTGGCTCCCCTTCCCTGCACCCTGAGCCTCTCCTGCGGCTTCCCTTCCCTGCACCCCGACCCTCTCCTGCGGCTCCCTTCCCTGCACCCTGACCCTCTCCTGTGGCTCCCCTTCCCTGCACCCCGACCCTCTCCTGCGGCTCCCCTTCCCTGCACCCCGACCCTCTCCTGTGGCTCCCCTTCCCTGCACCCCGACCCTCTCCTGCGGCTCCCCTTCCCTGCACCCTGAGCCTCTCCTGTGGCACCCCTTCCCTGCACCCTGAGCGTCTCTTGCGGCTCCCCTTCCCTGCACCCTGAGCCTCTCCTGCGGCACTCTTCACCCATCCCGACCCTCTCCTGCGGCTCCCCTTCCCTGCAACCTGACCCTCTCCTGCGGCTCCCCTTCCCTGCACCCCGACCCTCTCCTGTGGCTCCCCTTCCCTGCACCCCGACCCTCTCCTGTGGCTCCCCTTACCTGCACCCTGAGCCTCTCCTGTGGCTCCCCTTCCCTGCACCCTGAGCCTCTCCTGCGGCTCCCCTTCCCTGCACCCTGAGCCTCTCCTGCGGCTCCCCTTCCCTGCACCCTGAGCCTCTCCTGCGGCTCCCCTTCCCTGCACCCTGAGCCTCTCCTGCGGCTCCCCTTCCCTGCACCCTGAGCCTCTCCTGCGGCTCCCCTTCCCTGCACCCTGAGCCTCTCCTGCGGCTCCCCTTCCCTGCACCCTGAGCCTCTCCTGCGGCTCCCCTTCCCTGCACCCTGAGCCTCTCCTGCGGCTCCCCTTCCCCGCACCCTGACCCTCTCCTGCGGCTCCCCTTCCCCGCACCCTGAGCCTCTCCTGCGGCTCCCCTTCCCTGCACCCTGAGCCTCTCCTGTGGCTCCCCTTCCCTGCACCCTGAGCCTCTCCTGTGGCTCCCCTTCCCTGCACCCCGACCCTCTCCTGTGGCTCCCCTTCCCTGCACCTCGACCCTCTCCTGTGGCTCCCCTTCCCTGCACCCCGACCCTCTCCTGCGGCTCCCCTTCCCTGCACCCTGAGCCTCTCCTGTGGCTCCCCTTCCCCGCACCCTGACCCTCTCCTGCGGCTCCCCTTCCCCGCACCCTGACCCTCTCCTGTGGCTCCCCTTCCCTGCACCCTGAGCCTCTCCTGTGGTTCCTCTTCCCTGCACCCTGACCCTCTCCTGCGGCTCCCCTTCCCTGCACCCTGACCCTCTCCTGCGGCTCCCCTTCCCTGCACCCTGAGCCTCTCCTGTGGCTCCCCTTCCCTGCACTCTGAGCCTCTCCTGCGGCTCCCCTTCCCTGCACCCTGAGCCTCTCCTTCGGCTCTCTTCCCTGCACCCTGACCCTCTCCTGCGGCTCCTCTTCCCTGCACCCCGACCCTCTCCTGCGGCTCCCCTTCCCTGCACCCCGACCCTCTCCTGTGGTCCCCTTCCCTGCACCCTGAGCCTCTCCTGCGGCTCCCCTTCCCTGCACCCTGAGCCTCTCCTGCGGCTCTCTTCCCCCGTCCCGACCTACTCCTGTTGCTCAGACTTTGCAGGATAACTTTATAATCTGCGGTGTAACTAAGACAACGAACCGAGCAGGTGGTAAGATATCGTGTCAGTTTTTGAACGTTATTATTTGTTATCCTTTGACCTCCCGTGGACGGCCTCTGTTCCGCGTGCCTGAAAAAAACATGAAATTCTGCGAAGAAAAACTTTTTTTACACAAATTTAACAAAATTGCAATAATCTCTTGTCAGTTAAGTTATAGACTGACAATGTATAATCTTAAAGTTAAAATTGATTGAAATATTTCCACTGTTTTCTGAATTATTGACCAATTTAGTTGTTATTAGTTATATTCCTGATAATTTGTTATAATCCTAAGAAAGAAATCCTACGATCACGTCACTGAATTATAATGTCGACGTGATCCTAGGTGATCATAATGACCACGTGATCCTAGGTGATCATAATGACCACGTGATCCTAGGTGATCATAATGACCACGTGATCCTAGGTGATCATAATGACCACGTGATCCTAGGTGATCATAATGGTCACGTGATCCTAGGTGATCATAATGGTCACGTGATCCTAGGTGATCATAATGGTCACGTGGTCCTAGGTGATCATAATGGTCACGTGATCCTAGGTGATCATAATGGCCACGTTGATCCTAGGTGATCATAATGGCCACGTGATCCTAGGTGATCATAATGGTCACGTGATCCTAGGTGATCATAATGGTCACGTTGATCCTAGGTGATCATAATGGCCACGTGATCCTAGGTGATCATAATGGCCACGTTGATCCTAGGTGATCATAATGGCCACGTGATCTTAGGTGATCATAATGGCCACGTTGATCCTTGGTGATCATAATGGCCACGTGATCCTAGGTGATCATAATGGCCACGTGATCCTAGGTGACTAGGATGACTAGGCCATTACTCTCGAGTCTTGTGGAGGAAGAGTTGACGAGTGCGATAACAACGTTATATTTGAGCCTCGTCATTCAGAAACATTAGAGTAATACAATACTCTAGTGTACAATCATCTGGTGCCAGGAAGCATATCTGGTTTATCTAAAATCAAAATACTTATTGTATTAAGGGAAACATGGCGTGTGTTAATTAAACCGTAGAAGCCTGTTATCTCTTCAAGATAACAGCTAGGGAAAACTTATGCTATCGGCAAATTAACATAATACAAGATTGTTCCCAAATATAAATTCACTGCATAATCATTTGATTAAATACCTCTATGAGAGTATTATCATTAAACTAATAATTCATACGTCAGAGCGTTGGCTAACGTATACTCAGAATAGTAATTAGGAATTATATCAAACTACATGACACTTCGGGCGAGTCCCTCACCTGCTGGACGTGGCCTTCCCTGCCAGCCCAGGACGGGTGGCTACACCCGCTCCCCATGTTCCACCACCGTCCCTGCCAGCCCAGGACGGGTGACTACACCCGCTCCCCATGTTCCACCACCGTCCCTGCCAGCCCAGGACGGGTGGCTACACCCGCTCCCCATGTTCCACCACCGTCCCTGCCAGCCCAGGACGGGTGGCTACACCCGCTCCCCATGTTCCACCACCGTCCCTGCCAGCCCAGGACGGGTGGCTACACCCGCTCCCCATGTTCCACCACCGTCCCTGCCAGCCCAGGACGGGTGGCTACACACGCTCCCCATGTTCCACCACCGTCCCTGCCAGCCCAGGACGGGTGGCTACACCCGCTCCCCATGTTCCACCACCGTCCCTGCCAGCCCAGGACGGGTGGCTACACCCGCTCCCCATGTTCCACCACCGTCCCTGCCAGCCCAGGACGGGTGGCTACACCCGCTCCCCATGTTCCACCACCGTCCCTGCCAGCCCAGGACGGGTGGCTACACCCGCTCCCCATGTTCCACCACCGTCTCATTATCTGCTACACCACATGTCAAAGATCTGTTCCTGGGTGGTCATAAAGTCAATAAAGTCAATGACTTGGCATAAAGATGCGTGCCAACACACACAACTTGCCCCAATGTAAGATCTTTATACTGGAGCTTTATACCACATCGCCACGCTCTCAAACAAACAAAATGCTGCCACAAACTGTCCAGTAGTATTGGACTAATTCTTGTTCTTGTTTCAGGATGAACGTCACCTCTTGGTAAGATCTCAGCAAGACTTCCCGCCACCTTCTACACGCGCCCTGAACCCATCTGTCCTGTTGAGTATAAACTTGTTTTCATGTGCTTGTAGTGTAGATGGATCCCCTTGTGTTAGTGTATAAACACATACCATTACTTGCAGGTCGGTTACGACGCAAGACAATAACTAAGCTGGGGGAGAAACTGTTTGACTTCTTCTCTAGGTTCATCTGAAGTGCTGTAGACAATACCTTAAAACAATAAATTTTGACATAAAATTCTAGTGAGGTATGAAAATACCCGGTCAATGAAATTGTTATCAATTAGAACCCATTCTCCTTTTTAGATAGTAGTTTTTGTAACTATGTGTACCATGATATAAAGATTACAATTTTAAGCAATTAGATAGTAGAACTTTGTACTATTCACTCTATAGAGTCGGAAAAATGAAGCTAAAAAACAAACTTAAATATTCCTAGGCCTAGTATAGCACACAAATGTACTACACATGTGCTCCGGTAAGTGACACAGTCACAGGGTGCTCCGAGGGCTGACACAGTCACAGGGTGCTCCGGTAGCTGACACAGTCACAGGGTGCTCCGGTAGCTGACACAGTCACCGGGTGCTCCGGTAGCTGACACAGTCACCGGGTGCTCCGGTAGCTGACACAGTCACAGGGTGCTCCGGTAAGTGACACAGTCACAGGGTGCTCCGGTAGCTGACACAGTCACAGGGTGCTCCGGTAGCTGACACAGTCACAGGGTGCTCCGGTAGCTGACACAGCCACAGGGTGCTCCGAGGGCTGACAAAGTCACAGGGTGCTCCGAGGGCTGACACAGTCACAGGGTGCTCCGAGGGCTGACACAGTCACAGGGTGCTCCGAGGGCTGACACAGTCACAGGGTGCTCCGAGGGCTGACACAGCCACAGTGTGCTCCGAGGGCTGACACAGTCACAGAGTGCTCCGAGGGCTGACACAGACACAGTGTGCTCCGAGGGCTGACACAGTCACAGTGTGCTCCGAGGGCTGACACAGTCACAGGGTGCTCCGAGGGCTGACACAGTCACAGGGTGTTCCGAGGGCTGACACAGTCACAGGGTGCTCCGGTAGCTGACACAGTCACCGGGTGCTCCGGTAGCTGATACAGTCACAGGGTGCTCCGGTAAGTGACACAGTCACAGGGTGCTCCGGTAGCTGACACAGTCACAGGGTGCTCCGGTAGCTGACACAGTCACAGGGTGCTCCGGTAGCTGACACAGCCACAGGGTGCTCCGAGGGCTGACAAAGTCACAGGGTGCTCCGAGGGCTGACACAGTCACAGGGTGCTCCGAGGGCTGACACAGTCACAGGGTGCTCCGAGGGCTGACACAGTCACAGGGTGCTCCGAGGGCTGACACAGCCACAGTGTGCTCCGAGGGCTGACACAGTCACAGAGTGCTCCGAGGGCTGACACAGTCACAGTGTGCTCCGAGGGCTGACACAGTCACAGTGTGCTCCGAGGGCTGACACAGTCACAGGGAGCTCCGAGGGCTGACACAGTCACAGGGTGCTCCGAGGGCTGACACAGTCACAGGGTGCTCCGAGGGCTGACACAGTCACAGGGTGCTCCGAGGGCTGACACAGCCACAGGGTGCTCCGAGGGCTGACACAGCCACAGGGTGCTCCGAGGGCTGACACAGTCACAGGGTGCTCCGGTGGCTGACACAGTCACAGGGTGCTCCGAGGGCTGACACAGTCACAGGGTGCTCCGGTGGCTGACACAGTCACAGGGTGCTCCGAGGGCTGACACAGTCACAGGGTGCTCCGAGGGCTGACACAGTCACAGGGTGCTCCGAGGGCTGACACAGTCACAGGGTGCTCCGAGGGCTGACACAGTCACAGGGTGCTCCGGTAAGTGACACAGTCACAGGGTGCTCCGGTAGCTGACACAGTCACAGGGTGCTCCGAGGGCTGACACAGTCACAGTGTGCTCCGAGGGCTGACACAGTCACAGGGTGCTCCGAGGGCTGACACAGTCACAGGGTGCTCCGAGGGCTGACACAGCCACAGGGTGCTCCGAGGGCTGACACAGTCACAGGGTGCTCCGGTGGCTGACACAGTCACAGGGTGCTCCGAGGGCTGACACAGTCACAGGGTGCTCCGAGGGCTGACACAGTCACAGTGTGCTCCGAGGGCTGACACAGTCACAGGGTGCTCCGGTAAGTGACACAGTCACAGGGTGCTCCGGTAGCTGACGCAGTCACAGGGTGCTCCGAGGGCTGACACAGTCACAGGGTGCTCCGAGGGCTGTCACAGTCACAGGGTGCTCCGAGGGCTGACACAGTCACAGGGTGCTCCGAGGGCTGACACAGTCACAGGGTGCTCCGAGGGCTGACACAGTCACAGGGTGCTCCGAGGGCTGACACAGTCACAGGGTGCTCCGAGGGCTGACACAGTCACAGGGTGCTCCGAGGGCTGACACAGTCACAGGGTGCTCCGAGGGCTGACACAGTCACAGGGTGCTCCGAGGGCTGACACAGCCATAGGGTGCTCCGAGGGCTGACACAGCCATAGGGTGCTCCGAGGGCTGACACAGCCACAGAGTGCTCCGAGGGCTGACAGAGCCACAGAGTGCTCCGAGGGCTGACAGAGCCACAGAGTGCTCCGAGGGCTGACAGAGCCACAGAGTGCTCCGAGGGCTGACACAGCCACAGAGTGCTCCGATGGCTGACACAGCCACAGAGTGCTCCGATGGCTGACACAGCCACAGGGTGCTCCGAGGGCTGACACAGCCACAGGGGTGCTCCGAGGGCTGACACAGCCACAGGGGGGGGTGCTCCGGGCACTGAAAGCAAGGAAGTACTTATCTAAAAAAGGCACCAAACCGGGAAGGCTATGTAGCACCATTAAACGTGCCGAATAATCAGAGGGCGCTAAATATCACCAAGGATGCCAATACGAGAAGAGAAACGCATAAGGCGAACGATATCAAAAGTATCCAATTCACCAAAAGTTCTATCCAGGGACAAATGATCGCGAAGGACGGTCGGAAAGCAAGACACAAGAATGTCCTGGAAGTCAGGACATTCAACAAGGATATGCTCGACTGGAAGAGGGACAATACAATATGAACAATACGGAGCAGGGCGGCACTCCATTAAGTGACCGTGAGTTAAACGAGTATGGCCAATACGCAACCTCGCCAGGGCTGTTTCCCACCGCCGGTTACGGTGGTAGGAGGAAGGCCACGGGGAGACACTACGCTTAAGAGTACGCAGTTTGTTACCAGTAACAGAAGACCAACAACTCTGCCAATGGGCAAGGATGGAGGAATGAATAACTGGGTAAAAGTCGGAATAAGGAATATCTTTACAGGAGATGGGACAAATGTGGATAGCTTCCTTAGAGGCAGCATCCGCATGCTCATTTAAAGAGACACCAATATGGCTGGGAACCCAGCAAAACTCTACCGACTTTAATTTACTAGAGATAACAAACAGCCAATGTTGAATCTCGATGACCATTGGGTGGATCGGATTAAAGGACCCCAAAGCCATGAGGGCACTACGAGAGTCAACTACCACCACAAAGGAGGATTGACAACGAGAAAGCAGGATACGAAGAGCATAGAGAATAGCATAAAGTTCTGCTGTGAAGATCAGGAAAAAAAACTGAGTAGCCCACACCGTCAGCAGACTTAGACCCATCAGTGAAGATGGAAGCGGAGAGGGAGTATGAAGAAAAGTGCTCAATGAAAAGGCGTTTCAGAACTATAGGAGGGGTAAAAGCTTTAGTGATGAGGGTCAGGGAAGTACAAAATTTGAGAAGGGGGGGGGGGGGCCCTCCACGGGGGCAAGGACGGAACAATATGAGGAGAAACATTGGCAATATGAACTGACAGAGAATCTTGGTAGCGAGACAAAGGGACAGAAAGAAGGAGGTGAAGAGGAATAGGAACTACAAGAGGGGTAAAAGTCAAAGTACGACAGAGGGGAGAGTGAGGGAGAGTGAGCGAAGACAGTAGCGATCACGGCGGTCCTGGAAAAATAGTAAGCCAGTGTCACCGTACAAGCTGAGGGTAGGAGTTGAACGAAAGGCACTGGAGCTGAGGCGCCACCCAGTATGGTGCAAAGAATCAAAACGACAAAGAGCAGAAGGAGAAGCAGAAGAGTATGAAGGGCAACCATAATGGAGTTTAGACAGGACGAGAGAGGAGTGTAAATAGAGGAGCGTGCATCTATCCGCTCCCCAAGAAATATAGGACAAAACCTTAAGTGGGTTAAGGGCTTAGAGCATTCAACTTGGAGGTAAGAGATATGGGGTGACCAAGACAAACGAGTGTCAAAGATTAACCCCAAAAGCTTTGCAGATTCTTTGTACACAAGGGGGTGACCATAAAGTGACAAAGAAGGACGAAGGACGACATGCTTTCGAGTAAAAGTCATGTCACAACTTTTAGTTGCAGAGAACTTGAAGCCATGATTGGTGGCCCTAGACGACACACAGCATCAATCGCAAGTTAAAACCGCCGTTGAAGGAGAGGCGAATCATCACCTCGACAACAAAGAGTAAGATCGTCGACATAAAGAGTGGAGAAGATGCCAGAAGAAAGGGAGGAAAGAAGACCATTGAGGGCAACCAGAAAAAAGAGTAGTGCTCAGAACACTACCTTGGGGTACACCTTTGTATTGCCGAAAAGAGGCAGAGAGAGTGGTACCAAGCTTGACTTGAAAGGAACGACGAGAGAGGAAGAGAGGGAGATTACCACGAAGGCCAAAAGAACGATGTTGGGACAGAATATGGTATCTCCAGGTTGTGTCATAAGCCTTATCCAGGTCAAAAAGGACGGCAACAACGGAGGTCTTCGCAGCAAAAGCAGTACGAATATAGACCTCCAAGTTCACCAAGACATCAATTGTGCTGCGGCACTTGCGAAAACCAAATTGAGAAGGAAAGAGGTGGTGATGGTGTTCCAAAAACCACATCAGACGAACATTTACCATACGCTCAAAGAATTTGCAGACACAACTCGTGAGGGCAATAGGGCGGAAGTCCTTAGCGGATGTCCCGAGAGACCCCAGTTTCCGAATTGGAAGTACAACGGCATCGAGCTAGTCCTCAGGGACTAACGACGATTCCCAGACCTGGTTATACTGGCTTAGTAAATACCGAGACGTGCAAGCAGGGAGATGGCGAAGCATCTCATAACTCATAGTGAATGTCATCCAAGCCCGCTGCCATAGAACCGCAGAGGGTCAGGGAAGACTGAAGTTAAGACAGAAGGGATCGTCATAGGAAAGGCGGAGATGAGTGCGGAAATCTAAGGGATGAGATTCAAGAACGGGCTTACGAAGAAGTAAGGATTGAGGAAGATGAGAACCAGAGCTAACAGAAGAAAAGTGGGAACCCAGTTTGGTCGCGACCTGCACTAGGTCCGCCACCAGAGTACCACAGAGGTGAAGAACCGGCGAGACATCTGGAATGAATTTACTCGCAATCTTGCGGATCTTCTTCCAGATCTGCGGTAGAGTAGTATCAGACGTAATAGTGGAAACGAACGATTTCCAACTCTCACGCTCAGCTGTATGAATGGTCCTACGGGCCACCGCACTTGTTTCTGAAACAAAATAAAAGAATCAGCCGTCTGTCGTCGTTGGTGTTTCTTCCAGGCTTACAGCGGATAGCCCGAGCACGGTCTGCATTCCACCAGGGAACGCACTTCTGCATGCTCTGGGAGGTAGAGCGAGGAATAGACCGGAGGGCAGCATCGAAGATGGTGTCATGAAAAAGGAGGAGGGCACAAGGAAGAGGCATAGAGGAGAGGTCAGTGAGAGTAGCACGGATGGTGAATAGGTTCCAGTCAGCTTTGGCAAACTGCTACCCCCCGGGGGAAGGAGAGGGGAGGCTACCTTGAGGCTACCTTGAGGTGCTTCCGGGGCTTAGTGTCCCCGCGGCCCGGTCGTCGACCAGGCCTCCTGGTTGCTGGACTGATCAACCAGGCTGTTAGACGCGGCTGCTCGCAGCCTGACGTATGAGTCACAGCCTGGTTGATCAGGTATCCTTTGGAGGTGCTTATCCAGTTCTCTCTTGAACACTGTGAGGGGTTTGCCAGTTATGCCCCTTATGTGTAGTGGGGCATAACTGGCAAAGAAAGGGTGAGGGTGAAAAGCGAAAAAGGAAATAAGAATGGAGAAATGGGCACTGTTATGGACATCATCAAGAACCCGCCACGTGAGATCTAAGTAAAGAGACAACGAGCAGAGAGAAAGATCAAGACAGGAAAGGGTACGAGTTCGAGAGTCTACATGGATGGGCTAACCAGAATTCAGAAGAGACGGGGAAGAAGAGAGGACAAACGGTTCGAAAAGGCGGCCTCAGGTGTTTGTCAGAACATCACCCCAGAGGGTATGTCGATAGTTGAAATCACCCAACAGGAGCACTGGATCTGGCAAGGAGTCCAGGAGGTGCTTAAGATCAGGAAGGGAAAGTGGGACATTTGGGGGGAGATAAATGGAACAAACTGTATACCATTTACTCACAAAAACACGGGCAGCAGATAGGCGATAAAAACAGTAGGGAGACGAAGGGAACAGCAGTACGAATAAAAGAGAGCAGTAGAGTTATAGGCCCCAGCAAGAGCTGGGAGGGGGGGGGGGGAAGACAGGACTATCCACAAAAGTGACCAGGACGAGCACCAAGCATCGGTTCCTGGAGACAAACACAAGTGGTGAAAACTGTGTAATCAGAAGTTGGAGTTCATGGAAGTTGGCATAAAATCCACTAATACTTCATTGAAGAATAGACAATATCAAAAATAGAAAGAACAGCAACAGAGAACAATGAAGAAACGAAGGTAAAGAAGAACACAGTATATTAAGTAAGCTCAGGATCAGGATCAGGGTCAGTAAAATCAGGGTTAGGGGCATGGGTAAACTGACTAAGGATGGACGGAAGGGAGTCGGAGGATAGACCAGAGGTGGACAGGTAGGGTCCGGAGGAGGAGACAACTGAGAGGGGAGATCAAGAATCGCCGGAGGAGGGAGGGGGGCAGGATCCAAGAAGTGTTCCTCAGCAAGGGCAGCAACTGAGAGGGAATCAGGGGCTAAAGAAACCTCCATAGCTGGGACAGGGAGCCCGACCACCAAAATGGAAAGGGACTGAGCGAGAGAGTCAAAAGTGGGGGGGTGAGGAAGAAAGCGATGCCTCTTACCTGCCGGGGAGGACGAAGGAGAGGAGCCAGGCTTACGTTTCTGAATCAAAGAGACCGGCGTTCCAGAAACAACGTACTGGGCGACAGACTCAAATGTCTCAACATGAGAAGATGAACGGGAGTGAACTACATGGAGATTGCTGGGAGGGTGATGGACATCAGCCTGGACAGACGGGCGGCGTGGAGGGCCAAGAGACTGGGGGGGAGGGATGGGGAAGAAGAATTGGAGAAAGAACTGAAAGAAGACACAGGAGACATGGCAGACTGGGTAGGAAGGGGGAAACGTCAGATGGAGAACCAGAAGAGGGCCCCTTCGGGACAGGATGTAAAGGAACAGGGGAGGAGGAGGTGGGCGTGTCCGGGTCTAAGATTTGGAAACGGTTGTAAGACTGAGTAAGATGGGAAGGATGAGGAGAGGTAGAACGCAACACACGAGAGTAGGATATGCCAGCAAAAGGGGTGAGACGGCAAACATGGCATTTCGCTTCAGGAAAAGGCAGACGATCCCAGTGTTTCAAGTTGAGGACGGCTTCCTCAAGTTTGTATTGTATACACGAGCGGGAGAAGGTTGGGTGGGTCTCACTGAAATTGAGGCAACGACCCTGGGGAGAAGTGCAGTCGGATTTAGAGTGATCATTGGCCCCACACATGGTAAATAGATACACAGTACTTGAGCATTTGAGGACACCATGCCTGAACTTCCAGCACTTATTGCAAAGTCTAGGAGAGGGAATATACTACTGAATGGAGCATCTGGAACCAGCAAGAATGATAGAGGGTGGAAGGGCCCTACTATTAAAGGTGATTTCACAACTCGAAGGGGCTGACGGCGACGGCCACGAGGGGCTCGAGTGAACGTATCTATGTGGAGGACAAGATGGCCTTGGGCTTCAAGGATATGTTTAATATCCTCATGGCAGTCTTTAAGGTCCCTAACACCAGTTGCAATATGGTGCGGGAGGAGAACAGTGCCAACACTGACATTTAACCGATTGTTTATGGAGACCTGAACAGGGGTCTCCCCAATGCAGGACAATGTGGCTAAATCGGTAGCTGCATCCGGTGAAGGAGCAACGATGTCATGTGTATCTAAACGGGTGGGGTTAAAAGTAACAGAGGCATCCAGCGAATCAGAGAGAGAGAGAGAGAGAGAGAGAGAGAGAGAGAGAGAAAAGGGTATAAAGGTGCAGTAGTCACAATGAGAGACTGAGCTGCGCCAGGGGACGAGGTGGTAACCGCTGGGGGCGTATGGTTCGACCCAACCACAGAGGAAGGAGGGGAGCTGGGGTGGAGTAGTCAGGAGAGTCAAAGGAAGAGCTAGGTCTAGGCACAATGTACCGGGGGCTACAGAGCCCGGTCTTCCAACGCAGTCTAACTCGGGGGCTTGGTCGCTCACCCCACAAGCCTGAGAAATCATAAGAGGAATGGTATATATCGAAATGAAAACGAGAGGTAAGATTTTCATTCACGAATGAGTCCTCATACCCACCACGGAGCCACAATTAGAGGCAGGACACCAAACAAGAGACTTATTGCCGATCTTGCCGGGGCCCCCCAGGGGTGCGTCGTGAGTATACACCCCACAAACGCCACCTTAAGAACTGTCAGTCCATCGAAATCAAGTTCATTGACGAAAGGAGAATTGACAATAAAAGGTTCCCCTCGCTTGAGACGTTGGGTACTACAGTTCTACGGGTACAAGAGTATGCCTCCTCAAACACCCGGGCGTCAAAACAAAAGAAGGTCGAAAGAATGATCAAAACAGGCAAAAGGTCGGCGGGAAATGACAATTAGAAAGGAGAAGAGAGGGGGGGGGGGGTAGAGAGAAAAACGAACAAAAAAGAAAAAGGAAAAGTTGTCCAGCACAATTTGTATAAGGGATCGTCAAGAACAGAGGACTGTCTCATGGAGCATCACACGCCGGCAGCAGCCCACCAAGACCCCTCATGGCATCAACGGGCCGGACAGCGAAGGGGGCCCTTCTGGGAGATAATTTACATATATCAGAAACAGTTTAGGCCCAAGGACTGACCCCTGTGGGACTCCACTGGTGACGCCTTGCCACTGGGAGACCTCACCCCTCACAGTGACTTGTGGCCATATGTTGCTTAGGTACTCCCTTATCCAATGGAGTACCTTCCCGTTCAATCCGGCCTGCATTTCCAGCTTGTGCAATAGACTCTTATGTCGTACTGTGTCAAAGGCTTTCTGGTAATCGATGTGTGTTTGTACTCAGCTAGTTTTACTCACCTAGTTGTGCTTGAGGGGGTTGAGCTCTGGCTCTTTGGTCCCGCCGCTCAACTTCCCATCGACTGCCTCTCAACTGGGTGTGTGTGTGTGTGTGTGTGTGTGTGTGTGTGTGTGTGTGTGTGTGTGTGTGTGTGTGTGTGTGGAAAAAAAATGATTGTTGATTGATTGACAGTTGAGAGGGGGGCCGAAAGACCAGAGCTCAACCCCCTGCAAGCACAACTAGGTGAATGTAAGTAGGTGAATACACCCAGAAAACAGCCCATAGCACGTATTTAACTCCCAGGTATCTATTTACTCCTAGGTGAACAGGAACATCAGATTGAAAGAAACTTTGCCCTTTAGTTTCTGCCGTCGCCGGGGATCGATCCCTGCACCGCAGAACTACGAACCCCGAGTGCTTTCCACTCAGCTATCATGCCCCTTGTTTGTATTCCACACTCCACAGTCACATCAGAAGGAAAACAACAGTGAAAGAACAGGTATTGAAACTTCGAACAGGCGAGGACAGGTATACAGAGAATGGCAGAGAGGTGTGTGAAGAACTCAACAAGAGGTTCCAGGAGGTCTTCACAATAGAACAAGGTGAGGTCACTGTGCTAGGAGAAAGGGAGGTAAACCAGGCGGCCTTGGAAGAGTTCGAAATTACGAGAGAGGAGGTCAAGAGACACCTGCTGGATCTGGATGTTAGAAAGGCTGTTGGGTCAGATGGGATCTCACCATGGATACTGAAAGAGTGTGCAGATGCACTTTGCTTGCCACTCTCCATAGTGTATAGTAAGTCACTGGAGACGGGAGACCTACCAGAAATATGGAAGACGGCGAATTTGGTCCCAATATACAAAAAGGGCGACAGGCAAGAGGCACTGAACTACAGGCCAGTGTCCTTGACTTGTATACCATGCAAGGTGATGGAGAAGATCGTGAGAAAAAACCTGGTAACACATCTGGAGAGAAGGGACTTTGTGACAAATCGCCAACATGGATTCAGGGAGGGTAAATCTTACCTTACAGGCTTGATAGAATTCTACGATCAGGTGACAAAGATGAAGCAAGAAAGAGAGGGCTGGGCGGACTGCATTTTCTTGGATTGTCGGAAAGCCTTTGACACAGTACCGCATAAGAGGCTGGTACATAAGCTGGAGAGACAGGCAGGTGTAGCTGGTAAGGTGCTCCAGTGGATAAGGGAGTATCTAAGCAATAGGAAGCAGAGAGTTACGGTGAGGGGTGAGACCTCCGATTGGCGTGAAGTCACCAGTGGAGTCCCACGGGGCTCTGTACTCGGTCCTATCTTGTTTCTGATATATGTAAATGATCTCCCGTAGGGTATCGATTCATTTCTCTCAATGTTTGCGGACGATGCTAAAATTATGAGGAGGATTAAAACAGAAGAGGACTGTTTGAGGTTTCAAGAAGACCTAGAAAAGCTGAAGGAATGGTCGAACAAATGGTTGTTAGAGTTTAACCCAACCAAATGTAATGTAATGAAGATAGGTGTAGGGAGCAGGAGGCCAGATAGAAGGTATCATCTGGGAGAGGAAATTCTTCAGGAGTCAGAGAAGGAAAAAGACTTGGGGGTTGATATCACGCCAGACCTGTCTCCTGCAGCACATACCAAGCGGATAACATCAGCGGCATATGCCAGGCTGGCCAACATACGAACGGCATTCAGAAACTTGTGTAAAGAATCATTCAGAACTTTGTATACCACATATGTCAGGCCAATCCTGGAGTATGCAGCCCCAGCATGGAGTCCATATCTAGTCAAGGATAAGTCTAAACTGGAAAAGGTTCAAAGGTTTGCCACCAGACTAGTACCCGAGCTGAGAGGTATGAGCTACGAAGAGAGACTACGGGAATTAAACCTCACTTCGCTGGAAGACAGAAGAGTTAGGGGGGACATGATCCCAACATTCAAGATTCTGAAGGGAATTGATAGGGTAAATAAAGACAGTCTATTTAACACAAGGGGAACACGCACAAGGGGACACAGGTGGAAACTGAGTGCCCAAATGAGCCACAGAGATATTAGAAAGAACTTTTTTAGTGTCAGGGTGGTTGACAAATGGAATGCATTAGGAA
This sequence comes from Procambarus clarkii, assembly GCF_040958095.1. Lineage (NCBI taxonomy): Eukaryota > Metazoa > Arthropoda > Malacostraca > Decapoda > Cambaridae > Procambarus > Procambarus clarkii. The sequence continues at coordinate 25,493,904 of NC_091156.1, read as the reverse complement.
GTGATGTGGTGGAGGCTGACTCCATACACAGTTTCAAGAGTAGATATGATAGTGCCCGATAGGCTCAGGAATCTGTACACCTGTTGATTGACAGTTGAGAGGCGGGACCAAAGAACCAGAGCTCAACCCCCGCAAACACAACTAGGTGAGTACACACACACACACACACACTCACACACACACACACACACACACACACTCACACACACACACACACACACACACACACACACACACACACACACACACACACACACACACACACACACACTGCCTTTCCCAAGAGGCAGACAAGAAGAGCTCCAGCATATTTCAACAATCCTAAGTATTGTAGTACAGGATGATGATAGTGAGTGGTGTCCCAGAGAACATAAAGGTAAAGTGCTTTTGAAAAATAGGTGAGATAACAGGAATGTGCCAAGGGAAGTGAAAAATTGGATGAGAAAAAGTTGCCCTAGTGTTTCCAGTGCAGAGAAGAACATTCAAGATGGCCGCCGGCAAGAGGAAATACAAAACAGAGCTTGATTTTGCTTGATTCAGTGAAGAAAGCATTGATATAACCAGTCTATACAACAAGTTGGTAGAATTAGATACTATAGTAAACTCTCGTGTAGAAATAATTAGTAAATTGAAAGAAAGTAATGATCATTTAAATAGCAAAGTTGTATGTCTTGAGGATTTAGTGAAAGACTTGTGCAAGGATAAGAATCAATTGGAAACAAATTGCAAAGCCTTGGCAGAAGAAAATAAACCCTTAAAAATAGCTATGGAAGAAGTTAAAGTAAATTTAAACTTAAATGACTACAATAGGTTAGGTAAGGAAATTCAACAGGAGAAACAGCTTTTGTCAGCACAGATGGAGGAAGTTACACAGGGAACAGAACAGTGCAAGAAAGATATGCAACTCACTTATGCACAAGTGGCCAAGGAGAAGGAAAAAATCGAAGAAGCAGTAAAGGAAGTCAAACACTGCAGCAACCAAGATAAAACAAACATTAGGCTGGAAGTGAGGAAAGAATTGGCATCTAACCCGAAGTTTGTGCAAAACACAGTTGATCGGAGTAAGTCCCTGATAATTTTTGGCTGCAAAGAATAGGAGATTACATCTAGGTCAGAAAGAGATGTAGAAGAAGCAAAAGTAGTAGATAAAATTGTTGGCCTCGTGGAACGTCTTACAACCATAGAGAATGTGTGCGACTACAGGAGAATAGGCAGATATGTACAAGGGAAAGATCGACCTTTGAGGATCACCCTAAATGGTGCCAAACAGATGGAAGAAATACTAAGGAATGCTAGAAAATTACATAGTGATGAGGATGGGAAAGTGTGGTCGTTAAGACGAGATCTTTCAAAAGAAGATAGGGAGAAGCTGAAACTGAACCTCGCCGAGGCAAAACGTTTAAATGAGAGCAGGAATGAAGAAGAAATCAATTCTTTTTTCTACAAAGTGATAGGGGTAGGCAGACCAGTAAAGTGGTACATAAAGGCAAACCAACAAAATCATTAGAGAAAAGGGGGAGTGAAAAATAAGAAGAGGGGGAACTTCCTGAAGATTGCATACACCAACATAGATGGAGTAAGAGCGAAGATACTGGAGTTAAGTGATGTAATACAGCTGCAGACACCAGACATTGTTGCACTCACGGAGACAAAACTTGAAAGAACCAAAAGAGACAAAAAACCAAAAGACACAATAATGAAATCAATACAGGAAGAGGCCGAACCCCCAAACATACCAGCGATACAAAGATGCGAGAAACAACTACATGGCAGTGAAGAGAGAGGCAGAAAGAAATTTTGAAAAAGGGATTACAGACAAATGTAAAACAGAACCAGGTCTATTCTATAAATTCATAAACAACAAATTGCAGGTAAAGGATAATATTCAGAGGTTGAAAATGGGAAATAGATTCACGGAAAATGAAAAGGAAATGTGTGAAACATTAAACGAAAAGTTCCAAAATGTGTTTGTACAAAATGAAATCTTCAGGGAACCAGACACAATAAGAATTCCAGAGAACAACATAGAGCACATAGAGGTGTCTAGAGATGAAGTGGAAAAAATGCTCAAGGAGCTAAATAAGAACAAAGCAGTTCGTTCAGATGGAGTTTCACCATGGGTTCTGAGAGAATGTGCACCTGAGCTCAGCATTCCTCTTCAACTGATTTTTCAGGCATCCCTGTTTACAGGAGTTGTAGCTGATGTGTGGAAAAAGGCTAACATAGTTCCAATCTACAAAAGTGGAAGCAGGGAAGACCCCCTTAATTATTGACCTGTATCATTGACAAGTGTAATAGTCAAAATATTGGAAAAAATAATTAAAACTAAATGGGTAGAACACCTGGAGAGAAATGATATAATATCAGACAGACAGTATGGTTTTCGTTCTGGAAGATCCTGTGTATCGAATTTACTCAGTTTCTATGATCGAGCAACAGAGATATTACAGGAAAGAGATGGTTGGGTTGACTGCATCTATCTGGACCTAAAAAAGGCTTTCGACAGAGTTCCACATAAGAGGATGTTCTGGAAACTGGAAAATATTGGAGGGGTGACAGGTAAGTTTCTAACATGGATGAAAACTTTCTGACTGATAGAAAAATGAGGGCAGTGATCAGAGGCAATGTAGCGGACTGGAGAAATGTCACAAGTGGAGTACCACAGGGTTCAGTTTTTGCACCAGTGATGTTTATTGTCTACATAAATGATCTACCAGTTGGTATGCAGAATTATATGAACATGTTTGCTGATGATGCTTAGACAATAGGAAGGATAAGAAACTTAGATGATCGTCATGCCCTTCAAGAAGACCTGGACAAAATAAGTACATGGAACCGGTCGGCCGAGCGGACAGCACGCTGGACTTGTGATCCTGTGGTCCTGGGTTCGATCCCAGGCGCCGGCGAGAAACAATGGGCAGAGTTTCTTTCACCCTATGCCCCTGTTACCTAGCAGTAAAATAGGTACCTGGGTGTTAGTCAGCTGTCACGGGCTGCTTCCTGGGGGTGGAGGCCTGGTCGAGGACAGGGCCGCGGGGACACTAAACGCCCCGAAATCATCTTAAGATAACCTCAAGATAACGGGAAGATAGCACCACTTGGCAAATGGAATTTAATGCTAATAAATGCCATGTTATGGAATGTGGAATAGGAGAACATTGACCCCATTCATCCTATATATTATGTGAGAAATCTTTAAAGAATTCTGATAAAGAAAGAGATCTAGGGGGTGGTTCTAGATAGAAAACTATCACCTGAGGACCACATAAAAATAATATGCGACGAGCCTATGCCACGCTTTCTAACTTCAGAATTGCTTTTAAATACATTGATAGCAATATACTAAATAAATTGTTCACGAATTTTGTTAGGCCAAAGCTAGAATATGCAGCAGTTGTGTGGTGCCCATATCTTAAGAAGCACATCAACAAACTGGAAAAGGTGCAAAGACATGCTACTAAGTGGCTCCCAGAACTGAAGGGCAAGAGCTACGAGGAGAGGTTACAGGCATTAAATATGCCAAAACTGAAAGACAGAAGAAAAAGAGGTGATATGATCACTACATGCAAAATAGTAACAGTAATTGATAAAATCGCAACCCGTTCTCGCACTTTCTTTTAGTCAATATTGACTTATTAAATACGTGCATATGTGACATACTAAACATACTAGTTTACCTTGGAAAGCTTCATAGAAAACACCGACCTTACCTAACCTTCTTAGTATGTTAAGATACGCATCTTATTGCTTCGTAATTACAATTGTTACTTGACCTATACCTATAACAGGTTAAGAAAAACCTATACCTATATTAGGTTAAGTAATAATTGTAATTACGAAGCAATAAGATGCTTATCTTAACATACTAAGAAGGTTAGGTAAGGTCGGTGTTTTCTATGAAGCTATTCAAGGTAAACTAGTATGTCATATATGCACGTATTTAATAAGCCAATATTGACTATACGAAAGTGCGAGAACGGGTTGAAAATCGATAGGGAAGATTTCCTGAGACCTGGAACTTTAAGAACAAGAGGTCATAGATTTAAACTAGCTAAACACAGATGCCGAAGAAATATAAGAAAATTCACTTTCGCAAATAGAGTGGTAGACGGTTGGAACAAGTTAGGTGATAAGGCGGTGGAGGCCAAGACCGTCAGTAGTTTCAAAGCGTTATATGACAAAGAGTGCTGGGAAGACGGGACACCACGAGCGTAGCTCTCATCCTGTAACTACACTTAGGTAATTACACACACACACACACACACACACACACACACACACACACACACACACACACACACACACACACACACACACACACACAGGAAGCACCCCATAGCAGGTGTCTAACTCTCAGGTACCTATTAACTGCTAGGTAAAAGGGGAGCATCAGAGTGTAAGAAACTCTGCCCATTTGTCTCTACCTAGTCCGGGAATCGAGCCTGAGCCACAGGATTACGAGTCCCATGCGCTGTCCACTCTGCTACCAGACCCCCTAGGTGAATCTGTACATTAGTTGATTGACGGTTGAGAAGCAGGACCAAAGAGCCAAATCTCAACCCCCGTAAACTCATCTTGTGTGAGTGTGTGTGTGTGTGTGTGTGTGTGTGTGTGTGTGTGTGTGTGTGTGTGTGTGTGTGTGTGTGTGTGTGTGTGTGTGTGTGTGTATGTGCGTGTGTGTGTGTGTGTGTGTGTGTGTGTGTGTGTGTGTGTGTGTGTGTGTGTGTGTGTATTCACCTAGTTGTGTTTGCGGGGGTTGAGCTTTGCTCTTTCGGCCCGCCTCTCAGCTGTCAATCAACTGTTTACTAACTACTTTTTTTTCTCCACACCACACACACACACACACACACACACCAGGACCGGTTAGCACACACGAGAACAGCTCAACCCAGATAATTATTCCTTGGTCTTTATCTCATAAATAATATACCAATATTTCCTCTGAAATAGCTATCATATAGGATTCCTGCTATTATTGCAAGTGCCCTTTGACAGGAACAATAGAAGAGGAAGCAACAGTTACTTGGTACACCAGTACCTGGTGTTGATACCAGCCTCAACCACCAGGATTATTTGGTGTCATCATCCTTGTTTATACCTGGTGGACCAGGCCTGCCATACAATAAGATAAGATCTCCCAATTTTCATTGCTAATATATGTAGTTTAATACTGTAGTTTGATTGGCTGCATATATATAAATTTAATATAAACCCATACTAATGTGCAAGGAGTCGATTTGTGAGAATATTGCAGAAATACAGTCTGCTTAAATCTGATACAAATTTATATCGAAATATATAAATTAATGTAAATATTAACACTATAAATTCATATAAATTAAATAAATATCAATCTCACAGGTCGGTTCCTCACATCTGCAACCAGATCAAGACCTCTTGGAGGATCCTACAATCCTCATCTGTCACAACTCTTCTCGTCAACTTTGTTTCATCCGCGAACATCGACATGTAGGATTCTACTCCTGTAAACATGTCGTTAATGTACATTAGAAATAGAATTGGTCCCCAGCACTGATCCTTGAGGTACTCCACTCGTTATTTTTTTTGCAGGGATATTCCTGCACGGGCCCTAAGCCTCTGGCTGGCCCACTAAGTGTTGCTTGTTTCTGTTTTACTTGGGCGGAGTATGAGTATTTATGACTTGTATGGTCGCTTCAGTAAGATTTTGCCATATATGTTTAACAACTTCTTTTGCTCTGTTGAATCTAAGTTGAAATCTTCACTCGTTACTGTTCGCCAGTCCGACTTCTCGCCCCTTACCGTAACTCTCTGGCTCCTTCCTGTTAGGTAGTTCTTTACCCATGCTAGGACCTTTCCGCTCACTCCTGCCTGCCTCTCGAGTCTGAATAGCAATCTCATGTGCGGTACGGTATCAAAGGCTTTTTGGCAATCCAGAAATATTCAGTCTGCCCAACCTTCTCTGTCCTGCCTCATCCTCGTTATTTTATCACAGAATTCGAAAAGGTTTGTTAGGCAAGATTTCCCTTTCCAGAACCCATGTTGATGCTTGTTTACAAGCCTAATGTTCTCTTGTGTGCAACCAGCCTTAGCCTAATTATTCTTTAAAGTATTTTACAGGGGATGCTTGTCAGTGATACAGGTCTATAGTTAAGTGCCTCCTCCCTATCACCTTTCCTGAAAATCGGTAAAACATTTGCCCTATTCTAGCAATTGGGTAATTCTCCCGACATAAGTGATTCATTGAAGATCCTTGCCAGAGGCACGCTGAGGGCCTGCGCTGCCTCTTTTAGTATCCACGGTGATACTTTGTCTGGCCCAACGGCTTTAGTTGCATCCAGTGTTGTCAACTGTTTCATTACCTTCTCTGTTGTCACCTCTATATCTAATAGTCTTTCAACTAGGGTAATCTCTTCTAACAATGGGAGCTGCTCAGGCTCGGTCGTGAACACTCCATGGAAAATGGCATTCAGTACCTCGCAGATTTCCTTGTCCCTTTCTGTATATGCCCCGTCTGTCTTCCTTAGTCTTGTCACTTAGTCGTTCACCGACATTTTTCTTCTATATGGCTGTGTATTAATTTAGGTAGCTTTTTCGTTTTGATCGTAATATCGTTCTCCTAATTTGTTTTCAATGCTCTTCTTAAGTTAATGTAATCGTTCCTAGCTCTGTTGCATCTGATTCTGTTTTCCTCTGTTCTTTGTCTTTTGTACTTCCTCCAACCTCCCTCCTTCTGGTCATTTTTGCTTCATGACACTGTACATTAAACCATGGGTTATTATATGTCCTTTTACTTTTTCCTTTACTGTTGGTATAAATACCTCTTCGGCCTCCTGGCCTTTCCGTGTGACTAGGTCCATCATATGTTGGACTGTTTTTCCTCTAATTTCTTCCTCCCACTGCACTTCTCCCAGATAGTCCCTTATCCTCCTGTAGCCCCCCTTTTCTGTAGTCAACTCTCCTTTCCCAGACCTCTTGTCCCTTGGTCACAAGTTTGAGTTCTATCATGTAGTCAAAGACTAGGACACAATGGTCACTGGCCCCTAGAGGTATTTCATGTTCCAAATTCTCGATGTCTTCTACGTTCTGGGTGAAAATCAGGTCTAATAGGCTCGGTGTATCCCCTCCTCTTTCCCTTGTGTCTTCCTTCACTCGTTGTGTTAGGAAATTCCTGTCTATAACATCTATTAACCTTGCTCCCCACGTTTCTTCCCCGCCATGGGGATTGCTTGATTCCCAATTTAAATCTCCATGATTTAGGTCCCCCATAACCAGCTGTTTCGCTCTCATTCTGTGAGCTAATATTTCTGCCTTCTGCAGTTCATCTGTACATGGCTTGTTGTTGTCATTATTCTGCCTGGGTCTTCTACTGTTTGGTGGGGAATTGTAGATTACCAAGATCACAATCTTTCCTCCCATCTGCTGTCAGAGTTCTATGTATGGAGCGACTGCTCTCATTCATACCCCGATTTTCCAGAAATTCAAACTTCCAAACTTCTGCTTTATTTGGAGTGCCACTTTCCCTCCCTGTCTCTGTGTCCTTTCTTTTCTTATCACCTGGTATCCCTCTGGAAAGATTGCATCCGAAATCATGCCATATATTTTAGTTTCCACTATTGCAAGTATGTCAGGATCTGCCTCACTAACTCTTTCTTCTATTTCTTCTGCTTAATTAGATACCCCATCAGCATTGGTGTACCAAACCTTGAGACTCTTCTTGGAAACTCTGGTACCAGAGTTCACCCCTTCTCTGGGGATCTCGGGGGTGTCTGGAGGTTAATGGGGTCTGGGGGATCTGTGGGGTGTTGGGGGGGTTAATGGGGTCTGGGGGTCCCTGGTTGGCAAATGGGATCTGAGCATCTAGGAAGATAGGTAGGAAAGTCTGTGGTAGAAAGGTCTGGGAAGGTAGGTCTGGAGTAGGAAGGGCATACTGGGTCTGTAATTAGGGAGGGTCTGAGAGGTATACGGGGGTTGAGAGGTAGTATGAGGCTGAGGGTCAGATAGAGGTTGAGAGATTGGGGGGGGGGAAGAGGGGAGGATGGAGCAGGAATAGTGAGAGTGGGAGAGATGATGTTGTATTAGTCAGGAGGGACTAAGGGGTAGGTGTGGGCATTGGGGCAGAAGGGGGGAAGAGGGGAAAGGAAGGAAGAGGTGGGGGGTTGCAAGGGGAGGGGGTCATATGGAAGAAGGGGGGGCAGAGAAGGGGTGAGGGCTAGGCAGGTTTTGGGGGATGAGGAGGTCATTGGAAAGTGGGATGAAGCAGACGCAATTGAATGCAATGAGGTCAGAGGGGACAGGGGAGTTGTTCGGGAGATAAGCAGAGGCGAGGGATGGGAGGTCTGATTTGGGAAGGGTTTGACTTGGGGAGGAGTTGTGGGGTGGGTAGCAAGGGTAGCTTGGGTAACTACACTCGAATGGGAAGAGTTGTGGCAAGCAGGTCGGCTCATCTGTTCATCTTTTGTCATATATCTATCAAAATACACGTTGTAATAGTTTTTGCTACCTCTGAGTGAATGTTTGTGCTGGTCTAGCCATTGCTATAAACTACCTTACCCACAGGCGTTCCAATTACCTTACTATACACAATATAGGTGAGTGAATCTCCTGGTGTAATAGGGGTTGCTGCTGTATGTGTGTGTGTGTGTCTGTACTCATTTAGTTGTACTCACCTAGTTGTGTTTGCGGGGGTTGAGCTCTGGCTCTTTGGTCCCGCCTCTCAACCGTCAATAAATTGATGTACAGATTCCTGAGCCTACTGGGCTCTATCATACCTGCATTTGAATCTGTGTATGGAGTCAGCCTCCATCACGTCACTGCCTAGTGCATTCCATTTACTAACTACTCTGACACTGAAAAAGTTCTTTCTAATGTCTCTGGCTCATTTGGGTACTCAACCTGTGTCCCCTTGTGCGTGTGCCACCCGTGTTAAATAATCCATCCTTGTCCACCCTGTCAATTCCCCTGAGAATTTTGTATGTGGTGATCATGTCTCCCCTAGCTCTTCTGTCTTCCAGCGACGTGAGGTGCAGTTCACGTAGTCTGTCCTCATAACTCATGCCTCTTAGTTCTTGGACTAACCTAGTGGCATACCTCTGAACTTTTTCCAGCTTCGTCTTGTGCTTGACAAGGTACGGACTCCATGCTGGGTCTGCATACTCCAGGATTGGCCTTACATATGTGGTGTACAAGGTTCTGAAGGATTCCTTACACAGGTTTCTGAAAGCAGTTCTGTGTGTGTGTACTTATCTAATTGTACTTACCTAATTGTGCTTGCGGGGGTTGAGCTTTGGCTCTTTGGTCCCGCCTCTCACCTGTCAATCAACTGGTGTACAGATTCCTGAGCCTACTGGGCTCTATCATACCTACATTTGAATCTGTGTATGGAGTCAGCCTCCACCACATCACTGCCTAAAGCATTCCATTTATTAACTACTCTGACACTGAAAAAATTCTTTCTAACGTCTCTGTGGCTCATCTGGGTACTAAGTTTCCACCTGTGTCCCCTTGTTCGTGTACCATTCGTGGTGAAGAGTTTGTCTTTGTCCACCCTGTTAATTCCCCTGAGAATTTTGTAGGTGGTTATCATGTCTCCCCTTACTCTTCTGTTTTCCAGAGATGTGAGGTTCAGCTCCTTTAGCCTTTCCTCGCAGCTCATTCCTCTCAGTTCCGGGACGAGCTTAGTGGCATACCGCTGAATCTTCTGTAGCTTTGTCTTGTGTTTAACTAGGTATGGACTCTAGGCTGGAGCTGCATACTCCAGGATTGGTCCTACATAAGTGGTATACAGGGTTCTGAAAGATTCCTTACACAAGTTTCTAAAGGTAGTTCTTATGTTGGCCAGTCTAGCATATGCCGCTGATGATATTCTTTTGATGTGGGCCTCTGGGGACAGGTTCGGTGTGATATCAACCCCCAAATCTTTCTCTCTATTTGTCTCTTGCAGGATTTCACCTCCCAGATGATACCTTGTGTTCAGCCTCCTGCTCCCTTCGCCTAATTTCATCACCTTACACTTTCCTGAGTTGAACTTTAGCAGCCATTTTCTAGACCATTCCTCCAGTTTATCCAGGTCATCCTGTAGTCTCTGTCTATCTTCATCCGTCTTGATTCTTCTCATAATTTTTGCATCATCACACACAGTTCTTTGTGTGTGTACTCACCTAGTTGTACTCACCTAGTTGTGTCTGCAGGATCGAGCATTGACTCTTGGATCCCGCCTTTCGAGCATCGGTTGTTTACAGCAATGACTCCTGTCCTATTTCCCCATCATACCTGGTTTTAAAATTATGAATAGTATTTGCTTCCACAACCTGTTCCTGAAGTGCATTCCATTTCCCCACTACTTTCACGCTAAAAGAAAACTTCCTAACATCTCTGTGACTCATCTGAGTTTCAAGCTTCCATCCATGTCCTCTCCTTCTGTTACTATTCCGTGTGAACATTTCGTCTATGTCCACTCTGTCAATTCCTCTGAGTATCTTATACGTTCCTATCATGTCCCCCCTCTCCCTTCTTCTTTCTAGTGTCGTAAGGCACAGTTCCCTCAGGCGCTCTTCATACCCCATCCCTCGTAGCTCTGGGACGAGTCTCGTTGCAAACCTCTGAACCTTTTCCAGTTTCATTATATGCTTCTTCAGATGGGGACTCCATGATGAGGCGGCATGCTCTAAGACTGGCCTTACGTAGGCAGTGTAAAGCGCCCTAAATGCCTCCTTACTTAGGTTTCTGAATGATGTTCTAACTTTTGCCAGTGTAGAGTACGCTGCTGTCGTTATCCTATTAATATGTGCCTCAGGAGATAGATTAGGTGTTACGTCCACCCCCAGGTCTCTTTCACGCGTCTTTACAGGTAGGCTGTTCCCCTTCATTGTGTACTGTCCCTTTGGTCTCCTATCTCCTAGTCCCATTTCCATAACTTTACATTTGCTCGTGTTGAATTCTAGTAGCCATTTCTCTGACCATCTCTGCAATCTGTTCAGGTCCTCTTGGAGGATCCTGCAATCCTCATCTGTCACAACTCTTCTCATCAACTTTGCATCATCCGCAAACATCGACATGTAGGACTCTACGCCTGTAAACATGTCGTTAACATATACAAGAAATAGAATTGGTCCCAGCACCGATCCTTGTGGTACTCCACTTGTTACTGTTCGCCATTCCGACTTCTCGCCCCTTACCGTAACTCTTTGGCTCCTTCCTGTTAGGTAGTTCCTTATCCATTCTAGGACCTTTCCCCCCACCCCCGCCTGCCTCTCGAGCTTGAACAGCAGTCTCATGTGCGGTACTGTATCAAAGGCTTTTTGGCAGTCCAGAAATATGCAGTCTGCCCAACCATCTCTGTCCTGTCTTATCCTCGTTATTTTATCATAGAATTCCAGAAGGTTTGTTAGGCACGATTTCCCTGTCCAGAACCCATGTTGATGTTTGTTCACAAACCTAATGTTCTCCAGGTGTGCAACCAGTCGTAGCCTAATTATTCTTTCCAGTATTTTACAGGGGATGCTTGTCAGTGATACAGGTCTGTAGTTAAGTGCCTCCTCCCTATCTCCTTTCTTGAAGATCGGCATGACATTTGCCGTCTTCCAGCAACTGGGCAATTCTCCTGACATAAGTGACTCATTAAAGATCATTGCCAGAGGCACGCTGAGGGCCTGTGCTGCTTCTTTTAGTATCCACGGTGATACTTTGTCTGGTCCAACTGCTTTAGTTGCATCTAGAGTTGTCAACTGTTTCATTACCTCCTCTGCTGTCACCTCTATATCTGATAGTCTTTCATCTAGGGTAACCCCTTCCAACAATGGGAGCTGCTCAGGCTCGGTAGTGAACACTCCATGGAAACTGGCATTCAGTGCCTCGCAGATTTCCTTGTCACTTTCAGTATATGCCCCCTCTGTCTTCCTTAGTCTTGTCACTTGGTCGTTCACCGACATTTTTCTTCTTATATGACTGTGTAGTAACTTAGGTTGTTTTTTTCGCTTTGATTGCAATATCGTTCTCATAGTCCCTTTCCGATGTTCGTCTTATGTTAATGTAATCGTTCCTAGCTCTGTTGTATCTGCTTCTGTTGTCCTCTGTTCTTTGTCTTCTGTACTTCCTCCACTCCCGCCTGCTGGCCATTTTTGCTTCCTGACACTGTCTATTAAACCAGGGGTTATTATATTCCTTCTTATTTTTTCCCTTTACCGTTGGTATAAATCTCTCTTCGGCCTCCTGGCATTTCTGTATGACTAGGTCCATCATATCTTGGACTGTTTTTCCTCTAATTTCTTCCTCCCACTGCACTTCACCCAGATAGTCCCTTATCCTCTTATAGTCCCCTTTCCTGTAGTCAGCTCTCCTTTCCCAGATCTCTTGTCCCATGGTCATAAGTTTGAATTCCATCATGTAGTCAAAGACTAGGACACAATGGTCACTGGCCACTAGAGGTATTTCATGCTCTAAATTCTCGATATCTTCTACGTTCTGGGTGAAAATCAGGTCTAATAGACTCGGTGCATCTCCTCCTCTTTCCCTTGTGTCTTCCTTCACATGTTGTGTCAGGAAATTCCTGTCTATAACATCTACTAATTTTGCTCCCCACGTTTCGTCCCCTCCATGGGGATTCCTTGATTCCCAATTTATCTCTCCATGATTTAGGTCCCCCATGATCAGCAGCTTCGCTCTCATTCTGTGGGCTAGTGTTGCTGCCTTCTGCAGTTCATCTATACATGCTTTGTTGTTGTCATCATACTCCTGCCTGGGTCTTCTACTGTTTGGTGGGGGATTGTAGATTACCAAGATCACAATCTTCCTCCCATCTACTGTCAGAGTTCCATGTATGAAGCTTGTGCACTCATTGGTAACTCGATTTCCCAGGTCTTCAAACTTCCATTTCCGCTTTATTAGGAGTGCTACTCCCCCTCCCTGTCTCTGTGTCCTCTCTTTTCGTATCACCTGGTACCCTTCAGGAAAGATTGCATCTGAGATCATGTCATTAATTTTAGTTTCCACAATTGCAACTATGTCAGGATCTGCTTCACTCACTCTTTCTTTTATCTCTTCTGCTTTATTAGATACCCCATCACCATTGGTGTACCAAACCTTGAGATTCTTCATGGAAACTCTTGTACCAGAGTTCTCCCTTTCTCTGGGGGTCTGGGGGGATCTGGGGGATGTCTGGGGGGTGACTGGGGGCAGAGGGGATCTGGGGGGATCTGGGGGGTGTCTGGGGGATGACTGGGGGCAGGGAGGGTCCGGGGGGATCCGGGGGGTGTCTGGGGGGGTCCGGGGGGTGTATGTGTGTGTGTGTATGTGTGTGTGTGTGTGTGTGTGTGTGTGTGTGTGTGTGTGTGTGTGTGTGTGTGTGTGTGTGTGTGTGTGTGTGTGTGTGTGTGTACTCACCTAATTGTGCTTGCGGGGGTTGAGCTCTGGCTCTAGTCCCGCCTCTCAACCGTCAATCAACTGGTGTACCGATTCCTGAGCCTATTGGGCTCTATCATATCTACATTTGAAACTGTGTATGGAGTCAGCCTCCACCACATCACTTCCTAATGCATTCCATTTACTAACTACTCTGACACTGAAAAAGTTCTTTCTAACGTCTCTGTGGCTCATTTGGGTACTCAGCTTCCACCTGTGTCCCCTTGTTCGCGTCCCACCAGTGTTGAATAGTTCATCCTTGTTTACCCGGTCGATTCCCCTGAGGATTTTGTAGGTTGTGATCATGTCCCCCCTTACTCTTCTGTCTTCCAGTGTCGTAAGGTGCATTTCCCGCAGCCTTTCCTCATAACTCATGCCTCTTAGTTCTGGGACTAGTCTAGTAGCATACCTTTGGACTTTTTCCAGCTTCGTCTTGTGCTTGACAAGGTACGGGCTCCATGCTGGGGCCGCATACTCCAGGATTGGTCTTACATATGTGGTGTACAAGATTCTGAATAATTCCTTACACAGGTTCCTGAACGCCGTTCTGATGTTAGCCAGCCTCGCATATGCCGCAGACGTTATTCTCTTTATGTGGGCTTCAGGAGACAGGTTTGGTGTGATATCAACTCCTAGATCTTTCTCTCTGTCTGTTTCATTAAGTACTTCATCTCCTATTCTGTATCCTGTGCCTGGCCTCCTGTTTCCACTGCCTAGTTTCATTACTTTGCATTTACTCGGGTTGAACTTCAACAGCCATTTGTTGGACCATTCACTCAGTCTATCCAGGTCATCTTGTAGCCTCCTACTATCATCCTCTGTTTCAATCCTCCTCATAATTTTTGCATCGTCGGCAAACATTGAGAGGAACGAATCTATACCCTCTGGGAGATCATTTACATATACCAGAAACAGTATAGGTCCAAGGACTGACCCCTGCGGGACTCCACTTGTGACGTCTCGCCAATCTGAGACCTCACCCCTCACACAGACTCGTTGTCTCTTGTTGCTTAGGTACTCCTCTATCCACCGGAGTACCTTCCCTTTCACTCCAGCCTGCATCTCCAACTTTCACACTAGCCTCTTGTGTGGCACTATATCAAAGGCTTTCTGACAATCCAAAAATATGCAGTCTGCCCACCCTTCTCTTTCTTGCCTTATTTTTGTTGCCTGGTCGTAGAATTCAAGTAACCCTGTGAGGCAGGACCTGCCATCCCTGAACCCATGTTGATGCTGTGTTACAAAGTTCCTTCGCTCCAGATGCTCCACTAGTTTTTTTCGCACAATCTTCTCCATCAGCTTGCATGGTATGCAGGTTAGGGACACTGGCCTGTAGTTCAGTGCCTCCTGTCTATCCCCTTTCTTGTATATCGGGACTACGTTAGCTGCTTTCCAAATATCTGGCAGTTCCCCTGTTGCCAGTGATTTCTTATACAGTATGGAGAGTGGTAGGCTCAGTTCTCTTGCTCCTTCCTTTAGAACCCAAGGGGAGATTCCATCTGGGCCTATAGCCTTCGTCACGTCCAACTCTAGTAAACACTTCCTTACTTCCCCACTGGTAATCTCAAACTCTTCCAGTGGTTCCTGGTTAGCTATTCCCTCACTTACCTCTGGAATTTCTCCTTGCTCTAAGGTGAAGACCTCCTGGAATTTCTTATTCAATTCCTCACACACTTCCTTGTCATTTGTAGTGAATCCTTCCGCCCCTATCCTTAATCTCATAACCTGTTCCTTTACTGTTGTTTTTCTCCTAATGTGGCTATGCAACAATTTAGGCTGAGTCTTTGCCTTGCTTGCGATGTCATTTTCGTATTGTCTTTCTGCCTCTCTTCTCATCCTGACATATTCATTCCTGGCATTCTGGTATCTTTCTCTGCTCTCCACTGTCCTGTTATTCCTATAGTTTCTCCATGCCCTTTTACTTTGCTGCTTAGCTAGCCTACATC
Organism: Procambarus clarkii; assembly: GCF_040958095.1. Classification (NCBI taxonomy): domain Eukaryota; kingdom Metazoa; phylum Arthropoda; class Malacostraca; order Decapoda; family Cambaridae; genus Procambarus; species Procambarus clarkii. Next base: position 25,478,581 of record NC_091156.1, on the reverse strand, counting down.
TTTGATTAAACCATGGGTTTCTCATCTTCATTTCTCTGTTTTCCTTTTGGACTGGGACATACTTGTTTGCTGCGTCCTTGCACTTCTGCGTGATGTAATTCATCATATCTTGGGCCGTCTTTCCCCTGAGCTCTGTTTCCCATGCTATATCTGTTAGGAATTTTCTTATCCCCTCATAGTTTCCCTTTCGGTATGCTAACCTTTTGGTTTCTGTATCCCTCCTCGAGTTCAATAACCCTTCTTCAATCAAGTACTCAAACACCAGTACACTGTGGTCGCTCATTCCTACTTGGTCCTCAAAACCGATTTCTCTTATGTCGGAGTCGTTCAGAGTGAAGACTAGGTCGAGTCTCGCTGGTTCGTCATTGCCTCTCATCCTTGTGGGTTCTCCGACATGCTGGGTTAAAAAGTTGCTTGTCACCACCTCCAATAGTTTGGCTCTCCATGTATCCTCGCCTCCATGCGGTTCCTTATTCTCCCAGTCAATCTTTCCATGATTGAAGTCGCCCATGATGAGCAGGTGGGATCTATTTCTACAGGCAGCAGAGGCTGCCCTCTCAATTATAGTATTAACTGCCTTGTTGTTGTTTTCATACTCTTGACTGGGTCTCCTGTCATTTGGTGGAGGGTTGTATATTACTGCTACTACTATTCTTGGTCCTCCCATTGTTATGGTGCCTGCTATGTAGTCTCTGAACTCCTCACAGCCCGGGATGGCCATCTCCTTAAAACTCCATTCCCTTCTCATGAGTAGGGCCACTCCGCCTCCTCCCCTACCTTCCCTCTCTTTCCTTATTACTGTATACTCCTGGGGAAACACGGCATTCGTTATGATTCCAGAGAGTTTTGTTTCAGTGAGTCCGATTACATCTGGGTTAACTTCTTGTGCTCTTTCCCTTAGTTCACTTGTCTTGCTTGTGATCCCGTCTATGTTCGAATACATCACCCTGAAACTGACTCTCTTCTGCTTCTTTTCTGGGGGGGACCTTTGGGATCTGGGGTGAGTGGGAGCTGGCACGGGGGGATTGGTGGAGGAGGGAGGGCTTGGGGTGGTGGGGGAGAGGGGGAGGGTACAGGGGGTGGATAAGAGGGGGAGGGTACAGGGGGTGGATAAGAGGGGGAGGGTACAGGGGGTGGATAAGAGGGGGAGGGTACAGGGGGTGGATAAGAGGGGGAGGGTACAGGGGGGGGGTAAGAGAGGGAGGGTTGGGGAAGCATGGGGGGAGGAGAGGCTGTGGGGGATAGGGGAGATGGGGGGGCTTGGGGGGAGAGAAAAGGGTGGAGGGCTTGGGGGGCGTGGGGGAAAAGGGAGGGCTGAGGTGGGTGAGGAAGAGGGGAGGGTTTAGGGGAGTGGGGGAGAGGGGAAGACTTAGGTGGGGTGGGGGAGAGTGGGGGGCTTAGGGGGGAGGGGGGGAAGGGAGGGCATGGGGGTGGGAGAGACGGGAAGGCATGTGGGAGAAGGGAGGGCATGGGGGATGGGGGAGAAGGGAGGTCCTGGGGAGAGGGGTGAGAAGGGGGGTGAGTGGGGGGAGGGGGGTGGGTGGGGGGAGGGTGCCCTAGGTGGGTACTTAGTGGGGGGCTGACAGGGGATGGGGCAGGTTGGGTGTCTGTTGGGTAGAATGTGGGGGTGGTGCCCCAATCCCTGTGGCTGTTGCACTGTTTGAGGAGGGTACTCCACTTCCCTCTGGGATTGTAGGGTTCTGGGTTGTGGTACTCTGATTTCCTTCTCTCTCCCTGCGCTCCTTCCTCGCGTCTGCTGTCCGTATTCTCTCTTCCCTTGTCATATCCCTCTGCAGGAATATTTTCTTGAACTTCTCTACACCTTTTAGACAACACTTCCTTGCTAGCAGTTCCTCTTTCGCGATTTCGCTCATGAAAACCATCTTTATCATTCGGTCTCTGTACTTGTTGTACTTTCCAAGCCTGAAAACCTTTTCAACATTTCGCTCAGCTCCCTCCATCCTTACCTCTTTAAGGATCTCTTTAATCATGTTTTTGTCCTTGTCTCTCCGCTCCTTTGGTCTGGTCCCTGTTTGCTCCTTAATGCCTGCTACTACTACTGCTCTATTTCTCTCTATCAGCCGGCTAGTACATCTAGCTGCTTCCTGAGAGGAAGCCACTTCCATGGCAACTTCCTTAACCGCAGACCTAGCTTCCGGGCTCTTTTTAAGCATTTCAGCAAATGAGATCTGGGTTGTGGTGGTCCCCTCCACAGTAGCATTCCCATCTCCCTGGGGTACGGTTTGTGCCTGGTATTGTGGAAGAGTCTCCTTTAGGTATCTTATCTCCTCCTTTGCTGCCCTTAAATCATCTTGCAGGTTGGCTACTGTCTCCCTCATTACCCTCAGTCCTTCACTGAATTCATTTTGCATTTGCTGGAGTACTTCCTTCAACCAGGCTTCCTGTTCCATCCCATCCTCTGTGTTTGTTCCAGTTGTGAATGTCCTGCGTTTGGCAGTCTGAGTTCGTCTCCCTTCCATGATTTCCCTATGAGTGTGTGTGTGTGAGTGTGTGTGTGTGTGTACTCACCTAGTTGTACTTACCTAGTTGTGTTTGCGGGGGTTGAGCTCTGGCTCTTCGGTCCCGCCTCTCAACCGTCAGACAACCGACATACACAAACCGTGTGTGTGTGTGTGTGTGTGTGTGTGTGTGTGTGTAATTACCTAAGTGTAGTTACAGGATAAGAGCTACGCTCGTGGTGTCCCGTCTTCCCAGCACTCTTTGTCATATAACGCTTTGAAACTACTGACGGTCTTGGCCTCCACCAGCTTCTCACCTAACTTGTTCCAACCGTCTACCACTCTATTTGCGAAGGCGAATTTTCTTATATTTCTTCGGCATCTGTGTTTAGCTAGTTTATATCTATGACCTCTTGTTCTTAAAGTTCCAGGTCTCAGGAAATCTTCCCTATCGATTTTATCAATTCCTGTTACTATTTTATATGTAGTGATCATATCACCTCTTTTTCTTCTGTCTTCTAGTTTTGGCAGATTTAATGCCTCTAGCCTCTCCTCGTAGCTCTTGCCCTTCAGTTCTGGGAGCCACTTAGTAGCGTGTCTTTGCACCTTTTCCAGTTTGTTGATGTGCTTCTTAAGATATGGGCACCACACAACCGCTTCATATTCTAGCTTTGGTCTAACAAAAGTCGTGAACAATTTCTTTAGTATATTGCCATCCATGTATTTAAAAGCAATTCTGAAGTTAGAAAGCGTGGCATAGGCTCCTCGCACAATATTCTTTATGTGGTCCTCCGGTGATAGTTTTTTATCTAGAACCACCCCTAGATCTCTTTCTTTATCAGAATTATTTAAAGATTTCTCACATAATATATAGATTGTGTGGGGTCTATGTTCTCCTATTCCACATTCCATAACATGGCATTTATTAACATTAAATTCCATTTGCCAAGTGGTGCTCCATATACTTATTTTGTCCAGGTCATCTTGAAGGGCATGACAATCATCTAAGTTTCTTAGCCTTCCTATTGTCTAAGCATCATCAGCAAACATGTTCATATAATTCTGTATACCATTTGGCAGATCATTTATGTAGACAATAAACATCACTGGTGCAAGAACTAAACCCTGTGGTACTCCACTTGTGACATTTCTCCAGTCCGCTAGATTGCCTCTAATCACTGCCCTCATTTTGCTATCAGTCAGAAAATTTTTCATCCATGTTAGAAGCTTACCTGTCACCCCTCCAATATTTGCCAGTTTCCAGAACAACCTCTTATGTGGAACTCTATCGAAAGCCTTTTTTAGGTAGAGATAGATGTAGTCAACCCAACCATCTCTTTCCTGTAATATTTCTGTTGCTTGATCATAGAAACTGAGTAAATTCGATACACAGGATCTTCCAGATCGAAAACCATACTCTCTGTTTGATATTATATCATTTCTCTCCAGGTGTTCTACCCATTTAGTTTTAATTATTTTTTCCAATATTTTGACTATTACACTTGTCAATGATACAGGTCTATAATTAAGGGGGTTTTCCCTGCTTCCACTTTTGTAGATTGGAACTATGTTAGCCTTTTTCCACACATCAGCTACAATTCCTCTAAACAGGGATGCCTGAAAAATCAGTTGAAGTGGAATGCTGAGCTCAGGTGCACATTCTCTCAGAACCCACGGTGAAACTCCATCTGAACGAACTGCTTTGTTCTTATTTAGCTCCTTGAACATTTTTTCCACTTCGTCTCTAGACACCTTTATGTGCTCTATGTTGTTCTCTGGAATTCTTATTGTATCTGGTTCCCTGAAGATTTCATTTTGTACAAACACATTTTGGAACTTTTCGTTTAATGTTTCACACATTTCCTTTTCATTTTCCGTGAATCTATTTCCCATTTTCAACCTCTGAATATTATCCTTTACCTGCAACTTGTTGTTTATGAATTTATAGAACAGACCTGGTTCTGTTTTACATTTGTCCGCAATCCCTTTTTCAAAATTTCTTTCTGCCTCTCTCCTCACTGCTGTGTAGTTGTTTCTCGCATCTTTGTATCGCTGGTATGTTTGGGGGTTCGGCCTCTTCCTGTATTGATTCCATTTTTGTGTCTTTTGGTCTCTGGCCCTCTCGCAATTTCTGTTGAACCAATCATGTTTCCTAATTCTGCATCTCTGTTTTGGTATAAATTTTT